>NC_044550.1:162622407-162927407 GCF_007565055.1 Rhinopithecus roxellana | reverse complement strand
TATTTTCATCTTTGAATTCTATATAAATAGCTGTGTTGACTTTGGGAGAGGAGAAATTTTGTCTTACATTTCTTGGCACTTAAATTTCTGTGCACCAGGATATTCGTGACAGTGAGAGGATGGGAAATACAAACATGAGATAAGGTGATGTAATTAAATGTGTAATGACACACTCATATGAAGACACATTCATATGAAGAATATATATTATTCAATATTTAATACTGTGCTTTAGCAAAATATTTAATAATAGGAGAAATGCTGAAACCCCGAGGTTAAGTAAAAACATAAGATTAACTTTTATTGAGGGTATTCCTGTTTTGTCAATAATTGTCTGTGAGTCAATATGTCAATTTGTTTGTGGTATAAAACTGAAAAAATATGAGCTGGCATTTTAACAGCTGTCATCTTCATGTGGTAAGTTTAGAGATAAAATTTTATTGCCCATGTATTTATTAGTTTTATAAAATTATTAATAAACACATAGTACCTTCATAATCATACATTTAAAACATTATTAAAACTACTCATA
Organism: Rhinopithecus roxellana; assembly: GCF_007565055.1. Taxonomy (NCBI): domain Eukaryota; kingdom Metazoa; phylum Chordata; class Mammalia; order Primates; family Cercopithecidae; genus Rhinopithecus; species Rhinopithecus roxellana. Next base: position 162,926,875 of record NC_044550.1, on the reverse strand, counting down.
CACAGGTTAATAAGTGGACAACATATATGAACAAAGACTGGAGAAAAACAAATACAAATGACTCATAGACATATAAAAATACTTCAGCCTCACTGGCAATCAAATAATTGTGAATTAAATAACAATAAAAACGTAATATTTATTGTAAAAGTGGCATTTTGAAGAAAATCAACAGATACACTGAAGATGTGTATTGAAATAGTCCCATCCATGACTTGTGAGAATGTAAAATAATCTAATATGTTACAAACCAATTTATCAGTATGCATTAATACCTTCATTTATGTTTTTTTTTTCTTAAGTCTATAAGGATCCTTTTTGCAGTCTATTTCGAGGATTTAGTTTGGAATTTAAAGATGTACCTAAGTTATATTCACCAGAATTTTTTTCATACTAATAACTGATGGTAAACAACCTATACATTTCACATCTGAGGAATGCTTCAGAAAATTATATTCTATGTATATGACAAATAGTATGCATATTCTTCTAATGCAGAATAAAGACAAAATGATCTTTAACAGAGGAAATAAGACACTGTTTATATTATTCCAATTTTCTATCTTTAGTTAGATAGAAACACATCAACACTCTGAAAGTAGTTATCTCTGAATGATTAAATTATTGGAACTATTACTAAGCTCTTACAATGCTTGTTTGCTTGTTTTTGGATTTCTGAAATACTATGTGTAAAATAAGGATGTGAAACCAAGATCAAGGGTGTCAGTTGACTTGCACTTAAAGCCTATAGCTCTTTTACTGCAAGGCTTAAGTTTTCTTCCACAGCACATCCCAAGACAAGGTGGGTTGCCTACATGAAGCCATGTTGTTTGCAGGGACATTTTGACCCAACACAAAATATCTAAAAAATGAAGCTTTCTTTTTTTAAAAAGATGGCAAATGTCTTCACTGTCCAGAGTCTCATCTAATTCTTGAGAGTAACCCATTGCTAGCTCCCACTACTGAGAACACACTGGTGAAGTGTGTAAAGTTTAGGGGATAGTAAAATGTTGGAGAGAATAATATGGCTGGGATTAGGTTAAAATAGAAAAGTGGGAAGCAGATCCCAGACCACCAGGTATATGCCCAAAATCACAGAATTCTGAAGTTCTCAAAGTGAAAGATATGTCTTTATCTAAGAATTCACTTTAACTTCTCAGGACAATAATACATTGACTTGAGAGTTTTATTTAAGGTTACAATATCATACTTTTTGCATTTAATTGGTGCATAGATTTGGCTATTTAATAAAGAAAACTTCTGTTTTCTATTTGAAAATACTCAAAATGGGTGCTACTGATCTTCATGAACTATCTGATTAGTCCAGTCAAACCCAAATGGTCATTTGAGGTCAAAATATGATATTTGATTTTCTGTTCCAAACTATACACGTAATTTTTAATGCATGCTAAGGATCATTTCTCATGATGTATCTTAAGAAGATACATCATATTTAATATTTAAAAGTTCTTTATAATAATCATTTTGAGAGATAAGATGAATAATTGCTTATATATTAACCCACCTCGAACAAAGGTTTTTCCCCTACTTTTTAATTTAAAATAGTATATTAAAAATCCTTGTGTTGTTTTATAGAGACATATAAATAATACAATTTTTTGAAACATTATTTGCATATAGCAGGATTCCAGTTGTGTCAAAAATTGTATAGGTGTGTTTATAGTATAAACCTGGAAAAATATAAAACAACATAGCATTAATTGTTACCTCTTTGTGGTATGTTTATAGATAAATTATTACTGTCTATTTTGTATTTTCTAAAATTATTAAGTTTGTGTTTTATGTTAAAAACTATATTGTTTCATAGAAGCATATAAAAATATAGGGTTTTAATACAATATATATTTTTATTAAAATAAACAAAATTTTATATTGCTTATAAACATATAAACTGTATAGAACTTAATAAAATTAAGATGTTTTATAAATGGATTAAGAGATAAAGGGAGCAGTAAGGGTTAGAAATATCCATGGTGCGTATTTCTTCATTGTAAACAAGGGCAAGTTTACCCTCTAGCCTTGCCCCTTTACTTTCTCTGCATTCTTTTTTACAAATGGCAATATCAAGAAGCTCAGCATCTGCCATCTTCTTTGTCTCCAGATAATATTCCATAAAACTATAAAACTGATTCTCTGTTGAAGTCCGAGAAGGGTACACTCATATGGATGCAACTGAGAAGCAGAAGAAAAATGAGGATTGTCACCAGGTAAACAGGAACACCATCTGGATGGGACTAGGGTTTCTCTGTGGACCCAAGTCAGCTCAGTCACCCCTTCATCACGGATCCAGACCTGACGAATTTCTAATACAAACGGCCACCTGGAAGCATCACTCTGCCTAACCCAGCTATGCTTTCATTTTGAGGTTTTAATTCTCTTGTATCTCAGTGTCCAATGGCCCTTCTATCTAATGTCAGCTTCTGAATTTCCTGACTTACGATCACCATTAAGAGAACTGCAGCAATAGCAGAAATGACTTCTGAAAACCTGCCACACAGGATGCATTCACATCTTTCCTGGGTCCCTTGCTGTTCATCACTTTTCTATTTTTTTCCCTCCAAACATTTATTTCCAAGTACTTTCCCCTAATCATTCTTAAATCTTAGAATTTAAACTCTCAAGTATATTTACATTTAAATGGAGTGCTGGGGCCTTTTGGTATTTGAAAAAGCTTTTGAGATTTGTAATGAACTTCTAAAAGGTTCTGGGGTTGAAATTTTGCCAAGTGTTGGTCTATTCTGAACAATGGGAATCCTGGATTCAATTCAGAACTACCCAGTCTTTCATGCAAGACCAATAGGAGCTTTCAAAAATCTGCAATTGTTCCCCAACTCCTTAGATTCACAGTCAAGACCTTCGCTGGTCAGCCCCCCACCTACCTTGTCAAGTCCATCTTTCAACCTACAAGAGTGACACTGGCCTGCCTCTTCCTCTCCTGGTTTCCCCCTAATTGCTGTTTTCTTTCTCTTGTCTTTTACTTTCCCCTTGGCCTGAAACATCCTTTCTCCACTCTACCAACTGCCTTTTTGAAATTGATAGGCTAAACTCAATATCACCTCCATTATTACACTACTTTTTATGGCCTTCAGATAATTTAGGGAGAAGTACATAAATTAGTCCCCAGAAATGTCTAAGTTGATGTTTTGCATAAGTCCTCAGAAGCCATATCACTGAGACACACTATCACAGCTTTATTTTCTGTAAAATGAAGCTTAATAATTGTTTTGGTATGATTTCTGTGTATGTCAAGTCATGTTTAGGAAGTTCTTGGCATATAATCAGTGCCCCTTACTAGCTTTGGAAATTAGGAAAACTCACTGTCTCTGCTCCAGAATTCTTAGCCAGGTCACAGGTTTAATAAGACATTCCTGAAAGGGTGGTGGTGAGGATTAAATGAGGATATCTATATGAAAATCTTAGAACAATACTTTGCCAATGTCAACATCTCATAAAACCAATTAATTGTTTTTATCAAAAAATGTTTTCTTCTCTGCTACATGTTTATCTGAGTTAGCTTAGCATGAAATAGAAACACATACACCCGTGCATGTTCTTTGCCTTCCTCAAGCACTGCATACTACCTGGTGACAACAACCATATTTTCACAAAGCCAAAAACTATGCATGGTGCAGTACAGATTTTTAATATACTCTATATGCAATGCAATCAAATTACATCCAGAAAAAAAGCTCTGCTCTATTGTTAACGGCCTCATACCTTTATCCCAACAACCATAAAGAATGTGAACAACAAAGCAAATTTGGCTTTTCAATGAAAATTATTATCACTTACCCCTCATTCCATTACTTCTTTCGGGAAATGAAAATGAGCAACAGCATTCCTCCAAAATGACGTGTTTGTCCCTTTAACTTTGGACTGCTTTATTTTTCTTTGGGAAGCAGATCACCATAGGGTGCATGTTATAGACAGATGACATTTCTTTTTCTAATTTAGATGAAAGAACTCTGAAATACTGGTATTTGGATGAGCATACTGGGCTGTTCCAAACTAAGACTTTTGATATTGAATGCAGACCTGCCAGTACTCTATATTTCAGATTGATGGATGGTATTACCAGCATCGTATTTTCATTACTTTTTGTTCTCCTGCTCTCTGTGCCAAACCACCACTAAATCATAGCCACTAAATGTTGAATAAAGTAAAACATCTATGAATTAGAAATGAGTCCTCTTATTATTTTATTCACTTATCTCATCACATGCTACATTTTCCATCACTCATCTGATTTTCCCAATTTCTCTGTATATTCTTCTTTTTGACCTTTCTTTAGATTATCTACATTTTAAAGGAGGCATCATGGGGAGACAAAAGAGCTTTGAGCTCAGAGTCAAGAAAACTGGCCCTGATCTTAAATTTGCTTTCAACTTGCTTTATAAACTTGGGAACCTGTTTTCTCACCTATTAAGAAGCAAAATGTACCACACCATCTCCAAACCACTTGCAATCCTATCTCTAGTTTCTAATTTTTATCTAGAGCTTCCCTCCTCTATTTTGAGAAATAGATCCTTTACTCAACTTTTATTTCCATTTAACTAATGCTTTAATTATGTCTCTTTCTGTCTTATTTTCTACCTCTGATTGCTTTGAAGATTAATGAAATCATCTGCATTGAATATCTTGTAATAATCATCCTTCTTTGTCAATCTTCATTCTGCCCTCTCCCTTTCCTCTATACCACTTTGTTTCTATCCTTCTCTATTCCAAAGTCCTATTTGATTCTTCATTGTTTTGCAACATCAAATTTAATACATTAGTAAATTGTGTCATGAGTTCATTCAGCAAATATATAGGTACAGTGGACCAGGCACTAGGATGTTTTGGGATTTTGAAGGGCCCAAGAAATAAAATTCCCATTCTTTGCCTGATTTGGAAACTAGTTGAGAAACATATATAACAAAAAAAAAAAAAAAAAAAAAAAAAAAAAGTGAAGATCAAAATATCCTGATAAAACTGTTGGAATATGCTGCTTTTAGTTTGTTAGCCAAGTCCCCAAAGGAAGAGAATAACATGTTCCCATCCTTCTCCAAAACTCATTGATGAGCTAACTTCCTTCTCTGCCTCTGAGAGAGAGGAAGTGTAGGAATTGAGTACAGGGAAAGTGCCCAAGAGAGAGACCAGGGTGTTACTGATACAGGCCCTGCCCTAGAGAAACATGAGAATTAGGAGATAGTGGTGACCACTAAGATGAGGGACTGGCAATATGTCAAAAAGTAAGACAGCCATTAGCATCACTCTCGTGGAGTTTATAGTTTAGAGAAGATAGAGCTTGAAAAGTAATTAGAAGAGAGGTAAATATGTGATGCAGAGTAGAGCATGCCACAGGAGTACAAAGCAGAAAGTCTTACTGCCTCTGGGGAGCCAAATAAAGCTTCCCCTGGAAAGTGCACATGAGCTGAGGCCTAGAGATGAGAAGAAACAAGACAAAGTGCTGGCCGATGAGCACAAGAGAGTTTGTGGCATGTCTGGGGAGATGAAGTATGGCCAGTGGCTGCATGGTGAAAGAATGACTGGAATTAGATAAGGAGGAAGGGCAGAGAAGAGCCCAAATCATGCTAATTAGAACACAGACTATACCCTAATGTCACTGAGGGCACTTTGAGAGATCTCAAGCTTCTATAAGATATTTTAGTAAAAATATCAAGTCAACAACTGGGCATGGACATCCAAAGAGAAGATTGTGTAGGGTGTACAAACATGAAAATCATTGGCAAATAGATTATTCATGAATCTTGAGGTTGAGGTGGGAAAATCTCTTGAGGTCAGGAGTTGAAGACTACCAGTCTGCCCGACATGGTGAAACCTTATCTCTAATAAAAATACAAAAATCAGCCAGGTGTGGTGGCACACACTTGTCATCCCAGATACTCAGGAGGCTGAGGCAGGAGAATTGCTTGAATTCAGAAAGTGGAGGTTGTAGTGAGGTGAGATTGCACCACTGTACTCCAACCTGGGTGACAGAGACTCTGTCTCAAAAAGAAAAATAAAAGGTTATTTATGAACCTTAAGAAATGAATATACTTATCCACTGAGCAAGCACTATGAGGCCAAGGGAGAGCTTATGAGAGATTCCAAGGATCTCCAATATTTAATGGCTGAGTAGGGGAAGCTAGAGAACTAGGACTGGAAGAAGAACTGAGTGGTTGGAGATGGGAGAAATCTCTCATCATCCTTGCAGAAGACAAATCTGATATCCTCTGTCCTTGTATGCTGTTCTCTTACTATAGTCTTCTGAAAGGTCAAGCAGAAGGAGGAATGAAAAGAGGACATTCGATTTAGTGTATTAAATAACTCAGGCAACACTAGCAGGAGCAATTTCAGTGGAGTGGTGATAGAGCCAAAGTTGGACTGGGTTAAAAAGAGTTTAGGAAGGCCAGGCATGGTGACTCACGCCTGTAATCCCAGCACTTTGGGAGGCTGAGGCGGGCAGATCATGAGGTCAAGAGTTCGAGACCAGCTTGGCTAATATGGTGAAACCTTGTCTTCACTGAAAACACAAGAATCAGCTGGGCATGGTGTCACATGCCTCTAGTTCCAGCTACTCAGGAGGCTGAGGCAGGAGAATTGCGTGAACCCAGAAGGCGGATATTGCAGTGAGCCGAAATTGTGTCACTGTACTCCACCCTGGCAACAGAGCAAGACTCCATCTCAAAAAATAAAAAAGAGAGTTTGTGGAACAAAATTTTTCACATAAAATATTTAAAATTAATTATAAATAAGTGATAAAAATGAAATGTAGAATAAGGGGGAAATTTATTGTGTCTTTCTCATCCTCATTATGGACAAAAAGGGAGAAAGATGCATGAGTCCAGATTAAGGTGAGCTTGTAAATTAATGATGCAAATTTCAAATATTTTCAGTGTTATGGTTCTTCATTCTCCGTAAATTGGGTGAAAGTGATATCCAGCAAGAGTAAGAAGAGAAGGGAAAGGGTCTGACTTTATAAATATTGAAAACTCAGGATGACCAAAAATAAATCTTAAGGTATTTTTGGCAGGGTTTAAATTAAAACTAGCATTAGGGTCTGTAAATTTACAGTTGTACACGTCATCAGATTAGGAAACTCGGTAGATTACATGAAGGTGGAGAATTGGTGGCCCAGCACAATGGCTCACACCTGTAATTACAGCACTTTGGGAGGCTGAGGCGGGCAGATCACTCGATGAGGCAGATCACTTGAGGCTAGGAGTTCAAGACCATGGCAAAATTCCATCTCTACTAAAAATATCAAAAATTGGCCAAGCATGGTAGCAGGTGCCCATAATCTCAGCTACTCAGGAGGCTAAGGCAGGAAGGATTGCTTGAGCCCAGGAGGTGGACGTTGTAGTGAGCCAAGATTGCACCAGTGCACTTCAGCCTTGGAGACAGAAGAGACTCTGTCTAAAAAAAAATTGGAATTTATCCATCTCAAATTTCTTCAACAGGATGCTTAATGAATGTACAAAAGGGGTAAACTGATATAAAGTTTGGTGCAGACATGGGTATAAAAAGATATGCTTTAAAATACAACCTAGAAGGAAAGCATAATATATGCAGTAATTTCCTGTGGGTTTCAAGGAACTAGATATTCTGATGAGGCAGAAAATTAAATGCAGACTGGTGGGCAAAGTGTAACATTAGTGGATTATGGCAGAGAATGTGGGATCTACATCAGCACCTTCACAGGCAGAGCTGTTTCCAAGTATGACATCTTCAAAAATGGTCCTGGGGTTGACAGCTGAGGCATGGAATACAAGAGAAAGTGAGTGAAAGATGTATAAGAGGCCGGGTGCAGTGGCTCACACCTGTAATACCAGCACTTTGAGAGGCCAAGGCGGGCAGATCATGAGGTCAGGAGTTCGAGAGAATCCTGGCCAATATGGTGAAACCCCATCTCTACTTAGAAACAAAAATTAGCTGGGCATGGTGGAGTGCACCTGTAGTCCCAGTTACTTAGGAGGCTGAAGCAGAAGAATAGCTTGAATCCGGGAGGCGGAGGTTGCAGTGAGCTGAGATTGTGCCATTGCACTCCAACCTGGGCTGCAAAGCAAGACACCATCTCAAAAAAATAAAAAATAAAAAATACAACGATGGTATCTCTCTCAGCATCATTGCAGCAGGGAAATATGATATCCCCTGTCCCTGTATGCTGTTATCTTAGCATAGGAGAGGAAACTTCCTGGGAAAAATTAGGGTGAATACAGCTGATAACAATAAGTGTGGGGTGAGCAGGTGAGACATCACAGGCAAGGCAGAGATACTCTGGATTCTGTCCCAGTTTTGCAGAGTACAAATGGGATGCAAATGGTAAGATAAACCTCATATTCTAGGATAGAGAATGCTAGTTCCTGAAAATGTGGTAAAGGAAGTCCAGTGAATTTCCAAGTATGTCTATTTACTTACATGTATTCACAGTTCACAATTTAGCTTTGTGGTTGTGTTCTGAGGATCATGGGTATAATTATACTAATTAATTAATTGGTCAAATAAATAAAATATCATCCAATTGTCTAAAATTGTAAGCAACTGAACAGAGATACCGTCCTTCACCTGTAAGGCTGATAAAGAACTAAGAGTTTGATAGCATACTGTTCAGTGCAGCTATAGGAAAATTCCACATCACAGCAATAATGGAAATGTAAAATGGTACCTCATCCTTGGTGGCTATTTAACATATTTCCCTGAACCAAAAAGCCCATATGCTTTGATGCAGCAATATTATTATTCAGCAAATATACCATCACAAGTATGAAGTTTTGTGTGTATGTCTGTGTGTGTGTTTATACACAGACATACACTATTCCATTTCAGCAGTTTGGGAACAATGAAAGTGCTCATCAGTGAGATATTGGTTAAATCACTTGGCATAAAACCATTCAATGTAATTTAAGTAAGGATGTCTTTTAAGTGAAAAAAAAACACACATAAAGAATAGTATGTATGTATCATATACTACCATTCAGCATATGGGTAAAAATTATGGGGAAAGGAAATACAGACTTGTTTAATATGTATAAAATACCTAAGAAATAATAAAGTTATAAAAATTTGTCAGCATTGACTGCCTTCATATGACCATCTCTTTTTGATGTTGAAATATGTGAATAATAACAAACAAATAATTAAAATTTGTTCAGACAGATGAATCTTCATTAAACTTATCCTCATGTGTTGCCTAGATTTTCTTCTCTCCTTGTCTTTTTTTGTTCCTTCCTTCGTTTCTTCTCTCACTTTTCTTATTCTTTCTTTTTTTCCCTGATTTTCTTCATCTTCTTTTTCCCTCATATCCCTTTCCCACACTCCTTCCTCTTTTATCTCTCTTCATTTCTTTCCACCTTTGTAACTGGTGGGTCATGAGGCATTGTAAAGAGTAGGGTTTTTTTTTTTTTTTTTAGAAGCTCTGTTGGGGCCCAGAACACTTGTCCTTCAAGGGTGCACCCACTGGAAGCTTATAGCCTCCCTCTTCTCCAGATGATCACCATTTCTCCAGCACTACTTTGCTCTATTTTCTCCTTTAATAGTGTATCATACACTAGGGGACAAAGATCAATGGGATATCAACATTGACCTTAGTCAAGACATTATATGACAGTGTGTGTAAGCAAAGTCCAGGATAGGAGATGTGAGCTTGCAGAACTTATAAAAGCAACAGTGAAAAATCCAATAATGGGCAAAGTACAAGAGAAGCAGTCATGAACACTGTTTTTAAGCATCAGAAAAGTCTTTAGAGAAGAGACAATTCTTTCTTTCTTTCTTTTTTTTTTTTTTTGTTGAGACAGAGTCTCGCTCTGTCACCCAGGCTGGAGTGCAGTGGCCGGATCTCAGCTCACTGCAAGCTCCACCTCCTGGGTTGACGCCATTCTCCTGCCTCGGCCTCCCAAGTAGCTGGGACTACAGGTGCCCGCCACCTCGCCCGGCCAGTTTTTTGTATTTTTTTAGTAGAGACCATGTTTCACTGTGTTAGCCAGGATGGTCTCAATCTCCTGACCTCGTGATCCGCCCGTCTTGGCCTCCCAAAGTGCTGGGATTACAGGCTTGAGCCACCGCACCCGGCTGACAATTCCTTCTTTCGATATTAAAGAATGATTAAATGTAGATATGAAGGAAAAAAAAATCCCAGAAAGAGCCTAGCATACGTGAAGGCATAAATAATTATAATATAACTGTGTTTGGTGGAAATGTTTAAGTTTTTTTTTTTTTTTTTTTAAAGTGCAGAGTATTTGCAAGGTTTTATTTTATTTTATTTATTTATTTTTTTTTTTATTATACTTTAAGTTCTAGGGTACATGTGCATAACGTGCAGGTTTGTTACATATGTATACTTATGCCATGTTGGTGTGCTGCACCCATCAACTCGTCAGCACCCATCAATTCATCATTTATATCTTGTATAACTCCCCAATGCAATCCCTCCCTCCTCCCCCCTCCCCCCTCCCCATGATAGACCCCAGTGTGTGATGTTCCCCTTCCCGAGTCCAAGTGATCTCATTGCTCAGTTCCCACCTATGAGTGAGAACATGCGGTGTTTGGTTTTCTCTTCTTGTGATAGTTTGCTAAGAATGATGGTTTCCAGCTGCATCCATGTTCCTACAAAGGACGCAAACTCATCCTTTTTTATGGCTGCATAGTATTCCATGGTGTATATGTGCCACATTTTCTTAATCCAGTCTGTCACAGATGGACATTTGGGTTGATTCCAAGTCTTTGCTATTGTGAATAGTGCCGCAATAAACATACGTGTACATGTGTCTTTGTAGTAGACTAATTTATAATCCTTTGGGTATATACCCAGTAGTGGGATGGCTGGGTCATATGGTACATCTAGTTCTAGATCCTTGAGGAATTGCCATACTGTTTTCCATAATGGTTGAACTAGATTACAATCCCACCAACAGTGTAAAAGTGTTCCTATTTCTCCACATCCTCTCCAACACCTGTTGTTTCCTGACTTCTTAATGATTGCCATTCTAACTGGTGTGAGATGGTATCTCATTGTGGTTTTGATTTGCATTTCTCTGATGGCGAGTGATGATGAGCATTTTTTCATGTGTCTGTTGGCTGTATGAATATCTTCTTTTGAGAAATGTCTGTTCATATCCTTTCCCCACTTTTTGATGGGGTTGTTTGTTTTTTTCTCGTATATTTGTTTGAGTTCTTTGTAGATTCTGGATATTAGCCCTTTGTCAGATGAGTAGGTTGCAAAAATTTTCTCCCATTCTGTAGGTTGCCTGTTCACTCTGATGGTAGTTTCTTTTGCTGTGCAAAAGCTCTTTAGTTTAATTAGATCCCATTTGTCAATTTTTGCTTTTGCTGCCGTTGCTTTTGGTGTTTTAGACATGAAGTCCTTGCCCATGCCTATGTCCTGAATGGTACTACCTAGATTTTCTTCTAGGGTTTTTATGGTATTAGGTCTAACATTTAAGTCTCTAATCCATCTTGAATTAATCTTCGTATAAGGGGTAAGGAAAGGATCCAGTTTCAGCTTTCTACTTATGGCTAGCCAATTTTCCCAGCACCATTTATTAAATAGGGAATCATTTCCCCATTTCTTGTTTCTCTCAGGTTTGTCAAAGATCAGATGGCTGTAGATGTGCGGTATTATTTCTGAGGACTCTGTTCTGTTCCATTGGTCTATATCTCTGTTTTGGTACCAGTACCATGCTGTTTTGGTTACTGTAGCCTTGTAGTATAGTTTGAAGTCAGGTAGCGTGACGCCTCCAGCTTTGTCCTTTTGACTTAGGATTGTCTTGGCAATGCGGGCTCTTTTTAGGTTCCATATGAACTTTAAAGCAGTTTTTTCCAATTCTGTGAAGAAAGTCATTGGTAGCTTGATGGGGATGGCATTGAATCTATAAATAACCTTGGGGAGTATGGCCATTTTCACGATATTGATTCTTCCTATCCATGAGCATGGTATGTTCTTCCATTTGTTTGTGTCCTCTTTGATTTCACTGAGCAGTGGTTTGTAGTTCTCCTTGAAGAGGTCCTTTACATCCCTTGTAAGCTGGATTCCTAGGTATTTTATTCTCTTTGAAGCAATTGTGAATGGAAGTTCATTCCTGATTTGGCTCTCTGCTTGTCTGTTGCTGGTGTATAAGAATGCTTGTGATTTTTGCACATTAATTTTGTATCCTGAGACTTTGCTGAAGTTGCTTATCAGCTTAAGGAGATTTTGGGCTGAGACGATGGGGTTTTCTAAATATACAATCATGTCATCTGCAAACAGGGACAATTTGACTTCTTCTTTTCCTAACTGGATACCCTTGATTTCTTTCTCTTGCCTGATTGCCCTAGCCAGAACTTCCAACACTATGTTGAATAGGAGGGGTGAGAGAGGGCATCCCTGTCTTGTGCCAGTTTTCAAAGGGAATTTTTCCAGTTTTTGCCCATTCAGTATGATATTAGCTGTGGGTTTGTCATAAATAGCTCTTATTATTTTGAGGTACGTTCCATCAATACCGAATTTATTGAGCGTTTTTAGCATGAAGGGCTGTTGAATTTTGTCAAAAGCCTTTTCTGCATCTATTGAGACAATCATGTGGTTCTTGTCTTTGGTTCTGTTTATATGCTGGATTACGTTTATTGATTTGCGAATGTTGAACCAGCCTTGCATCCCAGGGATGAAGCCCACTTGATCATGGTGGATAAGCTTTTTGATGTGCTGCTGAATCCGGTTTGCCAGTATTTTATTGAGGATTTTTGCATCAATGTTCATCAGGGATATTGGTCTAAAATTCTCTTTTTTTGTTGTGTCTCTGCCAGGCTTTGGTATCAGGATGATGTTGGCCTCATAAAATGAGTTAGGGAGGATTCCCTCTTTTTCTATTGATTGGAATAGTTTCAGAAGGAATGGTACCAGCTCCTCCTTGTACCTCTGGTAGAATTCAGCTGTGAATCCATCTGGTCCTGGACTTTTTTTGGTGGGTAGGCTATTAATTGTTGCCTCAATTTCAGAGCCTGCTATTGGTCTATTCAGGGATTCAACTTCTTCCTGGTTTAGCCTTGGGAGAGTGTAAGTGTCCAGGAAATTATCCATTTCTTCTAGATTTTCTAGTTGATTTGCGTAGAGGCGTTTATAGTATTCTCTGATGGTAGTTTGTATTTCTGTGGGGTCAGTGGTGATATCCCCTTTATCATTTTTTATTGCATCTATTTGATTCCTCTCTCTTTTTTTCTTTATTAGCCTTGCTAGCGGTCTGTCAATTTTGTTGATCTTTTCAAAAAACCAACTCCTGGATTCATTGATTTTTTGGAGGGTTTTTTGTGTCTCTATCTCCTTCAGTTCGGCTCTGATCTTAGTTATTTCTTGCCTTCTGCTAGCTTTTGAATGTGATTGCTCTTGCCTCTCTAGTTCTTTTAATTGTGATGTTAGAGTGTCAATTTTAGATCTTTCCTGCTTTCTCTTGTGGGCATTTAGTGCTATAAATTTCCCTCTACACACTGCTTTAAATGTGTCCCAGAGATTCTGGTATGTTGTATCTTTGTTCTCATTGGTTTCAAAGAACATCTTTATTTCCGCTTTCATTTCGTTATGTACCCAGTAGTCATTCAGGAGCAGGTTGTTCAGTTTCCATGTAGTTGAGCGGTTTTGATTGAGTTTCTTAGTCCTGAGTTCTAGTTTGATTGCACTGTGGTCTGAGAGACAGTTTGTTATAATTTCTGTTCTTTTACATTTGCTGAGGAGTACTTTACTTCCAATTATGTGGTCAATTTTGGAATAAGTGCGATGTGGTGCTGAGAAGAATGTATATTCTGTTGATTTGGGGTGGAGAGTTCTATAGATGTCTATTAGGTCCGCTTGGTGCAGAGATGAGTTCAATTCCTGGATATCCTTGTTAACTTTCTGTCTCGTTGATCTGTCTAATGTTGACAGTGGAGTGTTGAAGTCTCCCATTATTATTGTATGGGAGTCTAAGTCTCTTTGTAAGTCTCTAAGGACTTGCTTTATGAATCTGGGTGCTCCTGTATTGGGTGCATATATATTTAGGAGAGTTAGCTCTTCCTGTTGAATTGATCCCTTTACCATTATGTAATGGCCTTCTTTGTCTCTTTTGATCTTTGATGGTTTAAAGTCTGTTTTATCAGAGACTAGGATTGCAACCCCTGCTTTTTTTTGTTCTCCATTTGCTTGGTAGATCTTCCTCCATCCCTTTATTTTAAGCCTATGTATATCTCTGCATGTGAGATGGGTCTCCTGAATACAGCAGACTGATGGGTCTTGACTCTTTATCCAGTTTGCCAGTCTGTGTCTTTTAATTGGAGCATTTAGTCCATTAACATTTAAGGTTAATATTGTTATGTGTGAACTTGATCCTGCCATTATGATATTAACTGGTTATTTTGCTCGTTAGTTGATGCAGTTTCTTCCTAGCCTCGATGGTCTTTACATTTTGCCAAGTTTTTGCGATGGCTGGTACCTGTTGTTCCTTTCCATGTTTAGGGCTTCCTTCAGGGTCTCTTGTAAGGCAGGCCTGGTGGTGACAAAATCTCTAAGCATTTGCTTATCTGTAAAGGATTTTATTTCTCCTTCACTTATGAAACTTAGTTTGGCTGGATATGAAATTCTGGGTTGAAAATTCTTTTCTTTCAGAACGTTGAATATTGGCCCCCACTCTCTTCTGGCTTGTAGAGTTTCTGCCGAGAGATCTGCTGTTAGTCTGATGGGCTTCCCTTTGTGGGTGACCCGACCTTTCTCTCTGGCTGCCCTTAAGATTTTTTCCTTCATTTCAACTTTGGTGAATCTGGCAATTATGTGTCTTGGAGTTGCTCTTCTGGAGGAGTATCTTTGTGGCGTTCTCTGTATTTCCTGAATTTGAATGTTGGCCTGCCCTACTAGGTTGGGGAAGTTCTCCTGGATGATATCCTGAAGAGTGTTTTCCAACTTGGTTCCATTTTCCCCCTCACTTTCAGGCACCCCAATCAGACGTAGATTTGGTCTTTTTACGTAATCCCATACTTCTTGCAGGCTTTGCTCATTTCTTTTTCTTCTTTTTTCTTTTGGTTTCTCTTCTCGCTTCATTTCATTCATTTGATCTTCAATCGCTGATACTCTTTCTTCCAGTTGATCGAGTCGGTTACTGAAGCTTGTGCATTTGTCACGTATTTCTCGTGTCATGGTTTTCATCTCTGTCATTTCGTTTATGATCTTCTCTGCATTAATGAGTCTAGCTGTCAATTCTTCCACTCTTTTTTCAAGATTTTTAGTTTCTTTGCGCTGGGTACGTAATTCCTCCTTTAGCTCTGATAAGTTTGATGGACTGAAGCCGTCTTCTCTCCTCTCGTCCAAGTCATTCTCTGACCAGCTTTGATCCGTTGCTGGTGATGGGCTGCGCTCCTTTGCAGGGGGAGATGCGCTCTTATTTTTTGAATTTCCAGCTTTTCTGCCCTGCTTCTTCCCCATATTTGTGGTTTTATCTGTCTCTGGTCTTTGATGGTGGTGACGAACTGATGGGGTTTTGGTATAGGTGTCCTTCCTGTTTGATAGTTTTCCTTCTGACAGTCAGAAGGACTCTCTGTTGGTCTGTTGGAGATTGCTTGAGGTCCACTCCAGACCCTGTTTGCCTGGGTATCAGCAGCAGAGGTTGCCGAAGATAGAATATTGCTGAACAGCGAGTGTACCTGTCTGATTCTTCCTTTGGAAGTGTCCTCTCAGGGGTGTACTCCACCCTGTGAGGTGTGGGGTGTCAGACTGCCCCTAGTGGGGGATTTCTCCCAGCTAGGCTACTCAGGGGTCAGGGACACACCTGAGCAGGCAGTCTGTCCGTTCTCAGATCTCAACCTCCGCGTTGGGAGATCCGCGGCTCTCCCCAAAGCTGTCAGACAGAGTCGTTCGCGTCTGCACCGGCTCCGGCTACTTCCCCTGTTGGTCTTCAGCTGTGCGCTGTCCCCAGAGGTGGAGACTACAGAGACAGGCAGGCTTCCTTGAGCTGCTGTGAGCTCCACCCAGTTCGAGCTTCCCAGCGGCTTTGTTTACCTACTTAAGCCTCAGCAATGGCGGGCGCCCCTCCCCCAGCCTCGCTGCTGCCTTGCGGATAGATCGCGGCAGACTGCTGTGTTAGCAGTGAGGGAGGCTTCGTGGGCGTGGGACCCTCCCGGCCAGGTGTGGGATATATTCTCCTGGAATGCCTGTATGCTTACAGCGCAGTATTGGGGTGGGAGTTACCCGATTTTCCAGGTGTTGTGTGTCTCAGTTCCCCTGGCTAGGAAAACGGATCCCCTTCCCCCTTGCGCTTCCAGGTGAGGCGATGCCTCGCCCTGCTTCAGCTCTCGCTGGTCAGGCTGCAGCAGCTGACCAGCACCGATTGTCCGGCACTCCCTAGTGAGATGACCCCAGTACCTCAGTTGAAAATGCAGAAATCACCGGTCTTCTGTGTCGCTCGCGCTGGGAGTTGGAGACTGGAGTTGTTCCTATTCGGCCATCTTGCTCCGCCCCCGGAAATGTTTAAGTTTTTACGTATGGCTGAAACCGATGGTTGGTAGTGTGAGGAAGGGGCTTGTAATGTTGGGGATGGGACTATAAAGTCAAGAAAATAAAATTGGGCCCTAAAGAGTATAATGGTTAATCAAACGTGTATTGTGATAATCTTATATATCAACTTGACTGGGCCAGGAGATGCCCAGATAGCTATTTCTAGGTGTGTCACTGAGGATGTTTCTAGAAGAGATTAGCATTTGAGTTGGTAGGTTAAGCAAACCACATGGCCCTTCTCAATGAGTAAGCATCATTCAGTCTATTGAGGGCTGAATAAAATATAAAGGTGGAGAAATGTATTAACTCTGCCTGACTGCCTGAGCCAGAACATTCATCTTCTCCTGGTCTCTGCATTCCTAGTTTTCAGGCCTTCTGACCTAGACTGGAATGCATACCATAATTTTTGTGGCTCTCAGGACTTTAAGCTACACCCCCAGGCTTCTTGAGTCTGCAGCTTGCAGGGAGCAGAGAGTGGAACTTCTCAGCCACCATAATCATCACATGGCCAATCCCTTATAAGAAATTTCTTCATCTACATAAGAAGATATATATGTGTGTTTGTGTATGCATAAATGTGTGTGTATGTGTGTGTGTTTGTGTGTGTATGTAATTCATTTTGTTTCTCTGGAGAAAACTAATATATGTGTGATGCTAAAAAATTCGCATTTTATTCTGCAGGTTGAATAAATGGAGTCATTAAAGTCTCCGCCAATGTCTCTCAATCATGAAAAATACGTAAGATCACATATTACAAGTCACCATGTTAGTCTTTGCCCACTCCTAATTTGGGGAAACCCCCCAAGTTTACATTTTTAAGGGAGGACGTGTATTACTCTGTTCTCACTGTGCTATGAAGAAATACCCAAGGCTAGATAATTTATAAAGGAAAGAAGTGTAATTGACTCACAGTTCTGCATTGCTGGAGAGGTCTCAGGCAATCTAAGGCAAAGGAGGAGCAAGCACCTTCTTCAAAGGGTGGCAGGATGCAGTGAGTGCAAGCAAGGGAAATGCCAAGATGGCCGAATAGGAACAACTCCAGTCTACAGCTCCCAGCGTGAGCAACGCAGAAGACGGTTGATTTCTGCATTTCCAATTGAGGTACCAGGTTCATCTCACTGGGGTGTGTCAGACAGTGGGTGCAGGACAGTGGGTGCAGCCCACCGAGCGAGAGCCAAAGTAGGGCGAGGCATCGCCTCACATGGGAAGTGTGAGAGGTCAGGGAATTCCCTTTCCTAGCAAAGGGAAGCTGTGACAGATGGCACCTGGAAAATCAGGTCACTCCCACCCTAACATTGCGCTTTTCCAACAGTCTTAGCAAATGGCACATCAGGAGATTATATCCCACACTGGGCTCAGAAGGTCCCACACCCACAGAGCCTCACTCATTGCTGGCACAGCAGTCTGAGATGTAACTGTAAGGTGGCAGTGAGGCTGGGGGAGGGGCACCTTCCATTGCTGAGGCTTGAGTAGGCAAACAAAGCAGCCAGGAAGCTTGAACGGGGTGGAGCCCACCACAGCTCAAGGAGGCCTGACTGCCTCTGTAGACTCCACCTCGGGGGGCAGGGCACAGCTGAACAAAAGACAGCAGAAACCTCTGCAGACTTAATGTCCGTGTCTGACAGCTTTGAAGAGAACAGTGGTTCTCCCAGCATGGAGTTTGAGATCTGAGAACGGACAGACTGCCTCCTCAAATGAGTCCCTGACTCCCGAGTAACCTATCTGGGAGACACCCCCCAGTAGGGGCAGACTGACACCTCACACAGCTGGGCACACCTCTGAGATGAAGCTTCTAGAGGAATGATCAGGCAGCAACATTTGCTGTTCAGCAATATTCACTCTTCTGCAGCCTCTGCTGCTAATACCCAGGAAAATAGGGTCCGGAGTGAACCTCCAGCAAACTCCAACAGACCTGCAGCTGAGGGTCCTGACTATTAGAAGGAAAACTAACAACAGAAAGGACATCCATACCAAAACCCCATCTGTACGTCACCATCATCAAAGACCAAAGGTAAATAAAACCACAAAGATGAAGAAAAAGCAGAACAGAAAAGCTGAAAATTCTAAAAATCAGAGCGCCTCTCCCCCGCAAAGGAATGCAGCTCCTCGCCAGCACCTGAACAAAGCTGGACAGAGAATGACTTCAATGAGTTGAGAGAAGAAGGCTTCAGATGATCAAACTTCTCCAAACTAAAGGAGGAAGTTCAAACCCATCGCAAAGAAGCTAAAAACCTTGAAAAAAGATTTGACAAATGGCTAACTAGAATAACCAGTGTAGAGAAGTCCTTAAATGACATGATGGAGCTGAAAACCACGGCACGAGAACTATGTGATGAATGCACAAGCTTCAGCAGCCAATTTGATCAACTGGAAGAAAGAGTATGAGTGATTGAAGATCAAATGAATGAAACGAAGTGAGAAGAGAAGTTTAGAGAAAAAAGTAAAAATAAATGAACAAAGCCTCCAAGAAATATGGGATTATGTGAAAAGACCAAATCTGCATCTGATTGGTTACCTGAAAGTGATGGGGAGAATGGAACCAAGTTGGAAAACATTCTGCAGGATACTATCCAGGAGAACTTTCCCAACCTAGCAAGGCAGGCCAACATTCAAATTCAGGAAATACAGAGAACGCCACAAAGATACTCCTTGAGAAGAGCAACTCCAAGACACATAATTGTCAGATTCACCAAAGTTAAAATCAAGGAAAAAATGTTAAGGGCAGCCAGAGAGAAAGGTCGGGTTACCCACAAAGGGAAGCCCATCAGACTAACAGTGATCTCTTGGCAGAAACTCTATGAGCCAGAAGAGAGTGGGGGCCAATATTCAATATTCATAAAGAAAAGAATTTTCAATCCAAAATTTCATATCCAGCCAAACTAAGCTTCATCAGTGAAGGAGAAATAAAATCCTTTACAGACAAGCAAATGCTGAGAGATTTTGTCACCATCAGGCCTGCCCTACAAGAGCCCCTAAAGGAAGACCTAAACATGGAAATGAACAGTCAGATGTTTATAAAACCATCAGATCTCTTGAGAACTCACTCACTATAACGAGAACAGCATGGGGTAAACCACCCCCATGATCCGATTACCTCCATCTAGTCCCACCCTTGACACATGTGGATTGTGGGGATTACAATTCGTGATGAAATTTGGGTGGGGATATGACACAGAGCCAAACCATATCATTACGTATTTGGAGCAAAGTCATGGAAGATACATGGTAATTAGTTGTTTTCACTCTTGTAACCTCACTGGATGATCATAGATGAGTATGTATTTGTGGTACAGAAGATGAAATAGGAAACTTGTTCTAAAAAAAGACTTGAAAATCAATATAATGATTTCCCTTTCTAGTTGAAATATTCACATATATCTGCATGTGTAAGCTGAGATAATGTACAGACATTAAACTTTCTCATTAGAGGGGTAAAGAGATGGGGAAAAAAAATCAACAAGTTTTAAATTGCAATTCACAGTTGCAGTAAAACACTTACGATCACACACAAATCAGAGAAGAGAATTATGTTCCTAGATTCAGAAAAGCTTAGTAAACTCATTGAATTTTAAAAATTATCCCCACAAGAAATTTGTTGTTTGCATGTTTTTGTTTTTGTTTTCTCCCTCAGCAAATTGAAGATACTAGCCTTAGGGCAGAATGAAAATTTAGCAGAGAAAATGTCCAAGTCTGTCATTCCCTAGCTTTTGTTTGATATTGTTAAGAAATCCTGTATCTTCATTTCAGCTTGCCTCAGGAAAAATGATAAGCCCTCCAGAGACAAATTCCATTTCTCTGTACATCTCTGATAAAAGAAGTTTAGAAATTTTTTAGGACTTGAGCTGCTTTAACTCTCAAATGGAGTGAGGCACCTAGAATCAATGCCCTACTTCCCTGACTATCCCATTCTTGATTTTCTTGCTTCATTTTAGATAGCTCTCAAATTTAGAGAATATTATACATGTTCTACTTTAAAAAGTACAACTTTTAATTGCCTTTTGATTCATTAAAGATAACTTGGGTGTTTCAGTGCTAAGGGATATTAGTGGCATTAATTCAAATCTTTCAGCTTTCAGAGTTGGAAACGGATAATATTATGAGTTCTGAGAATGAGCACTGGATCATGAATGAGGAGAACTGTGTTTTACTATTAGCAGTGCAGTTTATTATCTGCATGATATTGATAAGTTATTTTCCCTTTCTGGACCTCAGTTGCCTTACACATAAAATTTGTGTGTTGCTTTAGAGATTCTTTATAATCTTTTTCTGTGCTGCTATTCTGTCTCCCTCTCTCTCTCTCTCTCTCTCTCTCTCTCTCTCTCTCTCTCTCTCTCTGTCTCTCTCTCTCTCTCTCTGTGAATATATATATGTATATATACTTTGAGAAAATACATCTAAAAATACGTATATACTTATTTAATAAATATATTAAAAGTATATATACATAAATACTTATTAAATAAGTGTGTGTGTATATATTTATATACACACACACACAGACACACACACTTCTCTATGCCAAGGTGGCTTGAGTTAGGCTCTGTAGTGTTATATCCTCTGATCTCTGCCTTCTAGGCTATCACATATGCATGAAAATTATATTTGGAATCAAATAATTGTCTAAAATTTTATTTTAGAAATGTGTGGAATTATCTGTAGCAAGAAATTAATGCTTATAACAGATTAATAAGGAAGACTGTGACTCTCAAAACTTTAGAACTACTAGTTTAATTGGTTATTGAAAACTAATTTGATATTCATGTAATTGAGTCAAATAGTTAAGATATTTCTGTCATGGATATTGCACTTTAGGAGAGAAATAGACAATAAACATTAACAAACAAATACAGAAGCAAGCTAAATTCAAATGGGGACAAGTGATCTAAAAAGTAAAGTAAAATAGGATGATGTGTTATAGAGTGATGGGAAAATAGAGCTTTTAGATTCAATAATCAAGAATGAACCTATGGGAAAGTGATGACAGCAACATAGGGGAATAGAAAGCCCTGAATTCTTCTTCCTCACCACAGATATACCAGTTCAGCCACAATTAACAGACAGATTCCTTTTGTGAGAAATCAGGAACTAATGGAAGAGCTCGTGCACTTCAGGAGAACACACAACCAGACTCAATGGAACTGATGGGGAGATCTGGAGCTTCCTCTCTGCAGATATCCTCCTCCCGGGACAGTGTCATACAATCAGAAAGAAACTCCAATCTGCCAGTTTTACCCAGAGGGAGAGAAGGGGCTGATTCATACATTCAGAACCCATATTTTCCAAGGGATATGTCAAAAGACTGACTTTGTGTCTTACTAGTCTTGGAGTTCTGATGGATGTGGCACAGGCTAGAATGGAGGCAGCAGGTTGGGCTGGTCCCTTGTACTCAGCACATAGTGGGCAAAATGAAACCCTCGGTGGAAATATAGACTGATAGAACAGAATAGAGTCTAGAAATAGATGAGCACATGTAAGGTCAACCGATCTTCCACAAGGATACCAGGAATACACAATGAGGAAAGGGTAGTCTACTCGATGAATAATATTGAGAGAACTGAGCATACACATGCAAAAGAATGAAACTGGACTCTTGCCTTACACTGTACGCAAACATAAACTCAAGCTGGATTAAAGACTTAAAGGTAAGACCTGAAACCATAAAACTCCTAGAAGAAAACTTAGGGGGAAAGCTTCATGACATTGGTCTTGGCAATGATTTCATGGAAATTACACCAAAATCATAAACAATAAAAAGAAAATAAATAAATGGGACTATATCAAACTAAGAAGCTTCTGTACAACAAAGAAAAAAATCAGCATGATGAAAAGGCAACTAACAATAGAATGGCAGAATGTATTTGCAAGCCATATATCTGACAAAGGGTTAAGCTCCAAAGTATATCTGGAATTCCCCCAACTCAACAGTAAAATAAGTCTCAAGAAATAACAACAAAAAAAAACCTGTTAATCTAATTAAAACTGAGTTAAAGGCTTAAATAAACATTTTTCCAAAGAGTACATATAAATGTACAACAGGTACATGAAAAAATGCTCAATGTCTCAAATTATCAGGGAAATGCAAATCAAAATCATAGCGACACATCACCTTATTATACCTGTCAAGATGGCTATCTTAAAGAAAAAGTGTTGATAAGTATATGGGTAAATTGGAGCCCTTGCATATTTTTGGTGGGAATGCAAAATGGTGCAATCACTGTGGAAAACAATATGGAGGTTTCTTAAAAATTTAAAATAAAACTACCAAGTGATCTAACAATCCAATTGTTTGGTATTTATGTAGAGTAATAGAAATCAGGATATCAAAGAAGTATTCATATTCCTAAGTCCACTACAGTAGCTAAGATGTGGAAATAATCAACATGTCTATTAATTAATGGATAAATAAAAGGTGGTATGTACATACATTGTGTGTGTGTTTATACACAGACATACACTATTCCATTCCAGCAGATTGGAAACAATAAAAGTGCTCATCAGTGAGATATTGCTTAAATCACTTGGAATGGAATAAAATACAATGGAATACTACTTAGCTTTTTAAAAGAAGGAAATTCTGTAATATGTGATAACATGAATGAATCTTGATGACACTATGCTAAGTGAAATAAGTCAGTCACAAAAGGACAAATACTACATAATTCCACTCATATGAAGTACTTAAAATAGTCATTGTAGAATCAAAGAATGCAATGGGGTTGCCAGGGGCTGGAGGAAGGGAAAATGTATTATTACTAATCAATAGGCATAAAGTTTCAGTCAATCAAGGTAAATACGTTCTAGAGATCTATTGTATAACATTGTACCTATTGTCAATGATAATGTATTCCTCACTTAAAAAACGTTAAGAGGGTAGATCTCATGTTAAGTGTTCCTACCACATTAAAAGAAAAAGAATGGCTCTATGAAGAGGTGGGCTTTGAGTTCAGACACTGAGTTCAGAATGTCACAAGTGAGCCAACCATGAGGCAGCACCGGGGTAGAGCCTTTCACAAAAGGAAACAGAATATGCAAAGACTCCAAGAAGGATCAAGCTGTGCTTATTCCAGGAATTTAAAAAAAAAAAAAAGGAGAAGGAAGAAGAAGAGGACAATAAGGCAGCAGAAGAGGCCATGGAAAAGATAGGAGAAAAAGGCTGGTGTGGTCAGGACAGAGTGAGAAGAGGAAGTGAGATAAGGTTAGGCACAGTCATTAAGTGGAGCCAGATAGGACATAGTAAAACGTTTAAAGTTTTTTTTCAGTCATGACAGAAAGCCATGAACTGTTCTTAGATGGAAGCATGGCATGGCTCGATTTACTTTTTAATTTTTTTTTAATTTTTTGTTTGTTTTTTGAGATGCAGTCTTGCTCTGTTGCCCAGGCTGGAGTGCAGTGGCACAATCTAGGCTCACTGCAACCTCCGCCTCCCAGGTTCAAGCAATTCTTCTGCCTCAGCTTCCCCCGTAGTTGGGATTACAGGCACATGCCACCATGCCTGGCCAATTTTTGTGATTTTAGTAGAGACGGGGTTTCTCCATGTTGGCCAGGCTGGTCTTGAACTCCCGACCTTGTGATCCGCCCACTTCGGCCCCCGGAAGTGCTGGAATTACAGGTGTGAAACACAGCACCTGGCCGATTTACCTTTTATAAAGACCACTGGACTGCCATGTAGCAAAGGGAATGTAGTAGAAAGATGGGAGGACAGCACAGAGAAAAATGCCATCGCCCAGGTGACAGTGGTTGAGACAAGAGTGTCTGGAGTGGAGATAGACTGGAGTGAACTGATTTTACAAAAATTTTCTGTTAGACTCACTTGGATTCACTGACGGACTGGATGTGACAGCATGTGGATGAGGAAAGAGAGGGTAATTCTAGGACAATTCTTAGAGTAACAGGATCAACTCCTGTATGTAGCAGAACTTAAGAGAACACAGTTGTGTTTAACATAGTTGGGGAAGTATGGTCAAAAGGTACTAAGGCTATTCATAACCCAGAGATCAATGAGTACAGAGCAACAACAATAATAATCAGCTTATATTGAATAAGTATTATTACCTATTATTATGCCAATTTTACAATTTAGGAAAATAAATGAGGCTAAATGTGGTTAAATATTTTGTCCAAGGTCGCACGGTGAGACACTATATTCTGCTTCTAGGAAGTGTTCATAAAATGGTGGCTGTTTATTATTGCCATAATAATTACAAAGTTAGTAGGGACTATACCACAGGAATAGGTGAGGACACCCAAATAACCAGGCATCAGCTGAGCTCCACCGTCCTTTAAGAGAAAGCAGGATAGGCTCAAATGCTGTTGTTTTGTCTCCTGAAATCTATGCCATCCTCAAGATTTCTGCAAGTCCCAAAGCCCATGTTTGCTCACTCTCCTCTCTGATCTATTGCCCCTCTTTGTTCCAGTCTGCCTCAGTCACAGACCACTACTCCTTTACTCCTTTGCCTAGATTTCCCCCCACACACGATTCACAGAAGGCATTAATACAGAGGAGAATTTTACAAGAGATTTGGATGCAGTGGCAGATGAGAGGTAAAAGGAAAGAATGCATAACTCATAATTGAATGTCAAATATGAAGTAGTTCTGCTATTTAAAAATGCCCTTGAGTACACCTGCCATAGGTAAGTCTCAATTCCCACTTTCTTTTATAATTTTTTTTTATCCCCTGGCTTTAAACTTTCACCTTCATCTCTCTCTAGACCACTGCACCTCCTTTCTTATTGGACACCTCTTTAATACCAGGAGTCTTCTATAGCTCTGATACAGGACACTTAAATGATCTCTGTGTCACTGTGGCACATTTTGACTTTGTCTCCAAACATGTCTATTATGGTGAGCTCTTGTGTGAGAGAGATTTTTTTTTTCCTCCTGAAATCAGCTTTGAACATTATGCGTTTGTTCCCTCTCATATCTCCTCTCACTGGTTTTGCCTTCTTCCTTCCTCATTTACTATCTGTTTTTATTATATACAAACACAAATACATATTTTCTTGGAAAAAAATTGAATCTGTCCTTTGATAATCACCTTGAGATTGTATTTTTATTGCCCCTACTATTCTATCCAGAAGGCTGAGCTTTGATGTCTGTGACTGAAGGTAAGACTTCAGCCTTCATTGAGTCAGTGTAAAAATAGACTTATAAAAGTTACACATCTTCTTTGTGAGCTGCAACCCTGCCAAGTCAATGTGAATCACCTGCCAAATTTAATATGTGAGGTTGGGACATGTCTGTCCTTTGGTTTTATGCTGTTTCCAGTAAGGCTGGCAGTTTCATTATATTTATAAAGTTGTGTACATATTATAAGTACATGCCAGTCTTTACCCTACTCACCTTCAACTTTGGCCTTCCCACTTGCCGGTCTTTTCTATTCTTGGAAACCAGATAAGTCTTCTTCAGTCACAACTATGATTTTCCCACTTCTAAATTAAGAACTTTTCATAATTCACCTACTGAACATGGAGCCTGCAGACTTGGCATCACATCTTGGCTCCTTGACCCAGAATCTATGTGAACTTGGGCAAGTTGCTTACATCACCAAGTTTGGTGCCAATCTCTGTAAAATGGGTACGTTTCTTATCTCACAGGCTAATCATTAAGATTTATTTGGAAGTGTGTGAAAGAGTTTGTAAACTCCAATACGTGATTTGATATAAGTCGCAAATCTCCTCATACGATGAAACCTAATCTTTTAGTCTGTTCTTTTTTTAGATGGAGGCTTGCTCTGTCTCCAGGCTGGAGTGCAGTGGCGCGATCTCAGCTCACTGCAACCCTCCCCTCCCAGGTTTAAGCGATATGGATCCTGTCATTCATAAACCATATGATCTTGAAAGAGTTGTCCCACCTTATTGAGTATCAGTGTCAATGCCAACAGAATGATTACTCTTATAAACATACCTACCACCTGTGTTCATCTAAATATTATACAAAGTAATTATAAATAATAAAAAGTTAGCAAAGGACAAAGTTAAGCTTTGTATTTTTGTAGAGGTTTCACCGTGCCTAGCAAAGTCTTGAATATATAAAAACAGAGCCAAAGGAGAATTCACTTCTTTTCTTGCTAAGCCACTATTATATTCTCACTTTCTGCAGATGGTCTCAATTTCTTAATGGTAGAAACAACTATGATGTTTTTCACTCTTTCCTCTCCTTCACAGCCTGTCAGTAACCAAGCCCTGTTGATTCTACTGATTAAATAGCTTTGAAATCCTCCCACTCTCTGCTGCAGCCTTTTTTAATTTAGATTTTCTAATTTTATTTTCTGGAAGATGGCATCAGCCTTCTCTCTAGTCTTTCCAGTTTCAATTTATTTTCATTGTGTTATTCCATCTATCACTTAGTTACCAGAATAGGTATTCTTAAATTGAAATCCAATAGGACTTCATCCTGGCTCTGAGGTGTGCTATACTTTAAACATGGCTTTGGAAACAAACTGCCTGAGAACTGCCACTTAGTATCTTTGTGAGCTCAGTGGAATTATCTCTCAGTTCCTCAATTTATTCATGTGGTGACCATGAGTATGTGCCTCTCAGATCTCTGGCTGCAGGGAACATCAAATGGACCAATGGACTCAGACATTGCCTTCTGGAACACATCACCACATTCATGCTGAGGCCATGCCTCCCTCAGGCATCTCCAGGAAACCACTGAATAACTGCAGAGATCCTAGAACAGACCCCCCTTCCTGGGAATCACAGGACTTCTCTCATAGCTGTCTCTGGCATGAAGATTTCCCATTGACTTTGTGGAACTTCCTCTGACTGTATTGCAGTTTTAAAATCTTCCACTCAAGAGTTCTTCCTTTTCTTACTGCTTAATAAAGGATAGACCTGCACTGTGGTCTGACCTGCTCTCCTGGCCTCCGCTGGATCCCACTTCATTATGCCTCACAGGTATTTTCCCTGATAAATCCCTTGCATATCTAACCTTCTCTCAACATTTGCTTCTTGAAGAACCTGGATCAACCTGCTTCATCTGTAAAATTGATAAAATAATAGTATCTATGTTATAGGACTATGAGAAAGATCAAGCATAATATAGCTATAAAGTGCTTTCAAAAGTTTCCAGTGTCTACTGGGTGCTATAAAATTGTTTGCTGCTATTAGCATCGTTATTAATTTGCTACTCACTCAACATAGCATACACTTGCATGAAGTATAGCATACACTGTCACACTTTCATCATTAGCCAGTTTCTTTTTAATATATATAATCCTCTCTGCCAAATACACACACACACACACACACACACACACACACACACACACACACACACACACACACACAAAAAAAAAAAAAAAAAAAAAAAAAAAAAAAACTCCTTTTTCATTCCAACCATGGAAAGTCATAATTACCTTTCAGGGTGCAGCTCTGAAATCATCATCTATGAAATACCTTTGCTAACTCACTTCCCTTTTCTTCCTACAGTCCCATGTATGCCATCCTCCTACAACTTTTATTAACACTAATCTCATTGTGGGGCCACTGATTATTGGTTGCTACTTCCAATGCTTGAGTCCTTCAAGGACTTAGATTTTTATCAAGTATTTTTTTTTTTTTGTATGTGTTTGTAGTACTTTGCACAATACCCAGCACATTTTGGAGGCCAATAACATATTTTTTTAAAATTACTGAGAAAATGGATGTTTGCACATATGCATTGTATTGATTTAGTAGCAACACAGGAATAAAATGAGCCACAATATCACTCAAGCTGGAACAGCTGAACTTCCTTTGCTTGAGTAGAATCTATAACACTCAAAACTTCTCAAAGTTTTCGGTATCAGCCTATGACTCAAAGACTAAGGTTTTTGAAATCCAAGTTAAATAGTTGTCCTTGGTTTATGTAGGGAGGCACCACTAATGAAAAATAAATGCTATTCTTCCATAAATCACTGTGTCCTTCTACAAGTTCCTTTGGGCTCTAACCGGCTGTAATTCTAAGCCAACGTCAAA
Source organism: Rhinopithecus roxellana (assembly GCF_007565055.1). Classification (NCBI taxonomy): domain Eukaryota; kingdom Metazoa; phylum Chordata; class Mammalia; order Primates; family Cercopithecidae; genus Rhinopithecus; species Rhinopithecus roxellana. Next base: position 162,898,428 of record NC_044550.1, on the reverse strand, counting down.
CAGAAGCTACTGAAAATTCAACATTACTCTTAGTTTCATAGTTTTTATCTTCTTCCTTTAATAAATAATTGAATAAAGACAACCTTGAGAAAAGAAAGGCCTGAAGGAATATAGTTCCTTGACATCTGTCCAAACCTTGTGCCTCATTTTCATATCCAGCTGATCCTTTTTAGTCTGTGTTTCCACGGACCTGGTTATCTTCTTACTCTAATACTCATAAATGAATAATGATAATGATAACAAAACTTTCCATTTGTGTACATTTATTAAATGAATTTTTTGATCACCTGCACTGTTCTAAGCACTGAAGAAACAGTAACAAACAAAACAGTCAAGAATAAAATAAATACACAAAAGCTCACCTGCCTTTATGGAGCTCACATCCTGTTAGAGTGAGATAGATAACAAATAAATAAATGTGTAAGATGTAATATGGTGATTAGTTTGTGGAGAAATGTAGGAAAAAATCACCAAGAGAATATAAAGTCCTCAGGGTCCAGCGAATGTAAACTTTTAAAATAGGGAAAAATAGAGAAATCCTCACTGGGAAGAAGACATTTAAATAAGTACATGATATAGGTGAAAGGATGAAGCAGAAGGTATCTCAGGAATGGCATATCAGACAGAAAACACTGTCTTTGAGATGGAGTATGTCCAGAATATTTCAGGAACATCAAGAAACCAAGGTAGTTGGAACAGGAACCTCTAAAAGAAGGAAGTGGTAGCAGATGAGGCCAGAGAGATAACAGGGACCTAGGCTTAGGTCATGGTGAGGTTGCTGGATTGTACCCTGTGTGAGATGAAGACATACTAGAGGTCTTTGAATATGTTTTTAGAGATTTCTGTGTACACATCTTGAATCAAGACCTTTGTATGATACCATGCCCTCGGTAGGAATAACACACAGGGCCAGGAACCAAGAGATGGAAGCAGGTATGGGCCTCTTACTATAATTCCCAATGACCCACTCAGAGAATTTGAGCTTCCTGTACAAGCAATGCTATGCTGTGCAATATTACAAGTCCTCATCATCAAAAGGGGAACATTCCCACAAAGGGCCAAAGCAAGAGTTAGATATGGTGCTATGGCTATGCCTGGGAACTTTAGGTTCCTACTGTCTAGGGATCATAGGGGAAAAGAAGACTCATTTTCTAAAGCTGAATTGGAATACGCTTGGTGCCCATGCGATCCACTAGACCAATGGTGTTGACAAATGCACAGGTACCAAAATCCTGGCCTGAGAAGAGCATAGTAAGAAACTGTGGGGCTCATATTCCTCCAGAGGAGGGTCTAGGCTTTGCCATAGGTAAGCCTCCAAGATCAGCATAGGTGGCAGCTACAGGTAAAGGTGATATAGGTTAAGTCATGGAGAATGGAGATAATGAGTTTCATCTGTGGTCCTAAGACTAACTGCATGGTAAGAATTATAGCTCTTCTCACTAACATTCCTCTTTTAATTTACCTCTCAGGAATGTAGGAGGTGTTATACCCAAATGAATATAAAAAGGTGGATGTGAGCAGCACAAGGGATGGACTTCAGAAGAAATAGTGATGGACCCCCAAGATGTCCGTCTTGGGGAAAACATATTGCCTTAGCTTCTGGAGATGCTAAGGTCATAACCTTCAGGTGTCAGAACCTTCAAGTCTTGTCTCAAGAGACCCGTCTTGCTCAAAGTCATCCTCTTCCCAGGGCAATCTGTCAATAATGACTGGTTGAGAAGGGGTCTATGAAGGTCCAGCTATTCCAACCTAAGGAAGGAAAACATTAGAGTCCATTTTATCTCCAGAGCCTCCTGTGGGTTGACTTGAGGTTATAAAGCCTACATCTCAACTCAACGTCTCCCTCTACCTGATCCTATTTTCTTTCCACAGGTGTTGATCAAAAGGGCACTCCATAATAAATATTATTCTTGATGAATTCTGTCTCAGAGTCTACTTCCTAAGGAACCACTGTTACAGGGAAGGAGGTGCCTACTGTCTCATGAATGGCTCTTTTGTTCTGTTGACCACCCAGATTCATTCCAATAGTCAAATCTTAGAGATGCACGAGTGAATTTGGGTTAGAGAAATCTCAATTGGCCCAGCATAAAATAGCGAGAAAATGTGAGACTTCCTGGAGCTAATGTTAGAGGAAGTGAGGAGAGAGAAACATAAGCCAAAGAAGGAGAAACAAATCAGAAAACAGTATTTATACCGTTTTCTAGCACTATATGAAGTAAAGCAAACCACTAGAAGAATTCCAGTGGCATCATGATCCGAAGGACTTTGAGTAACGAGGATGACTAATGTGGGATTTTACATTGTTTGCCTTATGTGCATTGTTCCTTCATCTTGTTTAACATCCAGTGAAGTCTGCCATTTACAGAGATCTTATATGGTAGCTTTTATAAAAAGGGTCATATCTGAATTGATAAAATACAGAACAGGTAGGAAGCTGATCTATTAATGTATCAATTTTTTTTTTTTTTTTTTTTTTTTTTTTTTTTTTTTTTGAGACAGAGTTTCGCTCTGTTGCCCAAGCTGGAGTGCAGTGGCCAGATCTCAGCTCACTGCAAGCTCCGCCTCCCGGGTTCACACCATTCTCCTGCCTCAGCCTCCCCAGTAGCTGGGACTACAGGCGCCCGCCACCTCGCCCGGCTAGTTTTTTGTATTTTTTAGTAGAGACGGGGTTTCACCGTGTTAGCCAGGATGGTCTCGATCTCCTGACCTTGTGATCCGCCTGCCTCGGCCTCCCAAAGTGCTGGGATTACAGGCTTGAGCCACTGCGCCCGGCCATGTATCAAATTTATAGGAATCAGGAACTCAGAGTCATTGGTAACCGTGGTAATATAATCTCCAGTGAAGGTGCTGGTATTTAGTCATATTGAAACCGTAAGCAGCATTTGAGTTGTGTCTGTTTACTTGTTTGTTTAATCCTTTAGACAGTGCTTTCTTATGGGTAAGGACAGTGCCCATGATGCAACAAATTGCCACACTCATAATTAATACTCCTTAAATGTTTGTGCAATAAATGTATATGGGCATGAAGGACTGTATTTAGTTGTACAGATATCTGCCTCCTCATTAAACTATGAACGTTTGTGGATCAGGATCACTAAAATAATGATTATGCAAAGTGCCTAGAACAATGTTTGACTCATAATAAATGAGTTAATTGATGAATAGAATGTCTAAAACTGATACACACCAAAGCAAGACACAGGTGTCAAGGATCAATTTATTCTCTCAGCTCTATAAAACTAGAGATGGGCCTGGTGAATATAACTTCTTTACTACCTGGCACAATGCTAAGCTTTTAAGTAGGGGGCACTGGAGAGACACTGCAGGAGGAAGAGAATTTCCTGGTTCTGATAAGCTCATTTGGCAGGATATTGTAGAGCACTTGGCTTATCCAACTCCTGGATCCTGCAGCACCAAAATTTTCCAGTGCTTGGCTCTGACAGCATGTGTAGTTTCTCCATTGCCCAGCTACTGTAATGCATGGTGGCCAACCTCACCCAGTAGCTAGCAACTTCCTGTAAAACCATTCTTCTTTTGGTCTGGTTTATAATTGAGTGTCTCCAGTAAGACACCAACCTATGAAGTTTTTTAACAAGAACCGTACAGGGACCATACAGGGAAGTTTTCTAACGAGTTTTGGAGAGTAATAACCAGAAAGTTTCTCTGGCATGGCTTCGCAGAGAGACTTCTCTGTTATCTAGTGAATGATGGTTGTCCCTTCTATAAGAAGATCTGCATCTCAGCCCTGAGAGGCTACTCCTTTGGGCTCTCTATCTCAAACCTAGGGTCAGCCTGCTGCTTATATCTGCTATTTCTGTATACCTTAGATTTCACTCTACTTGTTGATAATCCTTAATTACTCCAATGACCCTTTATAGTTGATGATTCTTCATATTAAACTTATCATGTTCAAATTTCTGGGTGGTTTCTCTCTTCTGATTGGACCCTGCCTGTATGGTAAAATACTCAAGACTGAAGGATCAAGAACTACTGTGAATTGACTGTTCTCCTTTCCACATATTTACCCTCTGAATTCCAGCTGTTTTGCACATAATTTACGGCACTGAAACAAAATTAAAAGCTGTAAGAAACTCAGGTTAACTCCCTTTACTCCATAATAGTAATAATATCCAAAGATCAAATATCAGCAAATATCAACAAGTATGTTAAATCTGGTCACAATGTTTGTGAATGTTAGGTAAATAAATTCAAATTGTTTCATTTTCTTTAACTTCAAGATTTTCTCACAACCTGTATCCTGCCAATGTGAAATTTTGAACCTCTAAGAGGTAGATGGATTATTTACATCTTGCAAAAACTATTTAATAGTCTTTTTATTTGGAGACTATCTCACCAAACGTACTTCTCAAACACATGTACAAGAGCTACCTTTAGGATAACCTAGCTCGGTGATTCTCATGTGTACTTCAAGGACTAGCATTAGCATCACCTGCAAACAAGATAGAAATGCAAATTCTACTGCCCATCCCAACCTACTGAATCAAGAACTGAGTATGGGGCCTAATAGTATGAATTTTTAACAATCCCTCTAGGTGATTATTAAACACATTAGAATTTTTTGAAGTATTGATCTAACTTAATATTATCTTTTTATAGGTGAGAAAACTGAATGTCAGAAAATTTTAGAGCATGCCAGGTTCAAACAATTTGCAATTAACAAAATAAATGTTCTGTTTTCAAACGAACTTGCTTACTGGTTCTTTCTTCTAAGCCTGACCTTTGGTTATAATTGCTTCTGAAACATTTCTCTAGCACTTCTTACCATTTTTGGGGTGTATAACAGGGAAATAGAAAATGGACTTGAATAAAGATAGTCCTTTTATAGATATTAAAAAGAATAAGCAAGTGTTATAAATATGGAATCGCTTCTGAGATGCAGTAAACACGTTATTTCTAAGGCGCTCAAACGTTACTGTCCATTGGGTAAACTACAGTATAGAGAGTTCAAACATGAATGAAGTTTGGACTAGAAGAGGTGGTCTTTAGAAACCATTCGCTCATGAAATGTTGTAATTTTATGATCCCATAATATGATGTTTGCTATCTTATTAAATAATCTCCCTGTGGGAAGAGATGTCTCTTTCAAACGGAAATAAAATCCTCCCGGGCTCTGGCTCCTCCCTCCTTTCTCCACAAAAACTTGTATTTGGCCAGATGCTTCTCCTTTTCATTTTCCATTTAGGTGGCATTTTCAAACATAGAAAACAATTTTGCAAACTCCCTGCCGTTTCTGTTTTGCTTGGGCTCCACAGAGGCCCAAATAATTTATGGAAAAACAGCACCTGTGTTTTCACCAGGAATGGCTTTCACCACATTGATGAATTTCAAATGAAGGACATCTACCTCATTTAAGTTAAATGGAAAGCAAGTTTTCTCTCCATTTCCAGAAACTGATTGCAGAGTGTGCTTGAAAACTATTTTCTTGCCTCATAAAAACATTAGGCCAGATGTAAACATGTTAGACCAAGGTATACCCTCTGAGGGGAAAGAAGACAGTAGGTTCAAAAATTTTTTCAAAGAAAAAAATTCTGGGGTTACTTTTTGAAGATTTCTCCAAATTGATTGATTCATTGTTTCATTTATTCATGCAACAAAAGTTTGTGGTACATTTATTCACTAAAGAAATATTAATTCATTTGTCACCTATTCTGTAAAGAGCCTTTCTAAGAAATAAGAATATTTTACAGGGAGCAGGGGCCCATTACATTTTCAGGTCAGCATGGAAGATTGAGCATGAGTTTATCATTTATCTCTTCTTTAATCTAAAACGAGAATCAGCAAACTATGATCTGTGAAACAATTTTTGTAAATAAAGTTTTATTGAAACACAGCCACACTGTTTATTTTATATATTACTTTAGAGGGTTCTGTTTATTTTTCTCTTTGATTTTCTTTTTTCTCTGTGTTTTATTTAGGATAGTTTCTATCGGTATGGCTTTGTGTTCACTAATCTTTTCTTCTACAATGTTAAATCTGCAATTGGTCTAATTTATTTATATATTTTTAAATTTCTCACATAGCCTTCTTTATCTCTAGAAGTTAGGTTTAAATTTTAATTAGTATCTTTTGTGTCTTGATTTTGCTTTTTGAATAAGCAGAGGAGGACACTAAATTAGTTCTATAATATATTATTTTAATAATATAAATAATGTTATATTATAATAACCTATTTAGTGTCCTGTGTTTCAATATCTGTGCTACTTCTGAGTCAGTTTAAATTTATTTGTCTTTTTTCCTCTTTATGGATCATATTTTCTTTTTTGCCTGCCTAGTAATTTTTAACTGGATGCCAAACATTGTGAATTTTATATTAAGTGATTAATATTTATGTCATCCTATAAATACTCTTGAGCCTTCTCCTGAAATGAAGTTTAACTATCTGAGGTCAAGGAAAGTGCCATCCAAGAGAATTAGAGGGTACATACCTGGTACTCAATATAAAGGACTGGGAATAGTGTCTATTTCCTTCTAGCCAGACTCAAAAATTGTTAATTCATAGAGCACTAGTTGGCAGCAGAGAGCTGAGTGTTAATTTATTATTATTATTATTATTATTATTATTATTATTATTATTATTATTGAGGCAAGGCCCGTTGTACCCTACCCAATGCTCATTGAATCCTGAGGCTTTTACAATCTGGCTGGTGAGAACAGGCACTATGACCGTGTTAGCTTCAGACACTGTTACACTTAACCGTAAAAGGTTGTTCTTTCCTTGGCCTTTGGTAGTTTCCTCATGTGCATTTGCTTATCAGTACTCTGCTGAATATTTGCAGGGTGCCTTCTGATAGTTTCTGCAGAACTCTCTGTGTGTACCTTCCATCTCCCTACTAGCCTGTCTTGCTAACCCTAGCTGTTTTGCTTTCCCTGGACTCTCAGTTCTGCTCCTCTGCTTAAGGAGTACACATAGCTCTATCTTGGTTCTCCTACCCTGAGCCTGAAAAACTAGCAAGGTGCGGCGATTATGCACTCATCTCTTTTGTTTTGCATCTATCGGAGATCCATGTCCTGTCTTGTCCCATGCACAATGTTTTTAAAATCGTAATTCCATGTATTTTGTCATTTAAAAAACATGTTTGTTGTTTTACACAGGAAGGTAAATCCTGCCCCTGGCAGAGTAGAGGTCTTGGAATGATGATTTTGAATGATGTGGAAAAGAGCGTGGACTTAATGCTGAGGAAGTGAAGCATCCTTCAGTCCAGAGTTGCCCACTGTGTGCACCAAATGTTAATCATTGCCTCTGGCCATGGGCAAATTTATCTGTGTGCTCCTGAGTTCTACACTGATATTATTTCCTATGGACCCTGAAGTGAAAACATTAGGGAAGAACTTTTCTTAGACTTTGGGGTTTTAAAGATAGTTCTTTTTTTTTTTTTATTTTTTATTTTTATTATACTTCAAGTTCTAGGGTACATGTGCATAATGTGCAGGTTTGTTACATATGTGTACCTGTGCCATGTTGGTGTGCTGCACCCATCAACTCTTCAGCACCCATCAATTCATCATTTATATAATGTATAACTCCCCAATGCAATCCCTCCCCCCTCCCCATGATAGGCCCCAGTGTGTGATGTTCCCCTTCCCGAGTCCAAGTGATCTCATTGTTCAGTTCCCACCTATGAGTGAGAACATGCGGTGTTTGGTTTTCTCTTCTTGTGATAGTTTGCTAAGAATGATGGTTTCCACCTGCATCCATGTCCCTACAAAGGATGCAAACTCATCCTTTTTTATGGCTGCATAGCATTCCATGGTGTATATGTGCCACATTTTCTTAATCCAGTCTGTCACAGATGGACATTTGGGTTGATTCCAAGTCTTTGCTATTGTGAATAGTGCCGCAATAAACATACGTGTGCATGTGTCTTTGTAGTAGAATAATTTATAATCCTTTGGGTATATACCCAGTAGTGGGATGGGTGGGTCATATGGTACATCTAGTTCTAGATCCGTGAGGAATTGCCATACTGTTTTCCATAATGGTTGAACTAGTTTACAATCCCACCAACAGTGTAAAAGTGTTCCTATTTCTCCACATCCTCTCCAACACCTGTTGTTTCCTGATTTTTTAATGATTGCCATTCTAACTGGTGTGAGATGGTATCTCATTGTGGTATTGATTTGCATTTCTCTGATGGCGAGTGATGATGAGCATTTCTTCATGTGTCTGTTGGCTGTATGAATGTCTTCTTTTGAGAAATGTCTGTTCATAGCCTTTGCCTACTTTTTGATGGGGTTGTTTGTTTTTTTCTCGTATATTTGTTTGAGTTCTTTGTAGATTCTGGATATTAGCCCTTTGTCAGATGAGTAGATTGCAAAAATTTTCTCCCATTCTGTAGGTTGCCTGTTCACTCTGATGGTAGTTTCTTTTGCTGTGCAGAAGCTCTTTAGTTTAATTAGATCCCATTTGTCAATTTTGGCTTTTGTTGCCATTGCTTTTGGTATTTTAGACATGAAGTCCTTGCCCATGCCTATGTCCTGAATGGTACTCCCTAGATTTTCTTCTAGGGTTTTTATGGTATTAGGTCTAACATTTAAGTCTCTAATCCATCTTGAATTAATCTTGCTATAAGGAGTAAGGAAAGGATCCAGTTTCAGCTTTCTACTTATGGCTAGCCAATTTTCGCAGCACCATTTATTAAATAGGGAATCCTTTCCCCATTTCTTGTTTCTCTCAGGTTTGTCAAAGATCAGATGGCTGTAGATGTGTGGTATTATTTCTGATGACTCTGTTCTGTTCCATTGGTCTATATCTCTGTTTTGGTACCAGTACCATGCTGTTTTGGATACTGTAGCCTTGTAGTATAGTTTGAAGTCAGGTAGCGTGACGCCTCCAGCTTTGTCCTTTTGACTTAGGATTGTCTTGGTAATGCGGGCTCTTTTTTGGTTCCATATGAACTTTAAAGCAGTTTTTTTTCCAATTCTGTGAAGAAACTCATTGGTAGCTTGATGGGGATGGCAATGAATCTATAAATAACCTTGGGCAGTATAGCCATTTTCACAATATTGATTCTTCCTATCCATGAGCATGGTATGTTCTTCCATTGGTTTGTGTCCTCTTTGATTTCACTGAGCAGTGGTTTGTAGTTCTCCTTGAAGAGGTCCTTTACATCCCTTGTAAGCTGGATTCCTAGGTATTTTATTCTCTTTGAAGCAATTGTGAATGGAAGTTCATTCCTGATTTGGCTCTCTGCTTGTCTGTTACTGGTGTATAAGAATGCTTGTGATTTTTGCACATTAATTTTGTATCCTGAGACTTTGCTGAAGTTGCTTATCAGCTTAAGGAGATTCTGGGCTGAGACAATGGGATTTTCTAAATATACAATCATGTCATCTGCAAACAGGGACAATTTGACTTCTTCTTTTCCTAACTGAATACCCTTGATTTCTTTCTCTTGCCTGATTGCCCTAGCCAGAACTTCCAACACTATGTTGAATAGGAGTGGTGAGAGAGGGCATCCCTGTCTTGTGCCAGTTTTCAAAGGGAATTTTTCCAGTTTTTGCCCATTCAGCATGATATTAGCTGTGGGTTTGTCATAAATAGCTCTTATTATTTTGAGGTACGTTCCATCAATACCGAATTTATTGAGCATTTTTCGCATGAAGGGCTGTTGAATTTTGTCAAAAGCCTTTTCTGCATCTATTGAGATAATCATGTGGTTCTTGTCTTTGGTTCTGTTTATATGCTGGATTACGTTTATTGATTTGCGAATGTTGAACCAGCCTTGCATCCCAGGGATGAAGCCCACTTGATCATGGTGGATAAGCTTTTTGATGTGCTGCTGAATCCAGTTTGCCAGTATTTTATTGAGGATTTTTGCATCAATGTTCATCAGGGATATTGGTCTAAAATTCTCTTTTTTTGTTGTGTCTCTGCCAGGCTTTGGTATCAGGATGATGTTGGCCTCATAAAATGAGTTAGGGAGGATTCCCTCTTTTTCTATTGATTGGAATAGTTTCAGAGGGAATGGTACCAGCTCCTCCTTGTACCTCTGGTAGAATTCACCTGTGAATTCATCTGGTCCTGGACTTTTATTGGTGGGTAGGCTATTGATTGTTGCCTCAATTTCAGAGCCTGCTATTGGTCTATTCAGGGATTCAACTTCTTCCTGGTTTAGTCTTGGGAGAGTGTAAGTGTCCAGGAAATTATCCATTTCTTCTAGATTTTCTAGTTGATTTGCGTAGAGGTGTTTATAGTATTCTCTGATGGTAGTTTGTATTTCTGTGGGGTCGGTGGTGATATCCCCTTTATCATTTTTTATTGCATCTATTTGATTCCTCTCTCTTTTCTTCTTTATTAGTCTTGCTAGCGGTCTGTCAATTTTGTTGATCTTTTCAAAAAACCAACTCCTGGATTCATTGATTTTTTGGAGGGTTTTTTGTGTCTCTATCTCCTTCAGTTCTGCTCTGATCTCAGTCATTTCTTGCCTTCTGCTAGCTTTTGAATGTGTTTGCTCTTGCCTCTCTAGTTCTTTTAATTGTGATGTTAGAGTGTCAATTTTAGATCTTTCCTGCTTTCTCTTGTGGGCATTTAGTGCTATAAATTTCCCTCTACACACTGCTTTAAATGTGTCCCAGATATTCTGGTAAGTTGTATCTTTGTTCTCATTGATTTCAAAGAACATCTTTATTTCTGCTTTGATTTCGTTATGTACCCAGTAGTCATTCAGGAGCAGGTTGTTCAGTTTCCATGTAGTTGAGCGGTTTTGATTGAGTTTCTTAGTCCTGAGTTCTAGTTTGATTGCACTGTGGTCTGAGAGACAGTTTGCTATAAGTTCTGTTCTTTTACATTTGCTGAGGAGTGCTTTACTTCCAATTATGTGGTCAATTTTGGAATAAGTGTGATGTGGTGCTGAGAAAAATGTATATTCTGTTGATTTGGGGTGGAGAGTTCTATAGATGTCTATTAGGTCCACTTGGTGCAGAGATGAGTTCAATTCCTGGATATCCTTGTTAACTTTCTGTCTCGTTGATCTGTCTAATGTTGACAGTGGAGTGTTGAAGTCTCCCATTATTATTGTATGGGAGTCTAAGTCTCTTTGTAAGTCTCTAAGGACTTGCTTTATGAATCTGGGTGCTCCTGTAGTGGGTGCATATATATTTAGGATAGTTAGCTCTTCCTGTTGAATTGATCCCTTTACCATTATGTAATGGCCTTCTTTGTCTCTTTTGATCTTTGATGGTTTAAAGTCTGTTTTATCAGAGACTAGGATTGCAACCCCTGCTTTTTTTTGTTCTCCATTTGCTTGGTAGATCTTCCTCCATCCCTTTATTTTGAGTCTATGTATGTCTCTGCATGTGAGATGGGTCTCCTGAATACAGCAGACTGATGGGTCTTGACTCTTTATCCAGTTTGCCAGTCTGTGTCTTTTAATTGGAGCATTTAGTCCATTAACATTTAAGGTTAATATTGTTATGTGTGAACTTGATCCTGCCATTATGATATTAACTGGTTATTTTGCTCGTTAGTTGATGCAGTTTCTTCCTAGCCTCGATGGTCTTTACATTTTGGCATGTTTTTGCAATGGCTGGTACCGGTTGTTCCTTTCCATGTTTAGGGCTTCCTTCAGGGTCTCTTGTAAGTCAGTCCTGGTGGTGACAAAATCTCTAAGCATTTGCTTATCTGTAAAGGATTTTATTTCTCCTTCACTTATGAAACTTAGTTTGGCTGGATATGAAATTCTGGGTTGAAAATTCTTTTCCTGAAGAATGTTGAATATTGGCCCCCACTCTCTTCTGGCTTGGAGAGTTTCTGCCAAGAGATCTGCTGTTAGTCTGATGCGCTTCCCTTTGTGGGTAACCCGACCTTTCTCTCTGGCTGCCCTTAAGATTTTTTCCTTCATTTCAACTTTGGTGAATCTGGCAATTATGTGTCTTGGAGTTGCTCTTCTGGAGGAGTATCTTTGTGGCATTCTCTGTATTTCCTGAATTTGAATGTTGGCCTGCCCTACTAGGTTGGGGAAGTTCTCCTGGATGATATCCTGAAGAGTGTTTTCCAAGTTGGTTCCATTTTCTCCCTCACTTTCAGGCACCCCAATCAGACGTAGATTTGGTCTTTTTACATAATCCCATATTTCTTGCAGGCTTTGTTCATTTCTTTTTCTTCTTTTTTCTTTTGGTTTCTCTTCTCGCTTCATTTCATTCATTTGATCCTCAATCGCTGATACTCTTTCTTCCACTTGATCGAGCCGGTTACTGAAGCTTGTGCATTTGTCACGTATTTCTCGTGTCATGGTTTTCATCTCTGTCATTTCGTTTATGACCTTCTCTGCATTAATTAGTCTAGCTGTCAATTCTTCCACTCTTTTTTCAAGATTTTTAGTTTCTTTGTGCTGGGTACGTAATTCCTCCTTTAGCTCTGAGAAGTTTGATGGATTGAAGCCTTCTTCTCTCATCTCGCCAAAGTCATTCTCTGACCAGCTTTGATCTGTTGCTGGCGATGGGCTGCACTCCTTTGCAGGGGGAGATGCGCTCTTATTTTTTGAATTTCCAGCTTTTCTACCCTGCTTTTTCCCCCATCTTTGTGGTTTTATCTGTCTCTGGTCTTTGATGATGGTGACGTACTGATGGGGTTTTGGTATAGGTGTCCTTCCTGTTTGATAGTTTTCCTTCTGACCGTCAGGACCCTCAGCTATAGGTCTGTTGGAGATTGCTTGAGGTCCACTCCAGACCCTGTTTGCCTGGGTATCAGCAGCAGAGGTTGCAGAAGATAGAATATTGCTGAACAGCGAGTGTACCTGTCTGATTCTTCCTTTGGAAGCTTCCTCTCAGGGGTGTACTCCACCCTGTGAGGTGTGGGGTGTCAGACTGCCCCTAGTGGGGGATGTCTCCCAGTTAGGCTACTCAGGGGTCAGGGACCCACTTGAGCAGGCAGTCTGTCTGTTCTCAGATCTCAACCTCCATGTTGGGCGATCCCGTGCTCTCTTCAAAGCTGTCAGACAGAGTCGTTCGGGTCTGCACAGGCCTCTGCTGCTTCCCCTGTTGTTTTTAGCTGTGCCCTGTCCCCAGAGGTAGAGTCTACAGAGACAGGCAGGACTCCTTGAGCTGTTGTGAGCTCCACCAGTTCGAGCTTCCCAGCGGCTTTGTTTACCTACTTAATCCTCAGCAATGGCGGGCACCCCTCCCCCAGCCTTGCTGCTGCCTTGTGGTTAGATCACTGCAGACTGCTGTGTTAGCAATGAGGGAGGCTCCGTGGGCATGGGACCCTCCCGGCCAGGTGTGGGATATATTCTCCTGGTGTGCCAGTTTGCTTAAAGCGCAGTATTGGGGTGGGAGTTACCCGATTTTCCAGGTGTTGTGTGTCTCAGTTCCCCTGGCTAGGAAAAGGGATTCCCTTCCCCCTTGCGCTTCCCAGGTGAGGCGATGCCTCGCCCTGCTTCAGCTCTCGCTGGTCAGGCTGCAGCAGCTGACCAGCACCGATTGTCCGGCACTCCCCAGTGAGATGACCCCAGTACCTCAGTTGAAAATGCAGAGATCACCGGTCTTCTGTGTCGCTCGCACTGGGAGTTGGAGACTGGAGCTGTTCCTATTCTGATAGTTCTTAAGAAAAGTAATGGGTACACGCCTGGTAGTAGAAAGAACAGATTTGTAGTGAAGTGAAAAGGGATTAAAGGGGGAAAGAGCAGTGGAGTTAGGAATGAAAGTTTAAAAGTTTTTAATATGACCAAGAGATCATTTTCAGTCTAGGAGATAATCAGACAAGTATAAACCTAAGACACTTCTTATTTTAAATTTATTTTAAAGAAGAGCTCGAGCAACACAGTGGGAGATTTTTTGAGGCAGGTGGACAACATACTCTAATGAATAGCTGATTTTATTTTGCACATGAAGGAAAATAGCCAAAAATGGTTCATCAAATTAGATAAAAGCCTGTGAATGATTATCCCTAAGGAATTCTTCCACCTGCCAGCCCTTGGAGAACTAGATTGCCTCCTTTTAAAAATCCTCAACTGTCACTCAAAGATCTGGCAAATTCATTATCACCTCTAATAGCTTCTAATTAAACTGTTATAGTAAAGCTGTAGGATTTTTAAAAAGTCACCCATGTACAATAACACCTGTTAAGTGTTCTCATATGTTGAGCACAGATACAGAAAGAGTACACACCTGCTCTATGGCATTTTATCCCGCCTCAAATACAGGCACCAGACAGTTTCTTCTGGAAGGGACCTCTGAGACCAGAGACTGCTGGGGACATAGGAGGCATCCTCTTTCCAGCAATACTCAGATAGGAACTGGATGACTTTCCCGAAGTGTCCACAGGAAAGAAAAGCCTATTATTCATTTAAGCTGTCAAGTTGTGGTGTTTCTGACAAGCTGGGGCAAATATGTACAGACCTAATGAAAAACACAATATCATTATGCTTACCCAGTGCCTTATACCTCAAAATGCAAGTCCATGTGATGAATTTAATCAGGCATCAACACATGATTGAGTTCTTATTATGTTCCTGACACTTTGCTTAGTAGTGGGATAGATAGGTGAGATCATTAACCTCACAAAGCTCAGAATGTGGTGGAGAAGAAAGAGCCTCTACCTGTAGGACACTGAACTCAATTGATTTTGTCCCCGCCTCCCCCACCCCTAGCCTTTTCAGGAGGGCAGGGCAGGTGTTCTTCACCCTTTTACCACAGTGTCAGTGCTTGGCCAACGTCTTACAGTTTATAAGTGGCCAAACTCGGACACTCCTCTGGTTATTTGGGATCTTCCCTTGGTTCTCTTTTCCCACAGCAGGCTTTCAACACTTCTATGTTCCTCAGAATGTACTGTCTCTCTCAGCAGAAGGTTCTAGAACATAATCGCTAGGCCCAGATTCATGAAAAAGATGGTAGCTGGCATTTTCCATCAAGGGAGCTTTTTAATCATGAATAATCCCATGATATATTTAACTTCTTTAAAACTATTGCAATTCAGACTAAAGAATAGAACAATTCTCTGTCCCTCATGAAACCGGTAATTAATTGCAATGAGGACCTAGGGTTGTCACCTTACATGCTGGCACCTAGGAGACCCAGGGGCAACAGAAACACAGGCCCAGTTGCAGTTCTGGGGAAGGGGCTTCTGAGAGCTTCATGGCACAAGACAAGAGAACAATTCTGATTCTTTCAGGGAAATTCCCTGTTTCCAAAAAAAGTGACGAAAAGCACATCCTAAGGCATGCTATTTTTGTGAGATGAGTTAGCTCTTGGGCATGACTAAAGTTTGCTGCTTTTTCCAAGTTTTCTTTTTTGTTTGTTTGTTTTTGTTTTTGTTTTCTGGATGAAGTTTAGAGAAAAAAGAAGCCTGTATTCTTGGCCTTCAGTAGACTGAACCCAGCATGAATTCTACCTCAAAGCTGAGGTGGCTCAAAATAACACTTCTTGAGCACTTGTGTTATTCTATGTTTAGTGCCTACTGCTTTCACATATCAATATCAACATCTATACTTGTGCATACCTTGCATGTGTGTGTGTATACATATACCTGTACACACATGGAAAGAGAGGAAGAGTAAACATCATATATATATATATATATATATATATATATATATATATATATATGTATATGCATACATATATATTTACCAAGTCACATGGTAGTATAATGAAAAGTTTTACAATGTCTCCAAAAATGTGGCATTCTTTCAGTTTTATAGAAGATGAAAATGAAATCATTATATAATTATAATAAAAAATAGGTAACTATGATATGGAGTTCTCTGTGTAATGGTCTTTGCTCCAAGCATTCTTTGATACACTAACTCATTTTATCCTTTAAAAAAAGTAAAAAAAAAAAACATGGAAATAAAAACAAAACTATTAAATGAGTACTATTAAAATGGTTCCTAATTTTAAAATGAGGACATACTAACACAGAGACATTAAAAGACCTGATCTTGGTCTCTCACAATTAGAAAGTGGCAGGTTTCTCAGGCGATGAGTGTAGGATAAAACTTTCACAAATTCTGCATCTGACAAAAGACTAATATCCAGGCTCTACAAGGAACTCAAACAAATTAGCAAGAAAAAAATCCCATCAGAAATGGGCTAAGAATGTGAGTAGACAATTCTCAAAAGAAAATATACAAATGGCCAAGAAATATGAAAAAAATGTCCAACGTCACTAATTATCAGGGAAATGCAAATCAAAACTACAATGCGATACCACCTTACTCCTGCAAGAATGGCCATAATTAAAAATTTAAAAAGTAATAGATGTTGGCATGGATGTGATGAAGAGGGAACACTTTTATGCTTCTGGTGGGAATGTAAACTAGTACAACCACTGTGGAAAACAGTGCAGAGATTCCTTAAAGAACTAAAAGTAGAACTGCCATTTGATCCAGCAGTCTCACTACTAGGTATCTACTCAGAGAAAAAGAAGTCATATGAAAAAGACACTTGCACACGCATGTTTATAGCAGCACAATTTGCAATTGCAAAAGCATAGAACCAGCCCAAATGCTCTTCATCAACAAGAGTGGATAAAGAAAATGTGGTGTGTATATACCATGGAATACTACTCAGCCATAAAAAGGAATGAAATAATGGCATCCACAGTAATCTAGATGAAACTGGAGACCATTATTCTAAGTGAAGTAACTCAGAAATAGAAAACAAAATATCACATGTTCTCATTTATAAATGGGAGCTAAGTAATGAGGATGCAAAGTCATAAGAATGATACAATAGATTTGGCGGACTCAGGGAGAAGGGTGGGAAGGGGATGAAGAATAAAAGACTACACATTGAGTAAAGTGTACACTGCTCAAGTGATGGGTGCATCAACATCTCAGAAACCACCACTGAAGAACTTATTCATTCAACCAAACACTACCTGTTCCCCCCAAAACTATTGAAATAAAAAAATAAATAAAAGTATTACAAGTAGACCTTAAGAAAAAATAAGTTACCATAAGCTTGATAGCTTAAAACAACACAAATTTATTATCTCACAGTCTGGAAGTCAGAAGTCTGAAACAGATCTCCCTGGGCTAAAATTAAGGAGTCAGCAGGGTTGAATTCCTTTCTGGAGGTTTTAGGGAAGAATCTGTTTTCTTGCCTTTTCTGGATTCTAGTAGCTGCCCACATTCCTTGGGTCATGGTCCCCGTTTTATTTTCAAGACCAGCAATGGCCAATGGAGTCTTTCTCACATTGCATCACTCTAAGACTAATTTTCCTGCCTTTGTTTTTCACTTTGTGATTATATTGGGCCCACCATGAAAATCCAGGACAGTCTCTCCATCTCAACATTTATAACTCAATCACAGATTCTGAGGTTTAGGATGAGGATATCATTGGGAGGACTCTCATTCTGCCTATTACACCAAGTAATAGGATATCACTGGGGGACCCTTATTTTGCCTATTGCACCAAGTATCTGAATTCAGCAGTTTACAAGAGAATACATCCATTTGTTCATATTTTTCAAAATGGAAAACTTGTATATTTAACCCAGTAATAATATTTCTGGGGATTTATGCTACAGAAATATTTACACATGAACATAAAGATATTTACCAAGACGTTCATTGAAGCACTAACTGGGCAGGCAAACATGGACATGATGAGCCTCGGGGCTCAGCAACAGCAGAGACAGCAGAGAAAAATTACAACCCGTCCATGCAAAGGATTCCTGAGCTACTTCCTATGTCTTCTCTGGTGGGTATTTTGCTCTCTCATTCTTATGCAGCCACAGTGGCATCTTTGCTTCCTCCTCAGTCAGACCACAGCCCTTTGCTCTTCCTCTTCCTGCACTTCTCTTAAATCTCCATTCAAATGTCATGTCTCTTTCCCTTTCCAGACCACACTCCCTGTCCAACTTAGCCATGCTTATCTTTCTCTGCAGCACCCATTTCCAACTGAGAAGCTGTATATTTACTTATTTACATGTTTATCTATGTACACTAGAATATAAGCTCTTCAAGGGAAGGAATTTTGCTACATAGACCACTATTTTATTTGCAGTACCTGGTATAGCAACTGCATTTACTAGGAACTTAACAAAGAAATATTTATAGAATGAATGAGTGAATGAATGGATATATTCATTAAAAAGAGATTGAAAGATGTCTAAGATGAATTGCTCAATGAAAATGTTTCTTGAATAACAATTTGTTATGCCATATATATATATATATTCATTCCTATAAATATTATTACAAACATCTACATAGCCATACATAGTACATGATACCTAAATGTGATCTGTGGCTTTTGCTATTTACTTTATTATTTCTGAATTATAATAAACAATAACTATGTATCTTTTCTGTGGTCAGAAAAAAGTTTTAAGATAATTTTAAAAATCTGAATCTAAGTTTATAATCCAAGTCAAATGCTGCCTTCTCGCTATGTATCAACTGCCTTGGAAAGAAAACCTCATTTTAATTTTTTTTTTACCTCTCAGATGACTGAGCAAAAATGAAATTCTAAAGAAGACATTTGTATCTGTCAGGATCTAGTCAAAATACAGGAACTACTCTTGGTATTTCATACTGAAAAAAAATTGTAAGAAAGGAATTGACTATGTGAGTGATAGAAGAAGGAAAATCCAGGCTGGGGTCTGTGAGGAAATAGTGATTAAGTAACATATGAAACTGCCACTGAACCTGGGGGTACTAGAGATGATGTATTCTTACCAGAATCCAAAACTTGGGTCACTTAGCCAAAGTTACACTCGTGATGGATATATGGAGGGAAGTCCTGGACAATGGGACATAGAACTATTAAAGATGAGCAGCTGCTGCTAGAAATGTTACCCAAAGTGGAGAAAGATGGAGAGAGACATCCTCCTTCTCACCCTGCTAGCCAGTGATGTTATTGTCCAATGACCAAAATTACTCAGAAACCAGAAGGCAGGGGAGCCTGGGAAATGCAGTTCCCTGTACTATAGAACAAGGTGAGGATAGGGATCGAATCTGAGAGGCAGGTGCCTGGTGTGATATTTGGAAGGAACCAGTGCTAGTCATGAAAAGCCACAACAAAATACTTAAGATAGTTTGCTATTCCAGTATGCTGCTAATGAAATTATGTTTATGTCCTAGTCATCTTGTCAGTGTCCATCTCTATGTGCATTTTGCTTTGTAATAGAAATGCAGTGTTCAATTTGCCTACTGAAAAAGAAAATACAACCAACCAAACCAAAACAACCTTTTAGGACATACAAGACACTCTCAGTTATAGAAATATTAAAAAGCAAGATCCTACATTCTTCAAATATGTTCCACTGTGAAAACCAAAGTCTATTTATTCAGGTGAAAACCTATCATCAGGAGAAACAGAGACACATGCACAGTTTCTATCTGTCTATCTATCTATCTATCTATCTATCTATCTATCTATCTATCTATCTATCTATCTGTCATCTATCTACACAGAGAGCCACACACACAGACACACACAAACACACAGACACACACACACAAACACACAGACACAGACACTAACACACTCATATATAGAGAGATAAAGTCCCTAAGGAATTTTCAAAATTATTTGCTTGACATTTTGAAGTAAGTGTGTCTGTCTGTATTGCATGTATTGGAGTATATAAGCCAGATATGACAACAAGAGTACAAAGAGAATATAGATAGAAAAACATAGAATATAGGTAGAGAATATAGGTAGATAATCACAATAGTGGCATACGAAGATCTATTATGATTAGTCCACCATAAAACTACAAAAAGAGAAATCATGTGTATTTGATATATTGTAACAGACTAGTAGACATTATATTCAAAAAGGGTGTTATTGGTCAGATTAATAAGAAGGTATTATTCCTCAGAGACTGCTGAAATCAACCCCATTCATTAATCTTCCATAAAATAAATTAGACTACTTGAGCTTCTAAACATCTGGGATTAGGTGTAGCTTTGATGGGCCAAGAGCAAGTGATCTGTCAAGAGGCCTAGGTTTGTACAGAAATCTAATGGCAAAAATGAACTGAAACACTTTGGTTAGGAAACAGCCTGTAGTTTTAATTTGATTCTCTCTGTCTTCCAAGGAAAAAGTTTCCTGGATTGCCAAACTTTAAACATTCTCTGCATTACCTTCTGAAAATCTCATCCATGCTATGAATGAAATTCTCATTTTATGGGGAAAAGGAGAAAATCAATACATGTAGTCCTAACTTTACCTCTTCTTTTCCAATTTCTTGCTGGGTTTGGCTCCCTGTTAATCCACTATAACTATTCCAACTTGGTTCATTCAAAACAACTCTGAAAGCCATTCTTCCTCCTCTGTCTTCATATTTGTTACAAGTAATGTGTTTAAGGATCTCAATATCTTTCCAGTGACACAGGCTCCATGCTTGGACAACAGATACTTATTCCTCTGCTGTTTCATCCACACTATCTTGCCTTGCTTTCAAGCTTTACCTCCTATTTCCATTCCTACTTCTCCGTCCACACTCCTACCATCCTCATTCTCACCTGCACTGTTGCAATAGCCATCCAAAAACTCGGTGAACTTGCAGACTTGTGCTAAAGTCCATTCTTCATACTGCTGTGGATTAATCTTTCTATGGCATGGTTAGGCTGTTATTTTGCTTAAAAACACTCAAATTTGTGTAACTTTTATTTTAAGTTTAGGGGTACAAGTGTGGGATTCTTACATAGGTAAATTTGTGTCATGGGGCTTTGTTGTAGGATTATTTCATCACCCAGCGTGATAGCCACTGGTTATTTTTCCTGATCCTCTCTTTCCTCTCAGCCTCCAACCACTGAAAGGCCCCAGTGTGTGTTGTTCTCCCTTTATTTGTCTATGTGTCCTCAACATTCAATATTTTCTTACTGTGTACGGTTGTAGATTTACAATTAACATTGAAGAAGAGTTAAAAAAGATATAACATAAAGATAAAAGACAAATCTTATTTAATTCTTTCTTTTTAGAACCATATACATTAGCCAGTCACTTATTCTGCATCTCTGCAACATGTTTTCATGTGGAAGGACTTGTAGCTGACTGGGAGCTGTTTACATTGCTTGTACACGAAATTCTTATATCCAAGTATGTATTAGATGTATTCATTCTGCCAGAAATGCTTCCCTTTGTTTTCCTTTTTTCTTTTTTGCCCTTGTCCCTTCCTATACATCTTTTTAAATTCATTTAAATTCTCTCTCTACAAAAGGTTTCCCCTGATCTATTCTCTCTCCAGCCTAGCTGATTTAATTCCTCACTTTGCTGACTTGTCAGAGTTCTGGACCCCTCTCACTTTGTTTTCTGCATTCACTCTTAACCAAATTCTGCCTTGTAATATTGTCCATCTTAAGTGGGACATACTGTCATTGCTGACTGTACCTTAGGCTCCCAAACAGCCGGAGCAATGTTATTTCTATACCCTGTATCCCTTACCAGGTCTAGCATGGTTTGTGGTACGGTAGTTAAGATTCCTTTTTAATGCTTCTGCTGTAGTCATATGTTGCCCCTTAAATATTGCTTTTGTAAGTCTTTTTGCTGTCTGGTTAAAGGAAGAGAGCAAACATGATGTCCTCAAGACTAACAAGGTTCAGACTTCCGTGTTTTCCTCTAAGACAGAACTGAGAGAGGCATCGATTTACATTAAAATGAAAATAATAACAGCAACAACATTATTTACTCATGTCAAGGCTGTGAAATAAAATCAAGAGTTTATCACTGTGGAGTTGAAAACTAAAAAATAAGAAATGTATCTGAATCTGTGGTCTCCTAGAGTATAGATATGAACAAGGCCACAGTCCAGGAGTGTGGGTTTGAGGTACTCTTATGGACTGAATTATGTCCCTCGAAAATGCATGTGCTGAAGTGCTCACTTCCAATGTGACAGCATTTGAAGATGGGGCGTTTAAGATATAATTAAGGTTAGATGGGGTCATGAGGGTGATGCTGCCATGATGCAGATTAGTGCCTTTATAAGAAGAAGAAATTAGCATTCTCTGTATTTTTCTTCAATATGTGAAGCTACAGTGAGAAGATGGCAGTCTGTAGACAAGGAAGAGTCCGTTCCCTAAAACCTGACTACATGGGAATCCTGATCTTGGACTTGCCAACATTTAGAATTATGAGAAATAAATGTCTGTTGTTTAAGCCACACAATCTATGGTATTTTGTCATAGCAGCCTGAGCAAACTAAGATGGGTATACTGTTTAAAATGGCCCTGATAATTCACCTGGAAGTATAAAATATTCAGAGCTGCCTGAAAGTTATACAAACCCAGCCAACACAGTGATATGCACAGCATAATGATGACAGGAGGAAAAAAAAAGCATTTTCATCATGTTTTTTGTCCCACTGTCTCCTTTCCCTGTCTCTGTGCAATCCTTATTGAGTTCAATCATATTATAGATAACACCTTTTATTGTAGACTTTGGTTTCTCATTAGACTTGAGGCTCATTTTGAGTACTATCTATGTAATATTCTTCTCTGTAAACTCGGATATGAGCCTGGATTGAAGCACGTAACGATAACTCAATTTTTCTGTAAAACAAGTGGGAAGTTGTTCCCATTTATGAAAAAAAGTCTACATTTAAACATTCCTATGGGAAATGATGAAATACAGTTCGAGTTCCTAAGGTTATATACACATAAAAAAATTAATCTCAGAGAAGTCAAGTAGCTTATCTGAGATCATTTTGTAACATGTGATGATTTGTGTCCAAAACTGATACACAGTTTACTTGTTTTCTTTTCCAAAAGGCTAGCGCTTTTGTTTAAGTTGTGATATATGATCTTTCACAATTTCTCAAAGTGTATCTCTAGAGATATTAATAAGACTATATTAAGAAAGATGTTCTGGTTTGGGGGGCTGAGGCAGGCAGATGGCTCAAGTTTGAGAACAGCCTGAGCAACATGATGAAACTCCATCTCTACCAAAAAGTATTTTTAAAAAGTTAGTCTGCCAGGAACAGAGGTTCACACTTGTAACCCCAGCACTTTGGGGGTCAAGATAGGCAGATCACATGAGGTCAGGAGTTCGAGACCAGGCTGGCCAACATGGTGAGATCTCGTCTCTACTAAAAATACAAAAAATTAGCTGGGCATGGTGGTGCACACCTGTAATCCCAGCTACTCAGGAGGCTTAGGCAGGAGAATTGCTTGAACCTGGGAGGCGGAGGTTGCAGTGAGCTGAGATTGCTCCACTTCACTCCAGCCTGGGTGACAGACTGAGTGAGACTTTGTCTCAAAAAAATAATAATCAAAATTTTAAAAAACCTCAAGTCATATGACCCAGCAAGTTTATTTCTGACCCTCTTGGCTCTAGCCAAGAGAAATAATTAAATATATACACAAAATTGTTTGTATAAAATTATGCAAAGCATGCTGTTCCACTATACTATAATAGTATAATATAATACCAATAACAGAGAACAAACTACCAATACATGCAATACCACGGATGAATCTTAAAAACATGCTGAGTGAAAGAAGACAGATGCAGAAAAAAAAAATACCTATTGTATCATGCCATTTACACAAAATGCGAGAATAAGCAAAGCTAATCAATGAGAACGGAAGTTAGAACAGTGATTCTCTTTTAGGAGAGTAAGGTTGAAAAAAGAAGGCAAGAAATTTCTGGAGTACAATGCAAGTACAATGTTTTGTATGTTGACAAAGTGGTGGATATGCTGGTGTAAGCATTTGGCAAGCAGTGTTAAGGTGAACAATTATGACTGTGCATTTTATTGCAAATAAATTACGCCTCAATAAATTACTGTGAACATTAATAAAAATTGCTGTGGCAGAAAAATTCAATCTTCTTGATTTTCTCATTTAAGTATCTTATGAATAAAAAAGTTAAAAATTTCAACTGCTCTTTTTCTTTGTGTTTTTCCTTCTGCATTCCAGGAGCAGTTCTTTTACACATCTCTTCCTGAAGAAAACAACAACAAAAAACTTGTTTGTAGTGACCCGTAATTTGTAATGAGCAAATGCTTTCACATACATAAAACTTGCAGGAAGTATCTGGAATTATAAAAGTTTCAACAGGAGAGCAGTTGGGTCTAATGTATGCAATCCAATATAACGTAATGTGTTATATCTAGGGAATATATTAGCAAAAATTACTTTTTATTACAAAGCACCAGGCCTTCAAGAAATTTTTTATGACTCACTAAAATGGTAGCAAAGTGTGGAATATTTTGTTGTTGTTGCTGCATTTTCCAGAAACCACACACCTTATATTGAATTAATCTATAATTGTTGGGCAATTTCTTTTTCCAACTGAACAGCACTTTTGAGACTACGTTTTTCTGCTAGGTCATGAAAAGAAAATTGGAAATATCACATATCTGCTGACGTGTCATATAAGGGTCCTTTCATTTTGCATTTTATTTTTCTCTCTGAATGAAGGCAAAAAAGCTTTTAAAGACAGAAATGCTTCCTTTGGGTTCTCTCCCCTGAATGAAAACCATTTATCCTATAATTTGAGGCAACATGTCTTACAAATGAAGACTGAAGTCAGAGGTAGTTGTTTTGCTATTTTCTGAACATTCAAAGTCCACTGACTCCTTGTATAAAACAAACCCATATCTTGAAAACACTAAGTGTCCTTACTTTTACATTCTCTTCACATGCTATTCTTTTTTAAAAGGAACAACTGAAGGAAATTGCTCCCTCCTTTTCCCTTCTTTTATCTCAAATAGAAACATTTACTCTGAAAACGTTCATTGCATTGAATTTTTGGCCTACCAATTTGGCATACGGTCTTTGTCCGCCTGAAGCAGAGCTGCAGCATGTTGCCACCATCTTTGTGGGTTTAATGCTAGAGTTATTGTCCAAGCAGTGAGCTGCGTTTATGACCTTGCACCTAGCAGGCACTTTTTGTGTTTTCATTGTTTTTGAGCCTGGATTTGCTTGGATCCAGCAAACTAAGTGAAGGTTTAATGAGGGTCAGGGTCAGAACACAAAAACAACCCTTTCGTTTTAATTAGTTCCCAAGAAGACTTTCCCTATTTCAGGTAAGAGCTCAGTTCCCTTTAATGTAAATGCTGATGCCGTGATGAACTAACTGGAGACTCTCTCCTTATAAGTACCTGTTAGCTCACATACTTTTGGGAATGGTACTTCTTCTCTTTCTCTTTTTCAACTGTTAATCCAAATCACTCATGACTGACTTCCTCACATATTCCTGCTCCCGTTGATCTCTTACTTTTCCAATTAGCTATATCTAAAATATATTGTGATGTTTATATCAGTTTCATACAATTCTCTAATTATTTTATGAATAGATCATTTTATATAATACATTTTAATAAGATATGGAGGGGGAGTAAACTTCATTTTAAAAAGAAATTAGGAAAAGAATCACAAAGTACCCAGAAGAAGGGGAGAGAGAGAGATAAAGCTGATAAAGCATATAAATCACTAGTGTCATGAATAAGTACAATTAAGAATTTTTTTAAAAACTGACTATTAGAAATGAGATAGTATATATGAATGGATTTGCAATTCCACGAATGTATCTAACTTTGCAGAGTAAGTTGAATGTTTTCTAGCAAAATGTAAGCTACCAATAAGTATTTTAAAAAGATAACAAATATGAAGAGCTTGAATAGAAGTATTCAATAAAAATAAAACATGCTCTAATCCCTTGTTATCTTTTTTTATTATTATACTTTAAGTTTTAGGGTACATGTGCACAACGTGCAGGTTTGTTACGTATGTATATGTGTGCCATGTTGGTGTGCTACACCCATTAACTCGTCATTTACATTAGGTATATCTCTTAATGCTCTCCCTCCCCCCACCACAATAGGACCCGGTGTATGATGTTCCCCTTCCTGTGTCAAAGTGATCTCATTGTTCAATTCCCACCTATGAGTGAATGTTCATAGGTGGTATTTGATTTTCTGTTTTCATGCGGTATTTGATTTTCATGCGGTATTTGATTTTCTGTTCTTGCGATAGTTTGCTGAGAATGATGGTTTCCAGCTGCATCCATATCCCTACAAAGGACACAAACTCATCCTTTTTTAAGGCTGCATAGCATTCCATGGTGTATATGTGCCACATTTTCTTAATCCAGTCTGTCACTGATGGACATTTGGGTTGATTCCAAGTCTTTGCTATTGTGAATAGTGCCGCAATAAACATATGTGTGCATGTGACTTTGTAGCAGCATGACTTATAATCCTTTGGGCATATCCCCAGTAATGGGATGGCTGGGTCAATCACTATTTCTAGTTCTAGATCATTGAGGAATAGCCACACTCTTTTTCCACAATGGTTGAACTAGTTTACAGTCCCACCAACAGTGTAAAAGTGTTCCTATTTCTCCACGTCCTCTCCAGCACCTGTTTTTTCCTGATTTTTTAATGATTGTCATTCCAACTGGTGTGAGATGGTATCTCAATGTGGTTTTGATTTGCATTTCTCTGATGGCAAGTGATGATGGGCATTTTTTCATGTGTCTGTTGGCTGTATGAATGTCTTCTTTTGAGAAATGTCTGTTCATATCCTTTGCCCACTTTTTGATGGGATTGTTTGTTTTTTTCTTGTAAATTTGTTTGAGTTCTTTGTAGGTTCAGGATATTAGCCCTTTGTCAGATGAGTAGATTGCAAAAATGTTGTCCCATTCTGTAGGTTGCCTGTTCACTCTGATGGTAGTTTCTTTTGCTGTGCAGAAGCTCTTTAGTTTAATTAGATCCCATTTGTCAATTTTGGCTTTTGTTGCCGTTGCTTTTGGTGTTTTAGACATGAAGTCCTTTCCCATGCCTATGTCCTGAATGGTATTACCTAGGTTTTCTTCTAGAGTTTTTATGGTTTTAGGTCTAACATTTAAGTCTCTAATCCATCTTGAATTAATTTTCATATAAGGAGTAAGGAAAGGATCCAGTTTCAGCCTTCTACTTATGGCTAGCCAATTTTCCCAGCACCATTTATTAAATAGGGAATCCTTTCCCCATTTCTTGTTTCTCTCAGGTTTGTCAAAGATCAGATGGCTGTAGATGTGTGGTATTATTTCTGAGGACTCTGTTCTGTTCCATTGGTCTATATCTCTCTTTTGGTACCAGTACCATGCTGTTTTGGTTACTGTATTCTTGTAGTATAGTTTGAAGTCAGGTAGTGTGATGCCTCCAGCTTTGTTCTTTTGGCTAAGGATTGTCTTGGCAATGTGGGATCTTTTTTGGTTCCATATGAACTTCAAAGCAGTTTTTTCCAAATCTATGAAGAAAGTCATTGGTAGCTTAATGGGGATGGCATTGAATCTATAAATTACCTTGGGCAGTATGGCCATTTTCACAATATTGATTCTTCCTATCCGTCAGCATGGTATGTTCTTCCATTTGTTTGTTTCCTCTTTTATTTCACTGAACAATGGTTTGTAGTTCTCCTTGAAGAGGTCCTTGACATCCCTTGTAAGTTGGATTCCTAGGTATTTTATTCTCTTTGAAGCAATTGTGAATGGAAGTTCATTCCTGATTTGGCTCTGTTTGTCTGTTACTGGCGTATAAAAATGCTTGTGATTTTTGCACATTGATTTTGTATCCTGAGACTTTGCTGAAGTTGCTTATCAGCTTAAGGAGATTTTGGGCTGAGACAATGGGGTTTTCTAAATATACAATCATGTCATCTGCAAACAGGGACAATTTGACTTCTTCTTTTCCTAACTGAATACCCTTGATTTCCTTCTCTTGCCTGATTGCCCTAGCCAGAACTTCCAAGACTATGTTGAATAGGAGTGGTGAGAGAGGGCATCCCTGTCTTGTGCCAGTTTTCAAAGGGAATTTTTCCAGTTTTTGGCCATTCAGTATGACATTGGCTGTGGGTTTGTCATAAATAGCTCTTATTATTTTGAGATATGTTCCATCAATACCAAATTTATTGAGAGTTTTTAGCATGAAGGGCTGTTGAATTTTGTCAAAGGCCTTTTCTGCATCTATTGAGATAATCATGTGGTTTTTTGTCTTTGATTCTGTTTATATGCTGGATTACGTTTATTGATTTGCGTATGTTGAACCAGCCTTGCATCCCAGGGATGAAGCCCACTTGATCATGCTAGATAAGCTTTTTGATGTGCTACTGGATTCGGTTTGCCAGTATTTTATTGAGGACTTTTGCATCAATGTTCATCAGGGATATTGGTCTAAAATTCTCTTTTATTGTTGTATCTCTGTCAGACTTTGGTATCAGGATGATGTTGGCCTCATAAAATGAGTTAGGGAGGATTCCCTCTTTTTCTATTGATTGGAATAGTTTCAGAAGGAATGGTACCAACTCCTCTTTGTACCTCTGGTAGAATTCGGCTGTGAATCCATCTGGTCGTGGACTTTTTTTAGTTGTTAGGCTATTAATTATTGCCTCAATTTCAGAGCCTGCTATTGGTTTATTCAGGGATTCAACTTCTTCCTGGTTTAGTGTTGGGAGAGTGTAAGTGTCCAGGAAATTATCCATTTCTTCTAGGTTTTCTAGTTTATTTGCCTAGAGGTGTTTATAGTATTCTCTGATGGTAGTTTGTATTTCTGTGAGGTCGGTGGGGATATCCCCTTTATCATTTTTTATTGTGTCTATTTGATTCTTCTCTCTTTTCTTCTTTATTAGTCTTGCGAGCGGTCTATCAATTTTGTTGATCTTTTCAAAAAACCAACTCCTGGATTCATTGATTTTTTGGAGGGTTTTTTTGTGTCTCTATCTCCTTCAGTTCTGCTCTGATCTTAGTTATTTCTTGCCTTCTGCTAGCTTTTGAATGTGTTTGCTCTTGCTTCTCTAGCTCTTTTAGTTGTGATGTTAGGGGGTCAATTTTAGATCTTTCCTGCTTTCTCTTGTGGGCATTTAGTGCTATAAATTTCCCTCTACACACTGCTTTAAATGTGTCCCAGAGATTCTGGTATGTTTTATCTTTGTTCTCATTGGTTTCAAAGAACATCTTTATTTCTGCCTTCATTTTGTTATGTACTCAGTAGTCATTCAGGAGCAGATTGTTCAGTTTCCATGTAGTTTAGTGGTTTTCATTGAGTTTCTTAGTCCTGATTTCTAGTTTGATTGCACTGTGGCCTGAGAGACAGTTTGTTATAATTTCTGTTCTTTTACATTTGCTGAGGAGTGCTTTACTTCCAACTATGTGGTCAATTTTGGAATAAGTGCAATGTGATGTTGAGAAAAATGTATATTCTGTTGATTTGGGGTGGAGAGTTCTGTAGATGTCTATTAGGTCCACTTGGTGCAGAGTCGAGTTCAATTCCTAGATATCCTTGTTAACTTTCTGTCTCGTTGATCTGTCTAATGTTGACAGTGGGGTGTTAAAATCTCCCATTATTATTGTATGGGAGTCTAAGTCTCTTTGCAAGTCTCTAAGGACTTGCTTTATGAATCTGGGTGCTCCTGTATTGGGTGCATAGATATTTAGGATAGTTAGTTCTTCCTGATGAATTGATCCCTTTACCATTATGTAACGGCCTTCTTTGTCTCTTTTGATCTTTGATGGTTTAAAATCTGTTTTATCACATACTAGGATTGCAACCCCTGCTTTTTTTTTTTTTTTTTTTTTTTTTTTTTTTCCATTTGCTTGGTAGATCTTCCTCCATCCCTTTATTTTGAGCCGATTTGTGTCTCTGCATGTGGGATGGATCTCCTGAATACAGCAGACTCATGGGTCTTGACTCTTTATCCAATTTGCCAGTCTGTGTCTTTTAATTGGACCATTTAGTCCTTTTACATTTAAGGTTAATATTGTTATGTGTGAACTTGATCCTGTCATTTTGATATTAGCTGGTTATTTTGCTCGCTAGTTGATGCAGTTTCTTCCTAGCATCGATGGACTTTACATTTTGACATGTTTTTGCAAAGGCTGGTACCTGTTGTTCCTTTCCAGGTTTAGTGCTTCCTTCAGGATCTCTTGTAGGGCAGGCCTAGTGGTGACAAAATCTCTAAGCATTTGCTTGTCTGTAAAGGATTTTATTTCTCCTTCACTTATGAAACTTAGTTTGGCTGGATATGAAATTCTGGGTTGAAAATTCTTTTCTTTAAGAATGTTGAATATTGGCCCCCACTCTCTTCTGTCTTAGAGAGTTTCTGCCAAGAGATATGCTGTTAGTCTGATGGGCTTCCCTTTGTGTGTAACCCTACCTTTCTCTCTGGCTGCCCTTAACATTTTTTCCTTCATTTCAATTTTGGTGAATCTGACAATTATGTGTCTTGGAGTTGCTCTTCTGGAGGAGTATCTTTGTGGCATTCTCTGTATTTCCTGAATTTGAATGTTGGCCTGCCTTACTAGGTTGGGGAAGTTCTCCTGGATGATATCCTGCAGAGTGTTTTCCAACTTGGTTCCATTTTCCCTGTAACGTTCAGGCACACCAATCAGATGCAGATTTGGTCTTTTCACATAATCTCATATTTCTTGGAGGCTTTATTCATTTCTTTTTACTCTTTTTTCTCTACACTTCTCGTCTTGCTTCATTTCATTCATTTGATCTTCGATCGCTGATACTCTTTCTTCCAGTTGATCGAGTCGATTGCTGAAGCTTGTGCATTTGTCACGTAGTTCTCGTGTTATGGTTTTCATCTCTATCAGTTCTTCTAAGGTCTTCTCTGCATTAATTTTACTAGTTATCCATTCATCCATTCTTTTTTCAATGTTTTTAGTTTCTTTGCGTTGGTTACGTAGTTCCTCCTTTAGCTCTGAGAAGTTTGATCGACTGAAACCTTCTTCTCTCAACTCGTCAAAGTCATTCTCCATCCAGCTTTGTTCCATTGCTGGTGATGAGCTGCATTCCTTTGGAGGGGGAGACGCACTCTGATTTTTTGTATTTCCAGCTTTTCTGCACTGCTTTTTCCCCATCTTTGTGGTTTTATCTGCCTTTGGTCTTTGGTGATGGTGACATACTGATGGGGTTTTGGTGTGGGTGTCCTTTCTGTTTGTTAGTTTTCCTTCTGTAAGGACCCTTATCTGTAGGTCTGTTGGAGTTTGCTTGAGGTCCACTCCAGACCCTGTTTGCCTGGGTATCAGCAGTGGAGGCTGCAGAAGATAGAATATTGCTGAACAGTGAGTGTTGCTGTCTGATTCTTGCTCTGGAAGCTTCATCTCTGGGGTGTACCCTGCCGTGTGAGGTGTGAGGTGTGAGGTGTCAATCTGCACCTAGTGGTGGATGTCTCCCAGTTAGGTTACTCAGGGGTCAGGGACTCACTTGAGCAGGCAGTCTGTCCGTTCTCAAATCTCAACCTCCATGCTGGGAGATCCACTGCTCTCTTCAAAGCTGTCAGACAGGGGCAATTACTTCTGCTGAGGTTTCTGCTGCTTTTTGTTTAGCCATGCCCTGTTCCTAGAGGAGGAGTCTACAGAGGCAGGCCTTGAGCTGTAGTGGGCTCCACCCAATTCGAGCTTCCCAGTGGCTTTGTTTACCTACTTTTAAGCCTCAGCAATGGTAGGCGTCCCTCCCCCAGCCTCGCTGCCGCCTTGCAGTTAGATCTCAGACTGCTGTGCTAGCAATGAGGGAGGCTCTATGGGCATGGGACCCTCTGGGCCAGGTGTGGGATATAATCTCCTGGTGTGCCGTTTCCTAAGACCCTTGGTAAAGCTCATTATTAGGGTGGGAGTTACCCAATTTTCCAGGTGCTATATGTCTCAATTTCCTTTGGCTAGGAAAAGGAATTCCCTTCCCCCTTGTGCTTCCCAGGTGAGGAGATGCCTCACCCTGCTTCAGCTCTCACTGGTTGGGCTGCACCCACAGACCAGCGCCAACTGTCTGACATGCCCCAGTGAGATGAACCTGGTACCTCAGTTGAAAATGCAGAAATCACTCATCTTCTGTGTTGCTCACGCTTGGAGCTGGAGGCTGGAGCTGTTCCTATTTGGCCATCTTGGGTGCCAGCCCCTTGTTATTTTTCTGTCTAATCCTTAAATAGCAGATATTCCCAGTTTTTTTTTCAAATGTTCTCAATGGTATAAAGTAGTTTTCTGACTCGTTTTAGGAAGAAAATATACACTTGATATCAAAACTTTATAAACATAATACAAAATATATAAACACATATTGATTATAGAGATAAATACAGATGTTAAAATTGTTAAAAATTTCAAATGGAATCTCTAAAATGCATCAAAAGTATGATACACCATTACCAAAATTCCCTAAGAGTTCAGCATCATGAAACAGATTCTAATAATATTTTTAGTTTAAAAATAGATTTATTGTTTTTTTTCTAGAAAGCACCTGCTGCTGATATGAGAAGTGAATGTTATTGAAGTAGTGTTACTAGTGACCCAGATAGAATATCTTTGTTGTTTTTACACATACTTTTAAAAAATATTTCAATAGATTTTTAGGGAACAGGTGGTGTTTGGTTACATGAATAAGTTCTTTAGTGGTGCTTTCTGAGATTTTGGTGTACCTGTCATCCAAGTAGTGTACACTGTACCCAATGTGTAGTATTTTATACCTCACCTCCCTCTCATGCTTCCACCACCACCCCAAGTCCCCAAAGTACATTGTATCATTCTTATGGCTTTGTGTCCTCATACCTTAGCTCACACTTATAAGTAAGAAATGGTATGTTTGGTTTTTCGGTTTTCCATTCCTGAGTTACTTAATTTAGAATCATAGTCTCCAATTCCATCCAGATAGCTGCAAATAATGGCTGTGAATGGCATTATTTCATTTTTATGGTTAAGTAGTATTTCAGTGTGTATGTGTATGTGTGCATGTGTGTATGTATGCCACATTTTCTTTGTCCACTTGTTGATTGATAGGCATTTGGACTAGTTCTGTGCTTTTGCAATTGCAAATTGTGCTGCTATAAATGTATGTATGCAAATATCTTTTTCACACAATGATTTCTTTTCCTCTGGGTAGATACCCAGGAGTGAGATTGCTGGATCAAATGGTTGATCTACTTTTAGTTTTTAAGGAATACCCATACTGTTTTCCATAGTAGTTGTCCTAGTTTATGTTCCCACTAACAGTATAAAAGTGTTCCCTTTTTACCGCATCCATGCCAACGTCTATTATTTTTCGATTTTTTGATTATGGCCATTGTTGCAGGAGTAAGGTGGTATCGTACTGTGGTTTTGATTTTCATTTCCCTGATTATTAGTGATGTTGAGCATTTTTTCAGGTTTGTTGGCCATTTGTATGTCTTCTTTTGAGAATTGTCTTTTCATGTTCTTAGGCCCACTTTTTAATGGAATTTTTTTTCTTGCTGATTTGAGTTTCCACTGTGTTCTGGATATTAGTCCTTTGTCAGATGCATAGTTTGCAAAGATTTTCTTTCACTCTGTGGGTAGTCTGTTTACTCTGATGATTTTTTTTTCTGTGCAGAAGCTTTTTAGTTTAATTAAGTCCCATCTATTTATCTTTGTTTTTGTTGCTATTGCTTTTGAGTTCTTAGTCATGAAGTCTTTGTCTAACCCGATGTCTAGAATGATTTTTCTAATGGAATCTTCTAGAAGTTTTTAAATTTCAGGTCTTAGATTTAAGTCTTTTATCCATCTTGAGGTGATTTTTGTGTAAGGTGAGAGAAGAGGATCCCGTTTCACTCTTCTACATGTGGGTAGCCAATTACCCCAGCACCATTTGTTGAATAAGGTGTCCTTTCCCCACTTTGTTTTTGTTTGCTTTATCAAAGATCAGTGGCTGTAAGTATTCAGTTTTATTTATGGGTTCTCTATGCTGTTCCATTGGTCTATGTGCCTATTTTTAGATCAGTACCATGCTGTTTTAGTGACTATAGTCTTATAGAATAGTTTGAAGTTGGGTAACATGATTCCTCCAGATTCGTTCTTTTTGCTTAATTTTACTTTGGCCATCCAGGCTCTTTTTTTAGTTTCATATGAATTTTAGGATATTTTTCTAGTTCTGTGAAGAATGATGGTGGCATTTTGATAGGAATTGGAAAAAAATTATTATGAGAAAACAAGTTTAATAAAACAAATGACCTGACTGTCAGTATGGCAGGCTCATTTGTACTAAATCTCCACATAAAATAAAAATTGAAGAAAATCATTCAACACAAAAATGGCTACTTTCCAATAACCAACACCAAATTAAATGTGGATATGCCCAAACTTACTTTTATTGAAACTTACTTTTATTGAAATTAAGCATAAAGTGGAAATGTTAGATATTACATTGTTTTTGGAGGCTTTTGCTAATTCAAAAAGAGTAGATAAGGGATATAAGTATAAAGAGTATAAATAATCTTTATCATTTTTTATAATCTTTAAGTATAAAGTATTAAGTATAATCTTTAAGTATACTTAAAGTATAAAGTATAATCTTTAAGTATAAAGATTATAAAATAATCTTTATTCAAGAAATGGATGATTGAAGACTTTAAAAGAAAATGAAGAAGAAATGAAGGAGGGAAGAAAGAAAGAAAAGCTCTAGGAAAACAAAATTAAGTACTAGAATTACTATAGTAAGTTGATAAGGTTCCTAAATGCAACGTAAGTATACAAAATAAATGTCTATTTTTCTTGTACTAACAGTATCTAGTTAGAAAATATTTTCTTAAAAATCATAAACACATCCTATAAACAGCTAATAATCAATTTAAAAACAGAAAAACAAAACCTATATAAAAATAACCAAAATATTTTTGTTGGACATAAAATAATGCCAGAACTAAAGAATAGAAACAATTTTCCTGCATAGGAATAATGAGTATCATAAAGATGTCAATACTTCGAAAAAAAAATGAGCCTATACAGTTTTAGTTAGAATGCTATTTTAACTTGAATACAGCAATTTTAAAATTAGTATACCAATGAATATTCTTGAATAACAAACAAATTTTAAAAATTACAAGAGCAAAGTAGGTTAGTGAAGGGGGCATACTTTACCTTTTCTGATATATTAGAAGTTTCAGTAAAGCCAGGTAACCAAAATTATGTTGATATTATCTATGAATAACAAGATCAATCAAAGGAAGGAAATATAAGATACAGAAATCAATGCAACTTCATGTTTTATATGTGGTAAAAATAGCATTTCAATTCCAAAGAAAGAGGCTATTTTATTTATAAATAGTGCAAGCATCGTGTAAAGAAACAAAATAAAGAATATATAAAAAATATTCCAAATGGGCTAATGTTTAAATATCAAAAATCTGAAATATTAGAAGAGGTGTTTAGAAAATATTAATAAATCTCCAAGTGAGAGAAAACATTTTAATCAATAAAAGAAATTTAGAGTTACTCCAAAACAAATTTGACTATAATGAATTTAGGCTTTTAAAAAGACTAAAGCTACCATAATAGGCTCAAAAGAATACATATATGAAAGACAAAGGGTTGATATTCTTAAACTGTGAATAGCAACATGAGACTAATGGTAAGTACATACATAGCTTAATAGAAATATGGGCACAATTTTTTAAAAGGCAGTTTTGAGAAGATGAAAAGTGATTAGTCACAACAAGCATATGAAAGATCTAGTCAACCTCTCTTTTAGTCACAAAGAGAAACTATTTAGCCCATGGCTATTGCCATTGCTAATGTTGTAAGCCAGAATTGGTGAAAATGTAAAGAAACAAGCCATCCTAAACATTACTGGCTAGACTCTGAATTGGTTATATCAGAAGAGTAGAAGCTTCCTGTGAATCTGAAGGGAGGTTCCTTTTTAAAATAATTTATGGCTAAGTCTTCAAAAGCAATTGCAGCAAAAATAAAAACTGATAAGTGGAACAGAATTTAACTAAATAGTCTGTGCACAGCAAGAGAAACTATTAAAGGAGTATACAGACAATCTACAGAATGAAATAATATATTTGTAAACTATGCATTCGACAAAGACCTAATATCCAGCATGTATAAGAAACTTTAACAAATCAAAAAACAATGCCATTAAAAAATGGGCAAAAGACATGAACACACAGTTCCCAAAGAAGACCTACAAGTGCCCAGTAAACGTGAAAAAATGCTCATCATCACTGATCATCAGAGAAAAGCAAATCAAAACAACAATAAGATACCATCTCACACCAGTCATAATGGCCTTTGTTAAAAAGTCTAAAAACAGCAGATACCAGTGAGGTTGCAGAGAAAAAGGAATGCTTAGCCACTGTGGGTGGGAATGTAAATTAGTCTAGCCAATGTGAGGAGCAGTTTGGAGACATTGCAAAAGAACTAAGAGTTGAAGCCAGCAATCCCATTACTGGGTATATATCCAAAGAAAGTAAGTAATTATACCAAAAAGGCACATGCACTCATATGTTCACTGCAGTACTATTCAAAATAGCAAAGACATGGAATCAACCAAGGCGCCCATCAATAGTGGATCAAATAAAGCAAATGCGGTACATATACGCCATGGAATACCACACAGCCATAAAAAAGAACAAAATCGTGTCCTTGGCACCAACATGGATGCAGCTGGAAGACATTATCCTAAATGAACTAATGCAGAAACAGAAAACCAAATACCGCCTGTTATCACTTATAAGTGGGAGCTAAACATCGAGTATACATGGCCATAAAGGTGAAAATAGGCTGGATGCAATGGCTTATGCTTGTAATTCCAACACTTTGGGAGGCCAAGTTAGGAAGATCATTTGAGCCCATAAGTTTGAGACTAGCCTGGGTGACATAGTGAGATGCCATCTCTATAAAAAAATTAAAAAATTAGCCAGGCATAGTAGCGCATGTCTGTAGTCCCAGCTACTCAGGAGGCTGAAGCAGGAGGATCCTTTGAACCCAGGAGATTGAGGCTGCAGTGAGCCATGTTTGTGCCACTGCACTTCAGCCTGGGCAACAGAGCGAGACCTTTTCTCAAAAGAAAAAATAAAGATGAGAACAATAGACTCTGGGAAATACAAGAGGAAAGAAGGAAGGAGGGGGACAAGGCCTGAAAAACTATTTTTAGTATACCATGCTTACTAACTTGAAGACAGATTCATTTGCACCCTAAGCCTCAGCATCGTGCAATCTACCTTTGTAACAAACCTGCACGTGTACCCCCTGAACAAATAATAAAAGTGGAAGAAAATGAATTAATAACTCCTGCCATATCAGATGAGTTTTCTTTCCTGTTGAATAATATATCAGCCATAGTCAGTTGTCTAAATATTTGTCTATTTCTTTAAAAAGCAATCAAGCGTATAAGTTTCAAATAAGTATGGGGAACTGGGTTTCAAACACTTCTTAAGCCTGGCAATAATCATATCAACATTTATTAAGTCTGTGGTTGCCAGGACTCAGACAGAAGCTGAGGTAAGACTCACAAGCAGAGAGCTTCAAACTTGGCCTGTGTGAAGACACAGATGCATTCTAAAATAAGCATGAATACTTACCATCAGAAAAACCTGAATTGGAGACCCACTCCTGCTCTCAAAACAGGAAATAATAATGATTTCTACTTCAAAGCAATATTTGAAGTTTAAGAGATATCAATGTATAGAAATAAGATAAGCATATGTGATACACATTTAAATATAAATAATCTCATGAATAATAATATGTAATACATGCTACATGGAGACCTCATTCTAAGGGCTTTATGTCTATTAACTAGTTTAATTCCTCACAAAATAGCCTGTGAAGTAGTTAATTTTATTATCTCTATTTTATAAATAAGGAAACTGTGATATAGGGACGTGAAGTAACTTTCCCAAGCTCACACAGCTACCAAAGGCTAAAGTTTGGATTTGGAGGTAGTTCTAGTACCTTAAATTATATCCTATGTCACTTCACTTGTTGCGCTTACAGCAATAATTTTAAAACTAGCTTAGCAAACAGGTTCTAACTAATAATAGCCAGCAAACTGTAGCTTCCTGACTGACATAACTCTGCACTCATTGTATATTGTGGAAACTACAATCTGGAAATATTTTGTGTTCTTTCTACTTAGGGACATGCTTTATTATCTTCTCTCTGTCTACTAATTAATATTTTATTCTTTCTCTAAAATATACCCAACATTCACACTCAGAGAGGGTTTTCCTTTTTTATAAATCCACATTTTAAAATATATCTTTCCCAAAAATATATAAATTGCAATCTGCACCATCCAAGTCGAAGGCATGGGACTTGAACCATTATGAGTGCTCCTGGCTGCATACATTTAATTTCCCTCTGCCACTTTTCTCTGAGAGGACACCTAACAGCATCACTTCCATTTGACAGAAGACGAAAATGGTGCTCTTGTGATTCCATAAAACAACAGAAAGACTGGAGGGAAGAGGTAAAGTTTCAACATAAGACATTTTGTTGGTTGGTTTTGTTTTGTATTAAGTCAACTCACCACTGCATGGAAATATACAGTTTCTATACATATTTGGCTTGCAGAGAGTCCTTCAGGAACACATCTTTCCAGAGCATGAGGCACAACTGCAGAGACATCTTCAGTAACTCAGGAAACAAATAACCAACTTACAGATCATTGATGCCTTTGCCTTGATGCCTCCCTCCCCAATTTGGCAATTTTTCTGCTCATTAGTCATTTCCTCCAGAGAATGAGTAAGATCAGAAGGAAGATCAAGCTCAAATCAGTCAATTACATCTACTTGTCAGTAACTGAAATGAAAGGATGAAGGCCTGGTGGGCAAGGATTCAGAGACCATTTGAGGGATTATCTGTGAATTTCAATTACCCTCCCACTTCTTCTCTCCATTAGCATGAATAATTAAGAAGCCAGAGCCTGGAAAACTGGTGAACTTACAAAATGCCGGAGCCAGATGGCACCTTAAATACAGTTTTCCAATCTCCTCTGCTTATAGATGAGGAAACTTAGGACCCAATGCAAGCATCTTGCTAATGGCAGATCTGGTGGCTCCTTGATTTTCAGCCCCTGTATCTTGTAGTTACATGAAAAAAAAAATCTAGTCCCCTGTTAGTAAGAGTGCAGTTTTGTCTATGATAATATTTCCCAAATAGGTAAAGTCTCAAAAGGAGCAACATATGATGGGAAAACCCCTAGGAATGAGAATGCTTAGGTCTAATTATGGCTTAATGCTGTGCGATCTTGGGCAAATATCCTAACTTCTTCGGGCTTTGGTTTTCTCACCTACAAGGAAGGGATAATTGCCTCTGCTTTCATTGTCTCACACGGTTTGGGAGAGGGTCATAGAATATATAAATAATAATACATTAATGGTAATAGCTACTCTCTATATGTCAGATAAAGTGTTAAATGGTTAACATGCTCATCTCTTACTCTCTATGACAAATTTATGACTCAGGTAATGTTGAGGCTTTGCAACCTAAAACCCAGAGAGGTTAAATAATGTGTTCAAGATCACATGGATAAGCCCACGGGAAAAATTTTGTTAGCTCTAAGGTAGATGGGTGTTTGTATGTGTGTGTGAGAGAGAGAGAGAGAGAGGAAGAAAGAGAGAGAAAGCTATCTTTCCATCATTGCTAAGGCAAGTTGTGTTCACTACTGTGAATCCAACATTCACCTTAGATTCTGTTTGACTTGAAGTGGAGGCAGCATTTTGAGAATCTCAAAATAAAGGAAGGAATCAAGAGAGTATGGAAGATCTCTAAGGCTAATATAATGCTTTTAGACTTTAGCCTGAGTAAACAGCTATGTGTGGAAGAATTTTGGGACGTGAGATCTAAGGCACAGTTTAAGAGAGATTAATCAGTTGTCTGAATGTAAGATCCATGGCACAGGAGGGTGGGGGTGGTATATGTGAATAATAAAATGCTTTTTGAAAGCCTTGGACAGGGTTAGGATCCTTTGCATGATTTTTTGGCTGCCTTCAAGCATTGCTCTGGGTGAGTCTTAAGAGAATGAAGGAAAGAACACTGGGAGGGAATTATTTTCTTTGTCTAAAGAAATATTTCCCATTAGTATTTTCCTAGGGGATGATTCACATACCACAGACTATCAGAACTGAGAAAGACTTTAGAAAATCAACCTCCATTATACTGTAGAATAGGGTTTTTAAATGACTTCTTTACCCTTTACCCAGCCTCACAACCAGGACTCAGATGCCTTTCTCGTAAGAATCCAGCCTTGCAACAGGATTTAAGTATTGTGCAATCTTCCACCCTTATATTCATGTATTCATGAATGCTTGTTGAGTGAATATTCATGTATTCATGATGGATGTGTATACAAACAATTGCAATGTAGTGTGTTATGGACTACAGGGTATTCTTTAAAGCAGAGGTTGGCAAGCTTTTACCTGAAAACTAAATCTGCCATGCAGCCTGTTTTTGTAAATAAAATTTCACTGGAACACAGCAATGCTCATTTGTTTACATATTGTCTATGGTTGCTTTCAAGCTGCAATGACAGAGTTGAGTAGTTGTGATGGGGAATGACCCACATGCTCTTTACAGAATTTACAGCTCCTACTGTAGAAGACAGAGTGCTTTTTG
This sequence comes from Rhinopithecus roxellana, assembly GCF_007565055.1. Taxonomy (NCBI): domain Eukaryota; kingdom Metazoa; phylum Chordata; class Mammalia; order Primates; family Cercopithecidae; genus Rhinopithecus; species Rhinopithecus roxellana. The sequence goes on along the minus strand of NC_044550.1, from coordinate 162,858,185 downwards.
AAGAATTGAGAAGAGGGACAGTAAGGCTATCTACACAAGAGCTCTCAAACCTAGCCGTAGAGTAAAATCACCCAAGGAGCTCTTTAAAAACACTGATGCTTAGATTCTATCCCTTTTTATCCCAAGATATTCTAATTCAGTGGACCGGTGGTTAGAGCAGCCGTGGTATTTTCTTAATTGCCTCTAAGGTGATACAAATTTAGGATGCCAGTATGCAGCCAGAGTACAGCAAGACTCTTTTAGAAAGTATAGCATTTTGACTGAGACCTAACAGAAGAATAGTATGTACCAGGCAAAGAAAAAGAGGAAGAGGACCTTCTGCATGTGCAAAGGTCTGGAATGGAGAGAATGTACAGTCCATCTGGGGAACTTCAATTAGCTTTATAGAGGAGAAGCTGGTAGGGAAAGGTAAAGTGGAAGAGAAGATTGAATCTAACCATGAAAGTTCTTACATATCCTGTTAAAAACATTTGCAGGCTATTTTAAAGCCAAATGATTGGAATGACTGAAGGGTTTTCAACAGGGAAGGAAATATAGATTTGTATTAAGATAATGTTAACAGAGCTGTCTGGGGTAAGGATTGTATGAGTTAGTGGGAGTGCAGGGGTCAGGCGTGCTGACACTGCAAGGAATTGGAGGCAGGAAGAAAAAAGCGAAGGCCAATCTCAGACCCCATTAAGATCCTTTACCATGCACCTGCATTGGAATCTAAGAAATGGTATCCTGACTACAATTGTACCTATTTGTAAGAGCAATGTAGACCTCCTACCACTCAGCAACTTTGTGCATTACTCTCCTTTGTCCCTTAATACTATTTGAGCAAGTTCTACTCGCAAGCTCCATAAGCTGCTTGAAAAGGACTCCATGTTATGGTCACATTGTCCCTCACCTCTCTTGGCATGCCCAGGAGAATGCTTTTGTCTAGAGGAGTTACTGAAGAATAATCAGTTAAATCGTATACTCTTTTTGGTAGGGGAGTGAGGAAAGTGACTGATACAAAATGAGCCAGCTCACCAGCAGCAGAACTCAGCACCATCACCTGACTCAGAGATCAGAGACATCCTCCAACTATCCTGGGAAGCTGTCTATCTGAGCTAATGCACAGATCAGGACACAGGGATTCCAAACAAGCCTCTGCTACCTACCTGGTACATGACCATGACCACTACTCACAGGTGAGAAGAGCTCCCACAATGTCACAGAGTTCCCTTTGGACAGCGATAGGTGCCAGCATATGTCATGAAAACTGGTGCCCAATGAGGCTCACCTTTCCCTGGGGACAACTTAGCAATAACTCTAGATAATTTCATCTCATTCCTTTGCTTTTTCTTCTTTCTCTCCTAGATCTCATTCCCTACATTATCCCCTACTTTTGGATCTTAAGAACAATAGCCAAGCTGAGTCTCTTTTCTCATTGAGAATTTCACATCCTTTCATTCATCGGCAATGAATCCAACAGGGTGGCATTTGAACAAACAATTTTACTTATTTCTTACAAGCTCTAATCTCCTGGCACAGGAGCCTCTGTGCAAAAAGCAGAACTATTTATGTTATTTTTTTAAACAAAGGAAGGTCAATTTTCTCTTTTCTTTTATGTTGGGGGTGGGAGGGTTTAAACCATCGTAAACTTCAGCTAGTTCTATTGGACCCCAGCAGTCTTGTTCCTCCTGCCCGTACACATAGCCACTGCTTAATTTAGAGTGATTCAAAAGGCAGGGGGGACGAAAATGCAGAGTTCATGCTGTTAGAAGCAATCACTCTGCTTGGAGACATATGTAGCCACAGAAGGCTGAACAGATCACAGTAGCTTAAAGCACTGAGAGATAAAAGGACCGGCATTGCGGATCGGGACTCCAGAGACCAGAGACGGGCCTGCTGTGTGTATACACCCCTGGCAGCCTTCATAGCTGCTGCCTTTTCTTTTCTTTTCTTGCCTGCTTTTTAAAAAAATTTTAATTTTCTTAGTAAAACTCTGATGAATTTAGGGCAGGAGAAGGAAATGGGAGCTGCGCAGATGTGTTAATTCAAACCCTACAGATGTAGTTTTCATTTTATATACATGGGGTATGAAGCTAACATATCCTATTCTTAATTTTTAAGGTAAAAAAATCATAAAAACAAAATACCCATATGAACGCAATACTGTATGTGATTTAACAGAAAGAATTAACACACCAAGTCCACAGACAGACTTAGGTGCAAAGGCTGATTCTGGCAATTCTGTAGCTGTGGGTAGTGTGTATCCCAATGGATAATGAATCAGTCAGGGTTCTCTAGAGGGACAGAGCTAATAGGCTATACATATATATATATATACACACACACACATATACATATATATAGAAGTTTATTAACTATTAACTTACATGATCACAAGGTCGCAGAATAGTCTGTCTGCAAGCTTCAGGAGCAAGGAGAGCCAGTCTGAGTCAAAAAACTGAAGAACTTGGAGTCTGATATTTGAGGGCAGGAAGCATCCAGCACGGGAGAAAGATGTAGGCTGGGAGGCTAGGCCAGTCTCAACTTTCACGTTTTTTGCCTGCTTTATATTCACTGGCAGCTGATTAGATTGTGCCCACCAGATTAATGGTGGGTCTGCCTTTCCCAGCCCACTGACTCAAATGTTAATCTCCTTTGGCAGCACCCTCGCAGACACACCCCAAATCAACACTTTGTATCTTTCAGTCCAATCATGTTGACACTCAGCATTAACCATCACAGATAATCCCTAACTTGGTTAAGGGATTGACTAAATCCCAAATTAATCATTGGAAGATTAAATAACATCATGAAGATTAGATGCCAAGTGCAGTCATTGCTATAAGTGGATGCTCAGAAAACTTACCTCCCTTCTGTTTCTCATCTGTAGTTACATAATCTTAGGGAAGTCACTTACACATGTTGAGTCTCAACTTTAAAATAGAGGCAATAGTGTACATCTGCTAATACATTAAAATAATAAAATAAGGTAACAAGTGTTAATATCAGTGTAACTTATAAAGTGTTGCATAAATTTGAGGCATTTAGTTGTTACACACTCTGTTAGTCTAGATAACATGTTAACAAGCAACAGAAAAGCAACTTTGCAGATTGAGTATTCATTTTATGGCAGGCACTGTACTAAAAACTTTAAAAATATGTTCTCTTCAATTATTACACCGTCCTGTAGAGGATATTAGCTCATTTTACAGATGAGGAAACTGAGGTGCAGAGAGACTAAGTCACTATCCAAGGTCATATAACTAGTGATAAAATAATATTTGAAGGCAGGCAATCCGTTTCTAAAGCCTATAGTCTTACCCACAATATTATATGACAAAGTAATGACAGTTACAAGCATTTATTCTTTGAGCTCAAAGCTGCAGTTCTCACTTGAAATTATTAACTTATGAGAATATTTCATAATATATAACAACATTTTTGTTTACTGCATTATTTCCAAAGGCAATGAATATATTACTGATTTAAATAAATTCTGTTGAGAAAAATACTGCCATTAGCACAGAGATGACTAATTTGCTACCATTAATAGGTAGCATTCTGAAACTGGGTCTGTAACCTGGATTGGTATACTTATGCATATATTTATTAATACATGTGTACTCTCATAAAGCTGGAATGCCATTTAATAATTCCTCTCTGCAGGATGCAACAATCAGAAGACATATACACCAATCCAATATCCAGAAATAATTAAAATGTGATATTAAATCTTAACTGCTGTGGGCTTGCATTCACATCTAAAGCATTTAGAACAGGACAGAATCTCCTGAAATCTTCTTTTTAAGAATTCAGGTAGTCGGAGCACTTCTGTCTCTAACCATGTGTTCCTACTTTCCAAGATACATTCTCCTTCAGCCCCTAGCAGTACAAATTAATCTTCTCTCTTTTTGTTCCCGTTCCAGCCTTCTGACCAACACAGCAACAGCTGCTAAAGAAAAAGCATAGCAGAAATAAAGCAAGAGCAAGATATGGTAAAAATTTGTGAAAATGCAAGAAAAGATTTAGTCCATGTGTATATATGCATTTGCGTATGTGGACACATATACATTTACATAGTGCAATTTGTATAATATATATGTAAATATAAACACATAAACAATTTAGAATTAGTGTCACTTATAAGAAGGTGCAAGGATACACTTATATACATATGTCTTAAATTATTATTAATTGTATCTTATATAATCATTATACTATTATGTTATTAAACACAAATGCTTCACAATTTTAAGAAGCCATGATTTTTGTGATATTTAATATTATATTGTATAATCATAGTGAACTCCCAATTTGTTGAAACTGCATTTAATTTTGCCCCTTTTCTTCATCATCTCTAAGTTCTTTATAGAGTAGAAAGCTCTCAGGATCATTTCTGTGTATTTGCTGACAGACGGAGTCCACAAAAGGAAACAAGCCTTTTCCCCAGTTTGATGGAATCCTCCTTCCTCGCCAGCAGTGAATAAGGCGTCCAGGACTGTCTCAATGAGAAATCATGTGTCAGCAAAGGATTATATAAAGCCAGTGGGACATATTTTATTCTGCTTTTCACTTTTGGCTAACACTGTTCTTTTTCCTAAATCGAATTTTCTTCTGGCTTTGAAAGGTACTAATGGAGCATTATTAATCCAGAAAGAATATTGCAATGGAGAATTGTAATTACTTTACTTCTATGGTGACATCAAACCAGACCACTTAAGAATAATGGGGTTTTAGTTCCTATAGGGAGATTCAGATTTGGAGGATACATAGAAATAGGAGTTCCATGACATGTAAGACAGAAAAGGAGGCCAGCATTGAAACTTACTTGGTTGACATATTTATGTGTGGGACCACCCCAACCTCTGCTGACATCTGTGTTTGAAGATGGAAATTAAACATTGAATGACGGCTTCAGCTCTTTTCTCAGGCTATTCTTCCGTTGGCTTTAGGAGGTGAAAGATTTCTGAGCCAAAAATCACTCCTCTGTAAATCCAATGCGGTTATCCTTGTACTTATAACCATTATTTTTTCTACAAGTATTTAACAATTGACAAATACATAGTTGGCTGGGCTTTATGCTGTAATAAAACACAGGCAAAGGAAGCAAGGTTGGCAAAGGGTTGTTTGATGTCCAAAACATGATTATTTGTACAACATAACACAAGTTAAACTATATTTGGAATTCTTAGGACTTTCTTAATTTGACCTATCAAACAGCTGAAGAGCAGTGTGTGGCTTTTAGGGTATGACAGAAAGTATGCTTTAGTGTATATTCAGAAATCTCTTCTTTGTGTGAATTCCAAGATAAAAAGAGTGCTCAAGTCAATCTCTTTGCTGATACAGGGGAGGGGAGCAAGATAAAAACTTCAGATATACCATCCAGATCCTAGAGAAAAAGAGAGTCAGAGGAGAAGACAGAGGGGGAGAGAGACAGAAACAGAGACAGAGAAGAGAGACAGATACAGAGAAGAGAGAGCCAGAGACAAATATATCCAGAGAGAGGGAGAGAGAATGAACACACATGAAATGGCTTTGGAGGGAGAGAGATGTAGTTTATATTCAAAACACTAGCTCTTTCTCAAGGTTTGACTTTGGGGGTAGACTGGACACTTGGCCCCATGAGCTGGACCTTCACAGAATCACCACACTTGGAATGACTGGTGATTTATTTGCTGTGTGATCTTGGCCTAGTTACAAAACATCTCTGAGGTACCATTTTTTAATCCACGAATCTCAGATGATTTATATGAGGATTAAAAGGCTAACATTGAAAATAGCATCTGGCACATGGTAATAAAAAGCAGTATCTGCCATAGGCACTCAACTGTTTATGCCGAATTAATATTATTAAGCACTTTGACCCCTTTTAAACCTTTCACATCTGCACACATGGAAGTTTGTGGGGTCAAAATTCAACCGTACGTCCATTTGGCTCCAAAGTTTAAGCTCTCACCACCTACAGATGCTGGGTGTGTGTCCCAGACCCACAATCTTCACTGTGTGACCGTTGCAAGTGTCTGCACCTTGTTGAATCAATTTAATTATCTGCAAATTCAGATAGTAAGAGGATGATGTTTATCTTCCTTTTAAAGTGCTTGATGAATCTGTCAAATTTCAACTTCTCCATTTTCCTAAGCCTGCATGTTAACCATGTCCTTTCTGATAGTAGATTTTATCTTAGAACAACAAAAAACTAATAAGAAAATATTTTAAACATACAGAAAATAAAAGGAAACTGCAACAAGTCCTCTCTGTTCCCAACTCCCAGATTTAACATTTTAACTCATGCAACAAATATGGACTGGGGACAAGACATTCGCCGTTCTGAGGACTGGGGACATGTCTGTCTGGGAACCAAATGCCCCTTCCCTTGTGGAGTTCATATTTGACTGACAAGTATCAATGTGGCCGTATTTACTTTAGGTATTCTTTTAAAAATGACGTGTTACTGACAGAGCTGAAGGCACCCCACAAGCCCGTGTTGTTCCTGCTAAACCTCCCGAGGTGGGTGTCTCTCCTTCACTGATTTATTTCCAGCGATGGTGTCCAGCCCAGTCCTCCCTCTCCAGACTCAGTAGGCATTGGTGCCTTCATATTCACTTTTGAAGACATGTAAACTCAACCATGGGTGTTTAAAATGGTTTGAAGAAGGCATCTGAGTAGCCCCTCTGGATTACTCCATTGGAAGTTGTAAGAATAAAAGGAGAGGACACATGGGAGACATTTTACTAACTGTAAAATACTCTGCAAATACTGTGTATCTTCTTGCATTGGTCATCTTTTATGTGCCACCTCCAATTATCTGGACCACTCCAGTCTCCTGGGCCTTGGAGATCCATCCATCCCAAGAGCCATCTTGGGACTAATTCTGGGAGGGCTCCTAAACAGGTCCCAGACTGGAGGCATAGCCAGGACTCTCTGGCTCCTCCACTGCACCTGCCCTGGAGTGGAGTACATGCAGGACAGAGAATCTGACTTCCCAGAAGATGCAACCTAGAAGCACTAATGGGAATCGGGGCTGAAAGCAGCCCTGACCCTGTGTGGGGCAGGAAGATTAATTCCTATTCCTGCTTCCTGCAAATGTCTGAAGCACGGGTCTCCTGACTGGAGACCAGTGCCAGAGCATGGCTCTTTCTTCTTGGAGTAGAGCAGCTAGTATTTGTGCCCCATCCTTCTCTGCCTCACTTTCTATTTTCCCGTTGCTTCAGATACTCTATGAATACGCCTCTTAAATGAAACATCAGTATGTTAACCACGCCTCAGGGTCCTTTTCCTAGGAAACCTGGGTTAAGAGTTTCTCTTTCATCACATCCTGTTCTTCATCTCCATTGTTCAAAATGCCCCCAAAGTGGAAGAGAGTCAGTGAAGACCACAAGATTGCCCAAATAAGAGAACCAAGTTTCCCAAAGCACTCTCACGTGCCTGTTGGAGGTCCCCACAGGGTGATGTGCTGCAAAATGCAATGAGTGTGTCCTCATCTGAAAGACTAGCACTGAGACTGAGAAAGGAAGCAACAAGGAAAGGATGACAGAGAGGAGTAAACACAGCTCACACTTTCTAGCTCAGCTTTTTACTTAGAAGAAAGACTGTACCAAAAAATGGGGTTTACTAAAGAACAGAAAACCCTTTGTTTCAGTCCATTATACCATTTTGTCTCTCACTAACATACTATTCCTATCAATAATTTTCCCTGGCCAGGCACAGTGGCTTATGCCTGCAATCCCAGCACATTTTGAGAAGCTGAGGTGTGTGGATCACTTGAGGTCAGGAGTTCGAAACCAACCTGGCCAACATGGCGAAAACACATCTCTACTAAAAATACAAAAATTAGCCAGGCATCGTGGTGTGCACCTGTAGTCCCAGCTACTTGGGAGGCTGAGGCCTGAAAATCACCTGAACCCAGGAAGAGGAGGTTGCAGTGAGCCCAGATCACACGACTGCACTCCAGTCTAGGTGACAGAGTGAGACTCTGTCTCAAAAAAATAAAAATAATTTTTTAAAAAGTGTCCTTAACACTATTAAGGACTCTCTCTCTCTCTCTCTCTCCCTTTATCCCTCCTCTACAAATATTAACTAAAATAGTCACTGTTGCTCAAATAGACCCTGTATTTTCACAGTTGCAGTGTTCATCCTACCCTTCAGTTGACAAGGAATCTATTTTATCTTCTAGCTTTCACTGCCATTACAACTCACCATTCAAAATCTTACTCATTCTCCACAGTTGAGGTTGAATAATCTTACCTCTAGGAAGAGTTCTCTGCTGCCTCCAATCGAGTAAGAATTGATTACACCTTTAGCTGATAGAAAACTGTCATTGCCTTTAATTAGTGCTCATTCCTTCCTACCTTATTTTACTCAAATTTGTGCCTACCCACCACAGTCTCTAGGATCCAGTAATTCCATTTATTCAACAAATATTACTGAATGCAATGCACCAGCCAAACTTCCAACACAGCAAAGTCCATGTTCTCATGGAACTTACACAAACTAGCAGAGGGTGGGATACAGACAGTAAATAAGTAAATAAGTGAATAAGCAAATTTTCAACATTGTTAAGAAATATAAATATGTAAAGCAGGGCTTTGTGATTGAAAGTGACTGATATAAATGGTAGGAAACAGCACTAAATCAGGAGGTCAAGGAATTCCTCACCCAGGAGGTGTTTTCTGAATTGAGACCTGAATGTTGAGAGGGAACCGGTGTGGGCAGACCAATTAGAAATACATGAAGTACATGACAAGTGTGGGAGAAGGAAGTGAGGAGGTCAGAAGCAGGAGTCATCTTCAAGTTTTGAGCCAGGAGGCCATGGTGGTTGTGGCATAGAGGGTGAGGGGAATAGTGGTGGGGGAATAACTATTGGATGACTTTTAATGGAAACTGCCTTTCCAATTATAATCTTGGAGGGCCTCCTTTGGCAATAGAGAGAGCATAGAGAAACTTTAAATTCAGTCTGAAAAAAATGTGAAGTTTGAAGATAATTAGAAAGCACCAATTATTGTTTTTCCTATGTTGCCCCGAAAAATTACTGCAAGGTATTTGTGGTATAACTGATTTCCTCTCTACTAGCCTTTGCCACTGAGATTCAACTGGTATTTACTGAGCATCTGTCATGAGCCTCACACACTCGCTCATCTAACCCTCACAACTGGCTGAAATGCGTCTTCTTATGCTGCATATCTATATACACATATGTGTGTATATATATATATTTATATACATACATGTGAATGTGTGTATGCATATATTTACATATATTTGAAAGTTCTGGTAAGTGCCCATATTTGTCTTATTAACAAGGGTATTACTGTGCATTGAGAGCTATCTTTAAAAACATTTACCAAAATGAGGAAAATAAAAGTAAAAAATTGTTAACAGTTGCTATGTTTGAATGATGGGGTTTGGAGTGATTTTTATATTTTCCTTCTTTTTTCATTTTTTAATAATTTACTGTATTGTTTTGAGTTTTCCATAAGTTTATATAACACTTAGAATAAGAACAAAAGCCATAAAGCTATATCATCAATTTTTTTTAAAGGGCCCTCTGAAGCTTATTGGCTGATATGGTTTGGCTCTGTGTCCCCACCCAAATCTCATCTTGAATTATAATCCCCACCTGTCCGGGGAGGGCCTATAATCCCCACGTGTTAAGGGAAGGAGGTGATTGGATTATGGGGGTGGTTTCCCCCATGCTGTTCTCGTGATACTGAGTTCTCGTGAGATCTGATGGTCTTATAAGTGTTTGACAGTTCTTCTTTCACACACTCTCTTCTCCCGCTCTGGGAAGAAGGTGCCTGCTTCCTCTTCCTCTATGATTGCAAGTTTCCTGAGGCCTCCCAAGCCATGCAGAACTGTGAGTCAATTAAACTTCTTTCCTTTATAAATTACCCAATCTTGGGTGGTTATTTATAGCAGTACCAAACTAATACGTTGAGAACAGCCTAATACACTGGACATGAGTCACTTCTGTTTTGTGCTAAAGGCAGCTGAGAAATTGTCACTAATTATAACAATAGCTACAGTGCTGTATTCTCCTTTTATTTCCAGTTAGAATAAAAATAGAGTATGTAGATTAATAGCCCACCTGACTCCCACCTACCCTTATATGATCATGAAGATTTTCCACTTCCTTGACCTCCTTTGTTTCAGAGTACATTTTGTTGCCATTTCATTATATTTTAACTATTTAGTGTCAGTCTCCCCACTGGAGAGTGAGCTTCATAAGAGTTTTCTGCCTCTTTTTATTTTCTATGTTATTCTCTACACCTAAAATAATTTCTTGCATGGTGGAGATGTTTAATCTGTTTAACTATTATGTGTATAACAGGTGGTATAAATATAAATTTAGTTAATCCAATTACCCTTCCAATTAGCCAGTTTACAGATGGGGAAAATGAGGGTCAGAAAGAATAATTGGCATGCCGGTGTTGCAGCTATACTAGATGATGAAGTCCCCAGTGTTTCTGCCTGCCTACCCTCCTCTCTATTTGTACAGGTGCTTATTTTCTCCTTTGTCTCTAAATCTCTCTATCGTTAGCCATCCCATCTTTCTACATCGTTAGGGTTATGCCATGACTTACTTTGTCCAGATTCCCTTTGCACATGTGCTGGAGTCCTACCCCCAGACCTACTTCAGTGACTGTGATTGTGCTGCCTGGTGACATGCTGCCTCTCCCTGCTACAGTCTGTCCACACGGGTTCCACCTCCTTGCACCCTCCTGTCTCATGTTATCTCCTTTCAATCCCACCTGACATCATCCACTCATCTATCCAGAATGATTTTGCACACTCAGCAAAGTTAAAGACTTCTGATTCCTTTTAATACAGATCTGACCCTGGTGAGCTATTCAAAATAATGGCTAAGGAGGGAAGTCATAAAACATGGTATACACACGCATGCATGTGTGCAGTTAGCATTTTAATTATACATTTGTCAATCTTTTAGAAGGTAAAGTTCGTTCCTTTGAGCATAGATATTGTGGTTGGCATTCTGTTAATTTTATCTTGAATAAAATCACACAATTTTTCATGCTTAATTTTTAATTTTTATTACTTTCAAATGGAGTAATATCTTTTACATGATTGCAAATGAATCTGAAGGTAGATCATCTTTATTCTCATGATTATCTTCCAAACTTTAAGTTAATGTGCTCTTACCACATTAAACAGGGATGTTTTTAGTCATCTTTAACAATAGTTTCAACTGAATTTTCAAATACATAACAACTTTCTTTTTACATTCTTATACCACTATTTGAGATAATATTTTATTCTGTAACAACACAAGAAGTAAAAACTGTCATAACAGTTTAGAAAACAAACACTTATAACTTTTAAGAAGCATACCTTGTAGAAAAATAATATGGTGCATGAGTCAATTGTCTAAATTCGCTGAGCAGTTATTGTGCCGTGGATATTAATAATACTTTTTACAAAATATATCAGAACCTTAAAAGTTTCTACTCGACTGAGTTTTGCCTGCCTAACTGTTTCTCCTTCCAAGCCCTGTTGATAGGTCTTCTCCCCACTGTTGCATGTGCGTGTTCCTCTGTTAAAATATCTACTGTCAGGGTCCACTTCTCTGGGAAGCCCTAACTCCTTGCAGATAAACCAAGATATCACATCCCCACAGTCCTGCTGGACGCTGACATTCCAGGAAGCTCACAGCAGGTTTTTTTTTTTTTTCTCTCTTTTTTAAAAAAATCCCATTTGAAATGTTCAAAAGGTGTTGCACGTTGACTCCAATCATAGTTAAGGATGCTGAACCTGGGGGAGAGAAAGCACATTTAATTCAGTTAAAAGCATAGCTCATTTTCCCACCCCCACCCAATCAGGCAATTATAGCATGGGGAGGGGGGGCAGAAGTTTCTCTCACATTTCCCTCATAAAACATAACTCCACCACCAGCTACTCACCAGCATTTTGTTGTCTCCTCAACAGAAAACAAAATGACAAAACAGATCAGCAGAGGGTGATCTGCCAGCATCACCAGCGAGATGCAACTCCCCTCCAACCTGCCTGTCATTAGGAAACCGTTTTCTGTTTCTAAAATAAACCTTCTGAAATCATTGCCTTCCTACATCTGTGCTTCTACCTAGGAGAGAGAGATGTTCTCCTAACTCACAGCAGGTGCTGAGATATGTCAGAGGAGAAAGAGGAGGAACTATGCATAGGTAATGAGAGGCAGACGGGCAGTTACTCAGGCTTTGAAACAGAGATTTTTTGCTCATGATATGTACAGCATTAAGGAAATTTAGAAATTTGGTATTAAGTGTGTAAAAGTAGGATCCCTGGAAACCTACATTTTGTCACATTAGTTCCTTTTTACGTTACTCATTTTCCTTCTGATCTTACTATACTCTCTATCCACATCACCCATCTTTCCCCAGTTCCTCTCCACCAATACTCATTAAGAACCTATTAAGTATAAATGTGCTAAATGTTTTACTTGCAGGAAAAGAGGGCTAGAAAGAATATTTCAAACCCAAACTGGCAATAGCTGCTTCTGCCCAGCAGGCAGGTGGCATCATAGTAGGAACATAACTTTAGCTCCCCATTCCTTGGTAGACAGAGGGGCAGAAAGAAGGGAAGAAAATGTGAAAAGTCAGACAGTTCTACTGTGTCTCTAAGCAGAAAGCACATGATGAGATGTGTATTGTATACCAGAGCATTAAGGAATCTCCATATAAGCAAGTGGAATGGAGAGCTATGTTGGCTTATTTAAAAATAAAAATAATAAAAAAAATACACACCACAGCCACCACCAACAAAGCCCCAAATCCCAAGACAAAACCAAGAGGAATTAAGCTTTCAGGAAGCACTAGGTGCTAAAAGGGTCAGTGCCTGACAATGGGAGGCCTAGAGATTTCAGCAGACAGTAGGCAAAAATCCAAGGTTCTGTGTAATTCTCCTGGTGCTGTTAAAAAAGTTCGGTAAAACTGGTGGCATGCCCACAAGTCTTGATGAGTAACAATTTGGAGGTAGGATCCAAAGGAAAGGAATTGAAGATTAGGCATGGGGGAATGTGTCAACATCAAGAGATGATAAGATCATGGGTTGACAACTCATTCAATGCTGCTTCAAGAACAAAGGTATCCAGTGAGCACTTACATCCCTACCCTCAATGCGTCCAGCAAAAGTTTCAGAATGGCTGAATTGTGTACAGGTAGTTGTCTCATTGTGCATGCAATAGAGTAAAGGCTGATTTCCTTGGCATATTAAAGGCTGGACAGTCCAGCTGATACCAAAGCATATACATGAATCCCCCAGCAGGTGTTAGCATTTGCATTTGACAGGTGATGAAGTTGACATAAGAGAACTTATATTATTTGTTCAAGGTTACATAACTAAAAGCAAAGCTATAAAGAAGTAAGCTATTGTTTTTGTACCATGCTAAGGTATTTTAGGGACACCTAAATATCAAACATTTTGTAGGTTATTTTACTTATTTGATCCTTATCGTACCATAGGACTAGTTTCATTTACTGATGAGGAAAAAGTATGTTATGTGTAATTAAGCAGTTTTACTATATGCCATATTTTGACCATGATTTTAATCCATTTTTTTTCACTGCTAACCTGTGCATGAGATTAGGACTTTCCTTGAAATCAGGATGCCTACTGTTCTATTCTGGTCATTTGGGGCCCATGTTTTAGGGAGAGAAGCCTTTTAAGGGAGGTTATGCAGTTTTTGAAAAAAAGGGGGGGCAGGAAAAATGAACTCTATTCTCAGAGGAATGAAATATCAGGAGTCCATGTTGTTGTCACAGATCATCTTCTAAACAAGTCAGGAACATCAGAAAGAAATGCATGACGAAAAGCACTTTGAAGTTTTCTGAGCTTCCATTCCTCTCATAAAACTAAAGTCTATGTGCTTACTTACATAACTAAAAATATAAGAAAGTGAAAATGGTCCATGGTCTTGTTTTAAGGAGCAATGAGAAATTTTGGGTCTTTACAACCTTATTTCATCAGCCAACAAGGTTCAGGGGGGAAATAAACCACGTGGATGAAATGGGTGGTGACAACCTCAAAACGCCAAGAAGAACAAGGTACACTTTGGAAATTGTATCACAGGAAAAAGGATGATATGGTCCTGAGATGGTGGCCCTGAGACTTAAGGAAGGAGAATATATGATTTCCTGATTGATTATCTATTCTATCCTGCCAGTTTTTCTGTAAGTCAATATGGATAACCAAATGTATAAGAATAGATTATCCTCATAAGTGATATCGGAGTTCCTCTTGAAGGTAGCTATGCTCACCACTATACCAATGTCACATAAGGTAGGTCTTCTTGAAAGGGAATATTTTTATTTAGAAAATGAGTTGATGGTCAACCATTTAGATGTGAATATGCATACTCAAGTGTGGAATCTGGAAAGAGACTTCAGGGAACAAAGGAGAGCAAAATTGTTATGCATAAAAAATGAATAAGATTTGAAATATTGTTGGATTCCCAGAAAAAAAGGGTTGCAGAAAGAGTCAGAAAGACTTATAGGGATGGGTTGCAGTATTGAGAGGCACACCTCAGCTATGGCAATTCATTGATTGTGGAGACCCAGAAAGAACATCTAAGAAGAATTAGTCCTAAAACTCAACATCGACTGTGAAGCTGGCTTATGAATATCCCTCTCTGGACAAATTTTCAGTAAAGCTAGCTACACACTCAAAGGCCTTGTGAGAGTCACTTAAGTTGCTTTTGTTGGTACTGAAATCCAGAAGCACATTTGCATTCTCCACTTAGAAAAATTAATATAGGAAAAGCACATGCAAGATGATGAGGAAACACACTAGTAAAAGCCTTCAGGAAGAGCACAAATCCAAAGGTGTATATCAACTTGAGAAGTTTAGCACTCTAAGAATTCGCAAGTGTCTTGTTGGAAGGGAGGGGCATTGGACTTTGCATAAGTCATATAATGAAGTTTGAGGCCAGTAATTTTTTAAATCCTAAGAGGTCAGGTCACTGATGCTAGGATCATATATATCTGAAACATGCTGATTAAAACAAACCAAAAGCCTGGATTAAATGAACAAAAAATTGTATTATTAAAATAAATTATAGCATATTTATAAGAAAAGTTCCATTAAAAATCCAGGAGAGGCCTTATCATGGTCTTCTCCAAGTCTTAGTTAGATCAGGCTTTTATAACAGAATGCCATAGCCTAGGTGGCTTAAGATATTTATTTCTCATAGTTCTGGAAGCTGGAAGTCCAAAATTAGAGTGCCAGCATGGTCAGGTTCATAGTGAAGACCTTCTCCCTAATCAGGTCCTCATACAGCTTCTCCTTAGTTTTTACAGGAAGAGAGAAAGAAAGATATGTTGCCTCTTTCTTTTTTTATAAGGACACTGATCCCATCATGGTGACCTAACCTCCATTGCATTACCTAAATTTAATTACCTTCTAGAATCCCCATCTCCAAAGGCCATTGCATTGGAGATTAAGGTGTGAGCCCCAAGTATCTGAGATATGTCTCAGTCAATGTGGGAGGTTTACTTTGCCAAGGTTAATGACACATTCATGACACAGCCTCTCAGGAGGTCCTGAGGACATGTGCCTAAGGTGGTCGCGATACAGATTGCTTTTATACATTTTGGGGAGACAAGAGACATCAATTAATATCAGGAGGTCCTGAGGACATGTGCCTAAGGTGGTTGGGATACAGATTACTTTTATACGTTTTGGGGAGACATGAGACATCAATATGTGTAAGATGAACATTGGTGCAGTCCAGTAAGGTAGGAAAATTCAAAGTAGGGGTTTCAGGTTAGAATTAGTAAGAGACAAATGGTTGCCTTCTTTTGAGTCCTTGATCAGTCTTCCACGGAATACACAATTTAGTCTGGCTCAGTGATTCTGCATTTTTTACACAAACAATAGAGAAGAGGAAGAAATCAGATATACATTTACCTTAGGTGAGTTCTGTCTGTCCTTTGTCCACAAGGAATTTTCTTGTGGGCAAATTGCAGGAAGGTATGTAGCTTCTTACCTTTTTAGTTCTCTTATTTGGAATAAAATGAAAGGCAGGTTTGCCCTAAGCAGTTCCCAGCTTGACTTTCCCGTTGGCTTAGTGATTTGGGGAGCCCAATATTTATTTTCTTTTCACAAAGGTTTTGACATATAAATTTTGGGTGGACACAAACATTAGTCCATAGCATTGCCTTGGCTCATGGCCCTCCAGGAGCAAGGACCAGTCCTATCAATGGATCATGCCCAGTGCTGATTTGACTGTTCCGGGTATGCTGTTTGCCTCACTGTACCATGACATCGGCATATTCAGCAAGAGCAAGCTCCCAGCATCATCTTTGAGCATCTGGGCCAAGTGGGGAGGGCCTTGAACTAAATAAACATGTGTATGTTAAGCTAGAACAGAGTTTACAGAGCCCCTAATATATAGTTATAAAAATATATTTGTGAACTTATTAAACATAATTATTTTATGTAGACAGCCTTGAAATAATTTTCTTTTCTTTCTTTTTTTTTTTTGGTTACTCCGTATTATTTAGTCTTCCTAATAATTATTTACTACTGCATTTTTAAAAGTATAAGCATATGTTATTTTTAGCATCATAACTATATAGTTGCAATGTATTATTGAAGGATCACTGAACTATGAAGGAGACCAGGAACATGGTGGGAGTGGTCTAGTGACGTCAGTGTAGGCATCCCTATGGCCTGCCTGTCATCAGCATCTGTCAAACAGAGCCAAGTATACAAACACTTCTTAAAACACTGTTATTCTCGAGGCAAATAAATCTGCTGCCAGAAAATCACAGTTGCATTTCCATTTCTGCAAAGAGAAAAGAAATTTTATGCCGAAATATTCAGCCTAGGAATACCAAAGGAAGCCCAGTAAATGAATTATGTGCCATTCCCCATGATACAATGCAACATGAATCCTCAGAAATTTACAGGCTTCAGCAATACCAGTGAGTTATATGGTCACTTCAACTTACAGAAATAAATAGTTTCATTTCAATGTCTACATTGCCACACTCTCTTCATCATATAGCTGGCCAGTTTAGCTATAAATTTGACAGTCAATACATTTCTAAAGATTATATGGGTTTCCAAGATTTGTTTTGAAAACAACTTCAGCATTTCTTTTTTCTTATTTATTTATTTATTTTTTCCTGTTCAGGTAGAGTCAAAGGTGTTATTCCTTCTGCAGGAAATGGACACCAAAATGAAAGTAAATAACTGAGGGCTCATCAGCCCACTCACTCATCCATCCATCCATTGAGGAATATTTCTGAATAGAAATGCTACCTCTTTCATTGATAAAACTTATTGCACTCTACGTGGACCATCTAAAACTGGCTTATGTATCTATACAATATGGGAATGATAACTCATGTCTCAGACTATTGGAAAGATTAAATGAAGTTATGTATACAGAGTACTTCTAATAATTCCTTTTTCTCCAGTTGCGGGACAGAGTATAAAAACTGTGATTCAGATGCCAAAATATTGAAATTTTAGAGTACTTCCTTTGACTATTTCTGTGACATACAGGACATGTATAGGGAATTGTGACTGTCCAGCAGGCATGTACAGAGTGGACTGTCCCTAAGCTTCAGGAAAGTCTGTAGTGCAATGTCTCTATAGTTTGTTTGGTTGTATTGAGAATAATATCTCTTTTTGAGATGGAGTTTTGCTCTTGTTGCCCAGCTGGAGCGCAATGATGCAATCTCGGCTCACTACAACATCTGCCTCCCAGGTTCGAGCAATTCTTCTGCTTCGGCCTCCCAAGTAGCTGGTATTACAGGTGCATGCTACCACTCCAGGCTAATTTTCTTGTATTTATTATAGACAGGGTTTCACCATGTTGGTTAGGCTGGTCTCAAACTCCTGACCTCAGGTGGTCCACCCGCCTTGGCTTCCCACAGTGCTGGGATTACAGCCGTAAGCCACTGCACCTTGCCGAGAATATTCTCTGTATATGTATTCTTCTGCATTTAAGCAGTTATACTAAGTCATTTTAACTCTTTGCAGCCTTCCCCACCTCACAGAGAGGTGAGCCAGGTTTTTTCCCAATCACTAGAACTGATACTTCATTGAACCTTGACAAGGTATTCTGCTGCACTTAGCGACCCACAAAGCATAGTTCCACCTGGGATTTCATCATGCTACACACTTTCCAATATTTATCAGATTATAGGAGATTAAAAAAAAAAAAACTTTCCGTCTTTAAAGGGCTCTAAGGGGACAGCTCAGTTCCCTGTTCCGAAGCAAGCTAAAGCCCTCTAGCTCTGTTAATACCTTGTGGCCCCCTCTTTCTACCACCTGGGTTCTGCTATTTGTGCTTTTGTTGGTTGAATGATTCCCAAGTAACCTGCCAAGGTAAATAAGTACCAACTCTACTCATGAATATTTAAGCCCAAGAGCATATAGTGGGTGGCTTTGTGGCCAGTATTGGATTTCCATATAAACCATAAGGAAGCTGTTGTGACTATGGTCGAGGCGAACCTTGAACTCTTCAATAGTGCAGTGATCCCTAGCCAAGCTGCAGAGTCTGGAGACTGCATTCTGTATGCCAGGGTCTACCTGTGGTATAAATGGAATGGAGCCCTTGTCCCCTCCCTGTTCTGAGACTGCTGGGCTCAGACACTGCCCCATTGTCTCTGCAGTGTCTCTGCCTCCACAACAATAAGAGAGAAGAAACTCCTGGGTCATTTCTCACCCCTACCTGCCACGACCTTTGTTAACAGAGACCACTATGTCTGTTAAGGTTATAAATGGTTTTATATTTGCACCAGAAAATTATTTTCTTTGCTGTTATTTTCTGTTGAATGTTTTCTTAGACATTTTCTAGTGTTCAATGCAGTGGTAGACAAAGAAGTAGGACATGTATTCAACATCCATTTCACCATTTCTGCATTTTTCTTCTAAAATGCTATGGGTTTTTTTCTATTTATATTTTGTGATGGATGTTTGTCATTAGTTATCTTGAGAGTAGTTGTAATGGTTAATTTTACATGTCAACTTGGCTGGACCATAATACCCAGGTATTTTATTTGTTCAGAAAGAACTCTGGATTTGAGAGTTTTTGTTTTTGTTTTTTTTTTGTTTGTTTGTTTTTTGTTTTGTTTTGTTTTTTTTTTTTTTTTTTGATGACTTTCTGGGAAAGTATTTTTTAATGAGATTAACATTTAAATTGGGGGACTTTTAAGTATAGCATATTACCCTCCATAATGTGGGTGGGTGTTATCCAATTACTTGATGTCCTAAATAGGACAAAAATACTGGTTTCCCCTGAGCAAGAAGAAATTCTCCCAGCAAACATTCTTTCAACTTGAACTGCAACCTCAGCTCTTCCTGGGTCTCCAGACTACCGGCCCACTTTGCAGATTTTGGACTTGTCAGCTTCCATAATTCTGTCAGTCAATTCTTAATATGAATATCTTACTTTCTATATATACATCTCCTTGGTTCTCTTTCTCTGGAAAACCCTGACTATTATGGTGTGTTGGTCCAGTCGAAGGCAGAATGTTACATATTAATAGATTTCTAGGATCAGCATGCTGCTATGGTAATGCATTTGGACAATTCCATAGTCTTGAAAACATGTTGGGCACAAAGAAACACATTTTGGAACCAGAGAGGCAGGTTTGGAACTTGTCCTGCCACCTAGCCACTTGTTGTGCTGTAAGTTGTGACCTTAAGCTGTCTAGTCTCTCCAGGGCTCAATCCCCACATTTGTAAAATGGTGATGATACGTGTATTAGGGTGTTTTTGGATCACTATAAAGAAATGCCTGAGGCGTGGTAATTTATAAGGAAAAGAGGTTTAGTTGGCTCACGGTTCTGTAGCCTGTGCTGCCAGTATCTGCCTCTGGTGAGGGCATCAGGAAGCTTCTAATCACTGTGGAAAATGTGGGGGAACCAGTACATCACATGATGACAGTGGGGACAAGAGAGAGCAAGGAGAGGGGGAAGTGTCACACTCTGTTAAACTACCAGATCTCACAGGAACTCAGAAACAACAACTCTCATCAACAAGGGGATGGCGCTAAGCCATTCGTGAGGGAGTCGCCCCCGTGACAGAAACACTTCCTATCAGATCCCACCTCCAACACTGAAAATAAAATTTCAACATGAGATTTGAAGGGGACAAATGTCTAAACCACGTCAATAACAGTTCTCACCACTTAGGTTGTGATGAAAATGAAGAGTTAATAAATACTACACCCTGTAACAGCAACTAGCACCTAGTAAGCTCTCAGTAAATGCAACCCATGTACAAAGAGATTGTTGTATGAAGCAGAAAGATCTCTCATCTACTGGATGCTTGCTGGATGTCTGGCACTCTGCTAAGTGCTATATGTATATTTATTCATGTTCATAACCATTTTTTTATTTTAATGTTGTCACTGAAAGAGATGAAGTAATCACCCTCAATGGTACAATTAATAAGGGATAGAGTCCAATGCCAAAGCATTTCCATCTTCCTCCAGATACCATATACTTTTATGACATAGTGTCTGAGCTACATGTGCAAAATACTTAGCCGATGCATAGCATACAGCAGGTACTCAATAAATGTAAGCATTGATATAATAATTAGTGGCCTAGGTTTTTTTTTGTTTCATTTCTCCTGAGAAAATCTGTCAGTAAATTATGATAAACTGTTTGCTTTCCTAAGAACAAATAACATGTGGTTTGACCAAGGTTTATTGCTATTATTAATGTGGCAAAATATATTTTATATCAGAAAAAATTTTCCAAGTTATAAAAATTAAAATAGATCATTTTTAGGGGACAAGAACAAAATAAAAATATAGAATCCAGCAAAAATAAATCGGTTTAATATGGTTTGTGCAATTGGTATTATAATCATAAAAATTTGAAATACAATGACAAAAAATAAAAGACTGTTTTGTTCACTGTAAATCAGAAAACATTTATTAACAACAACTCTGTAAGGACTCTGACCTGGGTAGAATAAGGGAGGCAGGTGAACTAAAACAAAGTTGTTTACCTTGCAAACTTGTTTGTAAACTAACTGAACCTTTGCCAGAGAGAAGATCACTGATTTCATTGGTTCAGTGAATAGTTGCCTGTGATACCAGGAATGATGCTCCTGTGGCAGTTTTAAGCATGCTGTTGATCCTCTTTCTATTGAGGAGAAGGTCTATGTGTTCGTTCCTGTTATCAGGGGCAAGTTTAGTGACTCACATGTCATCAACAATGCAATAGAAGTGGCACTGCATGACTTCCAAGACTAGGTCATAAAAGTAATGCAGCTTCTCTTTGGTTCATGGAAACACTTGCTTTGGGGTCCAAAGCCACCAGGTAAGGAGTCTCACAACTCTGAAACTGCCATGCTGTGAAGAAACCCAGGACACATGGAAAGCCTGAACATAGGTGCTCCTGTCTTCAACCCCACCAAGGTCTCAGCTACCCCCAGACCTATGCTGCGTTAAAAACTCCTCCAGGTGATTCCAACCCCGGCCACCAGTCATGCGGGCTATTCCCTGCTCATATTCCTGATCCGTGGAATTGTAGAACATTTTAAATGGCTGATTTGAGCTGCTTAGTTTGGAGTAATTGGTTAGACAGGAGTAAGTAACTGGATACCACATTTTAAAGTCCAAGAGATCACAGGCAATGGAGGCAGAATGAGGTGAAGAGAACGGTGAAGTGGAAGTAAGGATGCTCAGAGGAGAGTGCCACAGAATCGAGCTGCACTGCCCTCTCTCAACCACTGTGAAGCATATGTGATGACTGCACTCCTCCTGAGATGTGGAAACTGTGGGTGGAGACTGGAACTGGCTGCTCCAGTTTGAATAGGAAAGAAAGAAAAAGGGCCTTCTTGTTATGGACTGAATGCTGTGCCGCACCCCTCAAAATTTATAAGTTGAAGTTCTAATCCCCATTGTGATGAAATGAGGAGGTATGGACTTTGGAAGGTAATTGGGTTTAGATGTGGAATGAGAGTGGGGCCCTCGTAATGGGATTAGTGTTCTTAAAATAAAAGATGCTAGAATGCACATTTGCTCACACACTCTATCTCTTTGTGTATCATGCACATAAGAAGAGGTCGTTGAGCACACAATGAAAGCCAGTCATCTACAGCCCAAAAGAGACTCACCACCAGAACCTGAACTGAACTGCTCTGTCCAGACTCCAAAACTTTGAGAAATAAATGTCTATTAATTAAGACACCCTGTCTGCAGTAATAGTAATCCAACTAGACTTAAGACAAGATTGCATTGGAACCCAGACCTGTGTGACTCCAATGTTTTGTTCTGTCCACTGCTACACAGAAATGCTTTCCAGAATGGGAGCTCTCAACATTGGGATTCACGGCCTAATCCTAACTCAAATTAGAACTGTGATATATTGGGCAGGAGTCGTTGTCTCCTGATGCCAGAAAGATATCAAGTAGTCTCTAGAGAGAAAGATTTTTTCTCCACCAGAGAATGATTTTGAGAATTAAGTAAGATGATGTCTTGGGCAAAGGAATAAAGTCTTTGGGGAAAAAAAAAAAAAAAGGACTTAACTCATTAGATGGGACCTCTGACCTGACCTATATTCATTTTGTAGTAAAATTTGACCTGAACCTAAAGGGAGTAGGTTTATAGCCTTTAGGTATTGAGTACAGTGTAAATTCTCATGAGTTTCAGTATAGACAATGTGTTTGCTTATGTGGTGTTGCCCTAAGCTCTTCTAGCAGAGCTGTATAATATTGGATACCATAAAATCCAGAAAGCCCCAGTGCACCTTTGGCTCCTCAAGTTTCAGATAAGAGATTGTGGAAAACTATTTCATTCACGGATACACCATTTCCCTCGCTTTCCCAGCCATGCTGCCATGTTGTTAAGTGTGAATGGGTATTTCTTTATATTTCTTAAAACTGTATTTGACTGCGACATTTAACAGGATGTTTGAAAAGGGCATAGAACAGCATGTAAAGAGCCTAGACAGATTTGGGTTCAAAATCTTGCCCTGCTCCATGTCCTTGGGTGTGAGTATTTAGCATCTCTAAATTTGTTTCTCTAGCTTTTAAATGCGAGGAGTGATATATCTCTCATAAGGATCAAATAGAGTCTTAACATGGTGCCTGGCACTTTAACTACCTTCAGTAGTAGACATCACTTTAATTAAATGCACGTGTTGCTATTATGTGTGCTAGGAAGCCTTGCTGTCATAAGCTGGCTGTGGCAATCATGACCGTTGCCCATGAAGCCAATTTGCATCTCTTGCTCATTAAGTTGCTCACAGTGGCTGGAAATTTGACAGCCTTAATGTTTGAACTTCTTGAACAGTAGGTTTGGAACTGCCAGTGATTTTCTGAGGTTGTGTCAAACATCAAGCATTACCGAGGTAGGAGTTTTCCCTGAAGGTCTGTGATGAGAGGGAACTGGTCTCCTCTGGATATAATGATTCATGGGTGCAAGTGTTGGGCTGAATGACTCAGGAAGGTAAAATCAGGGCTTGTCTTCAAGGAAACATCAGCTATAATGTAACTCCAGAGCCAGGAAGCCATTTAATACTCCACAGCTCACAGTAGCAGAGCTTGAGCATCAGGCTGGGTTTAGGAGATCCTCCCTCCTCCTTTTTTTAATGGACCCTTATTACAGAGGCAGAAGGCCTATTAACCTAGGACCCAGAGCCTGCTACCATAAATTCACCATAAAATCCCGCTGATATTGGTTGACTGTCAGGGATATAAAACTGTCAGTGCCCACGTTTTCAATTATACAGGACAATTACTCTGTGCATGTCAGTACATGCACACCATAGCCATAGTGTGGGATTCATCCCATTCTAAGACATGTGTGGGAACAGTGGCAATCTGTCTTCACACAGTGTGCTGGGGGGTTGAAAAAGTCCAAGCAATGATCCAAACTCTCTTGTGCATTAATTCTAAGAAAGGAAAAGATATGTTCTGGTCAGTTTCAGTAATGTTCTTGGTCTTTCTGCCAAGCATTAGTAGATGTCATCGTGCATTAGAACGATCATTTTACTTATTGATCTCCTCCACTAGCCATTTGAAGGCTGGAGATGTCTGTTATTATTATTATTAGTCTTCAGAATCTTTAATAGCACCATCTGTAGAGATGGTACTCCACAAATATATCAACCTCAGTCCAGAGTACACAGTATTGAGCTCAGTACTTAAGACAATTTATACTGAGTGTGCATCTATAACTACAGCACCTCTGTCCTTCGGAAATTTACCTGTAGCTACTTTAGATGGATGCTCTGAATCGTTCTGTCTGTGCTCAGAGCCAAATTATCTGACTGTGCCTCAATCAGACACCAGCATTCAAGGCAAGTTTTTACCAACTTGCTTGGTCACTTGACAAAAACTTCAAACTACACTCTGCCTGTCTAATCCAAATCCGTCCCTCTCCAGGCTGTAAAACATACCTCCAGTGTATTATCTTTCTAACACAGACATGTGTCCTGTTAGGAATGCTACATAAAATGTTGATTTCTCAAATATCAGGTGAAAGTTCTTTATCTTAACATTTTGGACTAATTATCTCATTCTTTCATTGAGTTCAGATGTGTTTTCTGGTATGAACACACTGAGCAAGACAGGTCTGTAGCTTCACTGAAGCTGTGCTATCTGCAAGATTTCAGCAGTTAGGCCTTGGTTTGACTATAAACTCTGCCACAGTCTTACCAAGTCTTACCTGTGGCAAGATTAGGAAATCATGAGCTTCAGTTTCTTCACCTGTAAAATAGGAATAAATAACACTACCGGCAAAGTTGTGGTGAGGATTGCGTGAGATGCTGAATGGAAAGTATCTGATGGATCATGGTGTAAAATAAATACTAGTTCTCTTCCTATAAACATAACTGTTCTTTGATTCCACGGGAAATACCTTTATCTATGATCTCCTACTATTTAGGTTTTACCATCCTTCAATATGACTGGACATACAGGTATTTGTAGTTTGCAAAGTAATTTTTGTGTATGTGAGGGCATGGTTCATACCTACAGTGTGAGATAGATGAAGGAAGCATTGACTTTCCCTTACAAAACAGAAACCAGCGACATTGAACACAGAAAAGATAAGGAACTTTGCAGAGTGACAAGAGTCCTAAGTCTCAGAGCTAGATGCCATATCAAGTGTTAATGAATCAAAATCCCTCAAGGCTCAGCATTTTAGTGCCATGGCCACATTTACACTGCCTGAGTTGTCTTCTTTGCTGTCTTTTCACATCCTTTAGTAGGGTCTCTCTCCTCGTTGTACCCAACTCTTGACCTGCATCCCCACTGCAATAGGGATGCGTTTTCTCAAAACTGTTCAATGACTTCTTACAGCTAGATTCAGCAGTATTAGCTGTCAGTTCTCCATAATTTTGATTTTTGTGGGAGACATTGAAAGATCTATCATGTCAAACTCCAAATGTCAGAGAATGTAGTCTTTTGTAGTGATGGAGGAAGCTTAGTGATGGAGAGAAGGTATCAGATGCCATGGCAATTGAAGGGCTTCTCTGGCTGGTCAAATAAAAGCACCCACTCTGTTCCCTTTAAAGACTTCTTTCCTTTTACAAGCATGTTAACCAGAATAATCAATTCCATTAGCATTTACAAAATTGCAAATCCAAGTTGTTAAATATTTTGAGCATGAGTCCCCAATATATGCATGCTTTTAAAAATTTTGAATTGTATATTTGTGCTAAAAGACTAATATATTATGTATGGCGTAAAAAAGGACATTAAAAGGAGGTGATAAAGTTGGCATAAGAATATGTTGAAATGTCTTGCTATTTGTGATGGCATTATAGCAATCATATAAAACTTGGACTTCTTGCATAATTTTTCTGTTCCTCATTACTAAAGTGGGATTATAATGTGTAGTAACTATATGTATTCATTTTATAGGATATGTACATATTTTATTGGATATGTGTAGCCAATAAACATATAGAATTTTATAGGTATGATAATACAACATACACAGTAATATATGTATGCTAATGTGTGCACCTTGTTAGTATTCACCTTGCATTTTACCTTAACTGTGCCTTATGTTGCAAGATATTTAGCTGATGCTGATGATAGTGATATGGATCAACATTTTAAATGTTCTTCCAGATAATTTCAGAGGTTTTGTCTGTTTTCATCTTACTGTATGCTGGAACTCTTTGGAACATTATTTTAATTCATTAATGTGGCGGCTAGGGATGACTTGAGTCTTAGAAAAACTATCAATTCTACCATTTTCTTATTCACATATTCTTGTGCTATTCTCATTGCCTTCAATCAGTCATTTCATTCTATAAACACCGTTAAACCACTTGTTTACACTCTGCATTAGCATAGTTGACATAAGATCACGCAACCCATAAATATAATTAAACTGGGAACACATAAACTGCAACACATTAAAATATAAGCAATGGAGGTCCCTGGCTTCCCCTTGAATATCTGTGCTCTCCAACATAAAACAAAACAAAACAAAAAAAACAACCAGAAGTTTTAGCTGGTTGCTACCCTGGTCTCCTTTGCTGCTAATTCAATCATTTGACTAGGTTCTGGATAGTGACATGTGAACAAATTGATGAGTGAGACCTAAATAGGAAAAGATGTGCTTCCCATTTTTTTTTTTTTTTTTTTTGCAAAAGCTCTGAAGCTTCATCTTTTTTTTCACAATAGGGAATCCTTATGCTCAGATGGCTGAACAACACTATTATAAGTTTGTGAGTGTTCCACACCACAGAGTTACTATCTGAACCCTGGGCTGCTCACACCCATGCTGTTAGGGCACTTGAAAATAAACCTTTCATTACTCATTGATATTTTTGTTTTTGTTATAGCAACAAAGTGAACATCCCAACTAATACAATATGCTAAAAGTTAATATTTTAGGCTGGGGTGCAGTGGTTCACGTCTGTAATCCCAGCACTTTGGGAGGCCGAGGAGGGTGGATCATGAGGTCAAGAGATAGAGACCATCCTGGCCAATATGGCGAAACCCTGTCTCTCCTAAAAATACAAAAATTAGCTGGACATGGTGGTGCGAGCCTGTAGTCCCAGCTACTCAGGAGGCTGAGGCAGGAGAATCGCTTGAACTCAGGAGGTAGAGGTTTCAGTGAGCTAAGATCATGGCACTGCACTGCAGTCTGGTGACAGAGTGAGACTCCGCCACAAAAAAAAAAAAAAAAAAAAGTTAATACATTCGTGTGGATACCTGTCAGTCCCCCTGTGTTGTATAAGTCCCAGTGACCCCCTCCAGCTTTCAGGATGCTTGGTTAACCATATCAGTAATAGTCACACAGCTTAAATTTTTTCTTACCTTTCATATTAAAAATAAAACAATAAAACAGGATTTTTTTTTTTCCTCTCCCCCTACAGAACACTAGACATTTGAATAATTGTCTGGGTTACCATTACTTTTTTCCCATTTTTCTTCTATATACTGGTCTTACCAACCTTGAGCAACATTTTTGAAGGCAAGGAATATCTTTGTCTGCAACCTTTTTGAAGGCAAGGGTATTCTGTACTTGTAACCATTTCTGTGTGTCAGTGGTTCTCAAAATATGGTCCCTGGAATTAGCATCAACTGGGAATTTGTTAGAAATGCAATTTATTGATCTCTACCCCACAATTATTGAATCAAAAATTCTAGGGTGGGCCCCAACAACTGTTTTTTTTTTTTTTTTTTCCAAGTCCTCCAGGGGACTCTAGGACCAGCCTAAATACAAGAATCACTACTGTGATAGTTTACTCTTAAATCTCAAGTGCTTAAGGAAGAGCCATAATCAAATGATAAAAGGTGGTGAAGTGATGGGGGGATTTAAAATGATATCAGGCAGGCAGGAAGTGCTGTGGGACTCTCCAAAAAAAGGTTTTAGAATGTCCCCAGTGAAGGACAGAATGTTTCCACCAAAAGATTTAACAGCTTGTGATAGAGGGCTCGCTGATGATGGCAGCTGATATGGAAAAGTTATTCCCGAAGTAAGTGTGAGAGTACTACAGAGCTGGCAGAAGTGGGCGGGCATCTCACCAGGTTGGTGCTGTTATTGGACTCCACAAAGAAGTCTGTGTGGGATTAACTCCCAAGAGAGTACACAGTGGTATAAGAATGATCAAAACTAAGGTAGTGGCTCCCAAAGGGTGAAATATTAGCAAAAAAGTATACAAACTGGTTTTATGAGAAAAAGAAACCTCTATGAGCAAATCAATTTGGGCCCAACAGTTAACACTTTCTCTACTGCAGTCCTTGTCAGAGCCTTTAATATCCTAATAACCATTTCAAATCTCCAAGAAAGGGCTATAGTAAGCAGCACCCCAGGGAAATTTATGCATCAACTATTCTTTGAAACATACTTTTAAAACAATGTTAGGAACAGAATGTATACAAATTCCAACTCAAGTGTTTTGAGTAGAGGGAAATAATTGAAAAAAATGAAGACTGAGTTTGAGGCAGGGGGTTCTGGGTAATTTCTGTGGATACGAGTGTTTTTTGTTGTTGTTTGTTTTTTATTATACTTTAAGTTCTAGGGTACATGTGCAAAACGTGCAGCTTTCTTACATATGTATACATGTGCCATGTTGGTATGCTACACCCATTAACTCGTCATTTAGGTATATCTCCTAATGCTATCCCTCCCCCCTCCCCCCACCCCACAACAGGCCCCGGTGTGTGATGTTACCCTTCCTGTGTCCAAGTGTTCTCATTGTTCAATTCCCACCTATGAGTGAGAACATGCGGTGTTTGGTTTTTTGTCCTTGCAATAGTTTGCTGAGAATGATGATTTCCAACTTCATTCATGTCCCTACAAAGGACATGAACTCATTCTTTTTTATGGCTGCATAGTATTCCATGGTGTACATGTGCCACATTTTCTTAATCCAGTCTATCATTGATGGACATTTAGGTTGGTTCCAAGTCTTTGCTATTGTGAATAGTGCCACAATAAACATACACGTGCATGTGTCTTTATAGCAGCATGATTTATATTCTTTGGGTATATACCCAGTAATGGGATGGCTGGGTCAAATGGTATTTCTAGTTCTAGATCCTTGAGGAATCACCACACTATCTTCCACAATGGTTGAACTAGTTTACAGTCCCACCAGTAGTGTAAAAGTGTTCCTATTTCTCCACATCCTTTCCAGCACCTGTTGTTTCCTGACTTTTTAATGATCGCCATTCTAACTGGTGTGAGATGGTATCTCATTGTGGTTTTGATTTGCATTTCTCTGATGGCCAGTGATGAGATGAGCATTTTGTCATGTGTCTGTTGGCTGCATAAATGTCTTCTTTTGAGGAGTGTCTGTTCATATCCTTTGTCCACTTTTTGATGGGGTTATTTGTTTTTTTCTTGTAAGTTTGTTTGCGTTCTTTGTAGATTCTGGATATTAGCCCTTTGTCAGATGAGTAGATTGCAAAAATTTTCACAGTTCACCTCTGTGACTTAGTTAGGATCTAGTGCAGTTCATTGTCATCCATTCCACAAGGCGGAATGCTAGTCATTGGATTTTCACGATGGGTGTTTTGTTGATAATCTGTTGATTTCTGTTGATGATTATGTTGATGATAAAGCTGATATCTAGTGATACTTGCCTCTTCTGATATAGTCCCATTGATGATTCTAACACCAAAAAGTCCATGAATGGAGTGGTTGTGGTGGGTGAAATATGCGATCAGTAATGTCCTTGAAATCGACAAGGCTTGAAGGAGATCACTACTGATGTAAGGAATCTAGATGGTGTGTTGAGTCTGGTTCAGGACACAGTTCGTCACTGAGGATATTGAGAGAATCTTGGTCAAAATTATGCATTGAATCAAGGAAATGGCAATTGTGCATTGGGTTCAAGATGGAACTCAGCTGGGCCACAGATGGAACGCCAAAGAGAAATTTTGGAGGTGAGGAATGGCAGAGAAATGGGTCTCAAGAAGAAATGGCTGTGGTCTGATGGGCACAAACACTCAGCCAAGCCACTTTGAAGACACAGTTTGGAAAACCAAGATGAGCTCCAGAAGCAGCAGCTTGAACACAGGATCTGAGGCCCAGCTCACCATGTGTGGTAACTCTAAGTGATCAGTACAGCTGGGCAGTGATGGAAACGGACTAGGAGATGATGACGGAGAGCTATGTGGAGACAAGATCAACAGGTTATACCTTCACACAGCAAAGGGAAATCATCATATTTGCATTTTAGAAATAGTAGCTGGGAAGGAAGTGTGTGAGGAAGACAAGCCTCTAAGCAGAAGGACCAGAGAAGTGGAAACAGCATGATCTCATTGTTGAGAGCCTGGGCTCTGTCATCAGATGGACTCAGCTTGAAACCTAGTTTGGCCTCTTGTTAGTGAGATGAACTTCTATGGCCTACTTAACTTCACTAAATGTCAATTTCATATCTTCAATAGGAAATACAATAATGTATCCCTTGGAGGGATATTGAGAGAATTAATAAAAGGCATATGTAGCAGGTTCACAACATAGATATGCAGAGAAAACAAAAAATTTAAAGAAGTTTTATCTGGTGTTTCTCATGAGCTCTCAAACACCTGGTAAAAGAAACAACAACAAAAGACTTTATTTTAGTTAACTCTTATTTAAAGAGTTTGTATTAGTTTTTTATTGCCATCATAACAAATTATCACAAACTTAGTAGCTTACAACAACACACACTTGTTATCTAACAGTCAAGGAGGCAGGCGTCCATACAGTTCTCACTGGACAGAAGTGAAGGATTTGATATGGCTGTGTTCATTTCTGGAGGCTGTAGGGGCAAATCTGTTTCCAGTTCACTCAGGTTGTTGACAGAATTTAGTTTTTTGCAATTGGAAAACTGACATTCCTCTTCTCTGGCTGGCTGTCAGTTGAGGGACATGTCTAGTATTTAAAGGCCACTGGTCAAGGCTCATTCCTTTGGTCATGGCTTTTTTTCTTCATTTTCAAAGCTGCCATTAGTTGATTAAATCTATGCCATACCACACTTCTCTGATCCTTCTTCCATTGTCAACTCTCTATCTCTGACCACAGTCTGGAAAGGGTATTTCCTTGTAAGGACTCATGTGATTAGAGTGGGCCCAGCCAGATGAATCTGGGATAATCTCCCAGTCTCAAAGTCTGTCCTGTTAATTGGATCTGTAAAGTTCCTCTTGCCATGTGAGGTAATACATTCACAGGTTCCAGGGATTAGGTTGTGGACATATTTGGGAGGCCATGATTCTGGATAACACACAATTTCTCCACGTAATGCCTGGGTTTATTTGGAAAAAAAGTAACTGTTCTCAGATACCTTTTAACCAATCTACTTCCTGCTTCTCTTTGGCAAAAGCACCGCAATGTATATACAAGGCAGAAATAGAGGGTTGAGGGCTGAGGGGTGAGGAGGAACATATATATGATTTTCTCTCTCTCTTCTTGTTAGAGTTTATTTATGATCTGTGATTGATTGATACTCCCCTTGATGTCTTTGAAATTAGGAAACCTAGGTTGTAATGGCTCCTAGTGAGTCCCTGGCCCAGGGGATCCTTTCCTACAGGCCTTATTTGACCTTACTTTGTTCCTACCATGGGTCCCTCTGGCAAGTTCAGCAGCCAGAACCCTCAGCCACTATCATCCTCTCTTTTCTGTGTCCCTTAGGCACTTCCTGATCCTTTCCACACTACAGAGGGGTCAAAGGGATTCTGGGGAGCGAAACTCAGGCCTTATCCTGGGCCCATCTACCTTTCTCAAACATGTGCATCCTGTGTAACTGCCCCTTTCTCTCCTGGAGATTGTGAAATGGGAAAAGTTCCCTTATCCCCCTCACAGGGCATGTGATGGGGGTGTGGCCCACTTCTTAGGTGCCCTGATGCTCAAACCCCTAGGTAAAGCATGCAGACAGGCAGGTCATGGGGCTCCAACCCCATGACAGCATCTAGGGTTGAGTGTTTACAACTCCCAAAGCCTCCATGGACATGTGTTACAGTGTGCTCTTTTCGCATAGCAGACCGCAGGCAACTTGTGTTAATCAGCTCAATTAGACCCTCTTCCTTATGGCAAGGACAGAGGGTTTTCAGTATCCTGGGGTTTTTGCCTTAGTGTACCAGAAAAACCAGATCACACATGGGCTTGGGGAATGAGTGCAAAGTTCTAATGAGTGTAGGTAGCTCTCAGCAGATGGATGGAGAGTCAGAAGGGGGATGGAGTGGGAAACTGGTCTTGCCCTGGAGTCAGGCTGCTCAGTGGCCAGGCTCTCTTCGGACCGTTTTTGGCAGATTTCCCCTTGGTGTCTGAGTCATTCTGTCATTGATGGCCTGCCAGTATCTCTCAGCGTCTGTCGGTGTGTTCTTCTGCTGGTGGGTTCTTCTGCTGGTGTGTTCTTCTCAATGTTCAGCCACTTGTGTCTGCCCACTAGGGTCTTCAGATTTTTATATGCACAGGATGAGCATGTGGCAGGTCAGAGTGGTCTTGAAAAATGCAACAGGATGCCTGTCCTCACTTAGGTCCATAGGCACAGGCCTGAGGATGCAGTCTTCACCAGGGACCCTGCCCTTCTCTACCCAGCGCTTCTCTGCTCCCCTCCCATATCAATTGGAGTGAAGGCAGAGGGGACAGCCTACCAAAAATCTTCCCCCATTCAGTGGAGGAAGGAGGAAAGTACATTTTTTTCCCAACGTATTCACCTAAAGTAGTGCAGTGCACCTACTTCATTTTCATGACTTTGGCACCTGGGAGTGGAAAAATCAAAGCAGCTGGCATCTCTTACCTTTCTCTTAGTGCCCCCCATGTCTAGTCTTATCTTCCTTTCTAGGCATATGAGAAATTATTATTCCTTCTCTTTTTGATGTAGAATGGGTCTTGTGACTGTTTTTGAATGGCAGAATGGGAACAGAAGTGATTGAGGTCACCTTT
Source organism: Rhinopithecus roxellana (assembly GCF_007565055.1). Classification (NCBI taxonomy): domain Eukaryota; kingdom Metazoa; phylum Chordata; class Mammalia; order Primates; family Cercopithecidae; genus Rhinopithecus; species Rhinopithecus roxellana. Next base: position 162,825,385 of record NC_044550.1, on the reverse strand, counting down.
GGGCTGTACAGGGGAAACACCCATGTAGGATTCTTCAATTTCTCTCTCCTCCTGGATGGATGATCATGGAGAACTTATGGGAATGATAAAACCATGAGATAGAAACATCCTGGTTCATGAAACTTCTTGAGAAAGGACAGTGGCCTGAAAAACCACCAGACATTAGGAGACTCTGTAGTCTAGGAATTAGATGGAAACATTTGAGGTTGTTACCATCCTAGATTATGATGCATGCTGGTTACTTCCCTCTTTCTCTTTTCACTTTCCCCAGAGCCAGAACAGGCTTGCTTCCTCCCTCTTGATATTTTTACATGTATACAAGAGGCTCTATGGTATATGGATTGAACAGGTAGAGCCTTAAGCAACCACATGCCCTTGGGTAAGTCACTAACCTCGTCTGTACTTCAATTTTCCCATTGAAAAATCAAAATGTTGGATTCTTTATCTCATCAGTTTGTTAAAAGGGTCCATGGATTATACATGAAAAGTGTTTGGAATAGTGCTTCGTACATGAAATGGGTAATTATAAGTATTATTACTTTCTTAGTCTGGAAATATTTAATCTGGGCTTCCAAGTCTGGCTTTCAAGCTTATTGTCTCTCTGAGAAGATCAAATCTTGGTCATCTCCTGTCTGGGGAAAGTAAGACTTTAGGACTGCAGAAAACAAGAGAATTAAAAGAACTGGTTTTGATATTTTTAAAATATCATTACTTATGTAAAGGCATCTGGCATATGAATGTAGTAAATAAATACCAGATACGATCGTCATTTTAGATCTCATCTACCAGTGAGTCTAGGGCTCCCCATGTTTTATGAGGATTGGCTCAGACGTTGGTGGGGCTGAGTCTCTATGTGATAGACCTCTCTACAAATACTGCAGAGATGAAAGTTTAGGCAACTCAGAGGTTTCATGATGTCCCTAAGTCCCCCTGCCTCATATGAGTTGAATCTGGGAACATTTCTATCTTCTAATTTCCTTTCCACCAGGAAGGACCAGGACATGGCTAAGAAGAAGTTAATGTGTCATTCATCTCAGACGAAAAATTTAAGAGATCTCAAAAACAAACAAAAAAACTCAATAATCAGGAAAAATCATATTATATAAAACATATTTGAAGTAAAAAGTAATGCAAAATATTTCCATGATGATCAAAATACTGAAAATTTAAATAAAAGCTCGACCTAGTAAGCAACACGATAGCCTGAGGCAAAAAGAAAAATCAACAATACTCATCTCACTTTTTGTTTAAAATGTTGATGTTTTGCTCATCATGGATGATTGGTCTCAGTTTTTATTTCTTTCAAATATTGCATTGAAATATTATTTACCCTGATCACACACACACACATATATATATTCCCTTTAATTTTGTGCCCAAGACAAATGCCACATTCACCCTGTCCTTAGTCTTTGCTCTTCCACTAAATCCTCCTTTTACTATGAAAATATAAATTTGTGCCTCTAAGTAATCACGTTGGCTTTAAACAAAGTACAAACAAAACAAAACAAAACAAAAACAAAAAACAACAAAAAAACATGTTCTAGTCCTCAGGTCATGCAGTTAGAAAGAAAAGTAGAAAGCAAAGAAGAATAAACTCTCTCTTATCTCACTGTTGTTTTGGCTCACTCCATGCAAGTTTTAGGACAATGGATTATTTTCTCTTTTGAGTTTTCAGACAGATCAGATAGCAGGGTGCCTATTCTCTATCAGAGGAAAAGAAGAAAATACAGCTCTTCTTGCATTTGGAGAAGTGCAGTAAAAACTAACAGTCATGATTGATTTCTCGCAACATCCACTGTTGTGAACTGAATTATGCAGACTCATAAGCTGTAACTGAGTTATAAATTAACTCCTGGAGCCATGAAGATATTCATTTAAGGTCTATAATGTTTGGGTCTTTTCCATAGTAGGAATTCAGGGCTAGAGTACAGGTTCTACTTTTCAGCTCTAGTGTGGAAAAGAAAGAAAATGGAAAATAGGGAAAAAACCTCAATAAGGAGGTAATTTCAGGGCCCCTTATAATTGAAATTGCAATGATTAATTCAGCTCAGCACTTAAACACTGCCTATAGCTGAAGTGCCCTCACACTGGCCAAGCTAATTATCTCTGCCCATGTGGTGGCTCTAAGAGTGGGCACGGTGGAAGCTGACGGTGATTTCATTTTAGAACATCAACCCAGGAGCACAGATTGGAATCAGTTATACTTATGGGCCCAGGCAGAAATAAAGAGAAAGAAAGGTACTTAAAAGAGGCCGTAAAGAAATGGCCTCTAAATTACAATTTGAATCAAATCACTGTTTTGTATTTCAAATGTGTAAATGTATTTATGTATTCAAAACACATTTGCTGAGAGCACACTCTCACCCAGGCACTGTGTAGAATACCGAGCATGTGATGCTCAGCAAAGACCCATGGAAGCCCTGCCTTCACAAAGCTTACAGGATATTAGAGACGTCAAATAATGATAAAATAACAAAAGGTAGGAGAAGAATTATAAAACATAGAAGAGGCAAGAGGAAAGGTATAAGATGTTCTGAGAGTAGAAAATGGGCCCTGTCCTAGGCCAAGGGGCTAGGAAAGGTTTCTCTGAAAACATGGCATTTGAGTTGTGATATAACTGTTAAGTAGAAGAGAAAAAGAAAAAGAAAGAAAAAGGTTATTTTCTAGGCAAAAGAATGAGCATGCCCCTAGCATGGTGAATAAGATTAAGTACTCTTGAGGCAAACTGTGTGGATCATTTCTGAAATCATTACTGAAAGAAGACAGGTAAAATCAGTGAGGCTAAATACTTCTATGTTTGGTGAGTAAGTGGTATAGATCTGCTTCATTCAAAACCCAGTGGTTCTATATACAAGTGAGATGATACAGTATTTGTTTTTCAGTGTCTGGTTAATTTCACTTAGCATAATGTCTTTCAGTTTTATTCATGTTTTTACAAGTGCTAGAATTTCCTTTTTCTGGCTAAGTAATATTCCTCTTTGTATACATACATATTCAAACACACACAAACACACACATCGTGTTTTCCTATCTTTGCTATTGTGAATAATGCTGTAATGAAAACGGAAGAACAGATATCATTTTGAGATGCTCATTTCATTTCCTTTGGATATATACCTAGCAGTGCAATTGCTGTATCATGAAGTAGGTCTAATTTTGTTTTTTTGAGGAGCTGCCACATTATTTTCCATAATGGCTATACCAATTCACATTGCTGCTAACTGTGTAAAATGGTTCCAGTTTCTTTCCACCCTGACAGACAATTGTTATCACTTGTCTTTTTGATAATAGCCATCCTAAGCAGTATGAATGACCTCACTCATATGTGAAATGTAAAAACGTCCAGCTCATAGAAGCCAAATGAAGAAAGATGGTTGCCATGGGGCACCACCTGGGAAAATGTTGGTTAAAGGTTGGACATGGTTTGGCTCTGTGTCCCCACCAAAATTTCACCTTGAATTGTAATCTCCATAATCCCCACATGTCAAGAGTGGGACCAGGTGGAGGTAATTGAATCGTGGGGACAGTGTCTCCCATGCTGTTCTCATGATAATGAGTGAGTAGGCGTTTCTCCTGCTTGCACTCACTTCTCTCTCCTGCTACTGTGAGACAAGGTGCCTTCCACCATGATTGTAAGTTTCCTGTGGCCTCCTCAGCCATGTGGAACTGCAAGTCAATTAAACTTCCTTTTCTTATAAATTACCCAGTCGTGGGTATTTCTTCACGGAAGCATGAGAATGGACTAACACAGGGCACAAACTTTCAGTTATAAGATGAGCAAGTTCTGGAGATCTAATGGACAGCATGGAGTGATAGATGTGTTAATTTGATTGCAGTAACCATTAAACTATGTATACATATATCTAATCATCACATTGTAAGCTTGAATATATTCAAGATGTAGTTGACAATTAAATATTTTTTGCTTTTAAGGCCAATGTTTTCTCCATGCCTTTTCCCCATGAACAATTAGTCATTAGGAAAATGTTCTAACTAGAAAATTTGATGTCAGTGTTCTCTGCTGAGGAAGAGGACATCTACCCAATGGCCTTACTACTTTATTTAATCATGTTTCTGTGAAAATCTGCAAAGAAAGTCCTGACCTCCCAGTTGATTCTGTAATAATCTCCATATCAAATAAGGTTGGCGTTCTGAATATCTCTCTCCTACCTGACTCTACAATATTAAAATAAGATAATGTTCTCTTCTGTATGGATGCCAACAGTTCTTGTTATTAAAATTAGAAAAATGTTTTGTAACTCAAAATAGTCTCCACCTGTATTAAATCTTGGCCTCTAACTGGGTCTTTAACTCTGCTTTATCTGCTGTTCTGGGCTTGGGGGCCTCATCTCCTATGATGCATCTTTGGATAGAGTGCGCATTTCTTTGTCCAGATAGCAAGTATCGCCTTGAATCTATTTTCACTTTTTCAAAATCCTTTCTGAGGCAACTGCTGACTTCCCAACAAAATGAACAGTGAGCACTCTCACACTGAAATACTTTATTAATGGGATTTACATCAGATATTTAAAGCAAGTACTGGAGCAAATGGCTCTTTTTCAAATGCAAAATAAGCAGGTTGGCATGGTATGGTTGGGTCATCTAGTCCAATATCATTTGAGTCATACCTGAATTCTCTCTTAAATGTCTCATGCTGGGAGAGGTATAGGACTTCTTCCCTTACAACAAATCCTATGTAGCTCTGACCATTCATTACTTCTTATAATTAATTGAAGCTTTTTCTTTGTCATTTAAACACATTGTTCCTAATTTTGCTTCTTTGGTTTCCTCAAAAGAAGTGTCTTTCCATGTGACACTCCATCAGATCTTTAAAGAGCAACTATTGTATCTTCTACCATCTTCTTTTTTCTAGGCTAAATACTCCTAGTTTTTTTCAATATAATTCTCTCCAAGCACAACCAATCAATACTCACTTTCCTTATACCCATAAGATTAAAGGGGGAATATAAGAGACAGCTCTTTAATTAAATAATAACCACATCCTCTCTATCTCAGAGAAAAGGGTTAAGTTTTCATAGAAAGCTACTCTTATTGTACCTTCACAATCCAACCTCCTTATTAATGAGGTCTCATTAATGGTTTAAAAATATCTAATTTAGACAATTTCTTTCATTAAGTGTAGTAATTAAATGCACTCATTAATGTCATTAAGAGTATAAGGATATTTCTTATAATAAATTTGTATGAACCTGGGACATAATATGCCTGAGTTTAGGATAAATGAAAATAAGGGACAACATCAATCTTCAAATCCCTGAACTGAAAAGTAGTTTATCTTGCAAATGCTGAGGTATCTCTTGAATCAAAAAAAGTAATTTAGACCAGGTCTGGGGTCCAGCCTTAGGTTGTACCACTCCTTTAGGTGGGACTTAAGCCAACTAGTTTCTACTCAGAGAAAATCACTTGGGCTATCCAAAAGATTTGAGCATGGAGCCTTTTTCTGTTTGGTTCAATGTTGTTCACCTTGTGTTTATCATATTGTCCAACACATAGTAGGTAGTCAAACGTAAAAGTCAATGAATTAAAGACACTTAAAGTTTTTCCATGTGGGAATAATAAAACATGTCAAGAAAATTATCTTTGGGAAAAGATGATTGAGACAGAATATGGTAATGACCTTTAAGTGTCCAAAGTGCTATCTTTTGGGAAAGAATTTATTTTGGTCAAGATTTCCTCAAGAAATGTTTTAACAAGACCTTTCACATGAAAAAAGTCTACAATTGGTGAAATATATGTGTGTGTATGTATACACACATAATGTTATACATAATATTCTTATATATATCAATATAGAGCAGAAAAAAAAGACACTTTGTTTTCTGTCCTCCAGAGGCAATGAAGAATTTAGATTTTATCTTGTTAATCTCAACTAATGGATGCCAGATTAATGAGTAGAAGCTAGAAAAAAATTAAACTGACTTCATGAAAAAGCAAGCAAACAAACAAACAAACAAACAAAAAACCTTTCTCATTTCCCCATAACTTTCTTCTGTTTGTCTTGAAAGCTTTTCATGGTCACCTTCTTTTCTCAAACTAGCTGTATCTCATCAGTCTGTCTGTAAAACTGTTACTTGTCCTTTAAGACTCAATTTAGGCTGGTGCAGTGGCTCATATCTGTAATCCCAGCATTTTGGGAGGCCAAAAAGGGAGGTTTGCTAGAGCCCAGGAGTTCAAGATAAGCCTGGGCAACACACCAAGACCCTCATCTCTACAAAAAAAAGAAAATTAGCTGGGCATGGGGGTGCATGCCTGTAGTCCCAGCTACTTGGGAGGCTGAGGTGGGAGAATCACCTGAGCCCAGGAGTTGGGGTCTACAAGGAACTATGATTGTGCCACTGCACTATAGCCTGGGCAACAGAGTAAGATTCCATTTCTATTTAAAAAAAGAAAAGAAAAGAAAAGAAAGACTTAATTTCATGGTCACCTCTTCTGAGAAGCCTTCCCTGACTTTCCAGAAGGACTCCTGCTGGTGTCCATGCTGTGTTCCACACACACCATCTTGTGTCATAATTGTTTGCAATTCTGATTCCCATACCAGACAGAGCTTCTGGTACTTGGTTGTACTTCCTGAGCCTCTCAAGTTTCTGCGTAAAAAAGGTGCTCAATAATATGACTGTTGCCCAAATGAGCAACTGAATGAATGGTTGCTTGAAGGAAGATAGTGGCTCAAAGTTAAAGGGAAGGTGTGTGTGGAGTTGGGGGGAGGGGGGCAAAAGATGGGTGTTACTGGCAAAAACTGCAAGGCTTTCTATGACTCAGCCCTGGAAACAACAAAGACCACATTCACTTGTTCATGGCATTCTGTTGCTCACAAACTAGTCACAGGGCCAGCCAGATACGAGAGGAGAGGACTACAGAAGAGTTCAACTATTGGAAGGCATGAATTACTGGAGAGTTCTCTTTGGAGACAAGTTATCATAGTTAGTTTCCTCCTCTACATACAATAATGTGTTTACGAAGATTGTACCAAATTATCTGATATTATTTTTATTGCTTCAAAAATTGTCTATTTTAAATTGTTTAAAGAATTATGAAACTTTTCACTTTTTATCTATATCTTGAATTTGATCTTATGTGGACAGTCTTCCTTTTTTCTCTCCTTGGCACAAAACCATCTATCCAGAGGTCACCAAACTTGTTTCGTAAAGGTCCAGATAGAGATTAAATATATTAGGCTTTGTGTGTGATGAGGCCTTGGTTGCAACTCCTCAATTCTGTACTTGTAGCAGCCATAGATAATACTTGGAAGAACAAATGTGGTTGTATTTCAGTGAAACTCTCTATATAAAAACAGGTGGTGGGCTGGATTTGGCCCACGGCCTTTAAGTTGCTGATTCCTGAAATAATCTGCAATATAGTAACTTTCACTCAAATGCCAAGAGATACACTTTTCTATTTGTAATAACAACAACAATGACAAAACCCTGTGGAGAAAACACAGCAATAACAACAAAACTTTCCCAGGGCCAACTGAAGCCAATCACTATTTTAAAACACAACTTTTATAACAAAATCTAAACAGTTATAAGCACATCATGAGAGGCATTGTTAATAACAGATATTTTGTGCTGAGCAGCACTATAAATAATAGAATAATGATGACCTTATTTTATATCTACAATTTCGCCAGTATTTCTGTTTCTAATTTATCTTCCATAAGAGCTGAAGATAGAGCCAAAGTATTATCTGAAAGTGACATGATTGTAGGAGTGTTGCCAGCAACCACGGAAAGCTGAAAATGCCTTCGGAGCAACCGAGAGCCCCAGATTGTGAGGGTATGTCCAAAGGTTATTTTTTATGAAATGGGAGCTCAACATTCTATAAATCAATTTTAATGAAATATACATTTATTTTCTTCAGGTTCTAATTTTGAAATAGGTTCAGATTCTGGGCCTGGAGAAAGATTGGATATACCAACAGCACAAGGTCAATGTGAAATCTTTTCCATTTGAGTCTCTCCCTGAAGCTTGATGACTTGAGGATTTTGATATTTCATTTACCCTTTCATGTTGCCTGGCTAGGTCCTGGAGGTTCAGGTTTGAACAAGCCTCAATGAAGGCCGATGATTTTCTGAGGACATCTGCAAAGTAACAAGTATTTTGTGATATGGATGCAGAAAGAAACTGATATTATTTCTTAAATATATAAATAATATACCCAATTCTTAGAATGATATATTGAGTACCCTAAACCTCTTTGATGAAAAATTAAAAGAATAGAGTGTTGAATTTTGGAAAGGCTGGATTATCTATCTCTATTTATTTATTGTCATACTCTATGTCTAATGATATTTTTTCATCTTTTTCATTTGTCTGGATGGCCATATCTACACACCATGTGTGAATCACTATCCTGCATGGATACTGCACACAGGAAGTCTTAGATTTTAGATGCTTTCAGATACCATACAGGCAAATATATGTGTTTATATATTATATATATGTTTATATTTATATTATTGTATTAGGGTTCTCTAGAGGGACAGAATATATCCTATATACACACACACACACAAATATATATGAGTTTATTAAGGTGTATTAAACTCATACGATCAGAAGGTCCCACAATAGGCCTTCTGAAAACTGAGGAGCAAAGAAGCCAGTCCAAGTCCCAAAGCTGAAGAACTTGGAGTTTGATGTTTGAGCCCAGGAAGCATCCAGCACTGGAGAAAGATGTAGACTGGGAGGCTAAGCCAGTCTCGCCTTTTCACGTTTCCCTGCCTGCTTTATATTCTAGCCACACTGGCAGCTGATTAGATGGTGCCCACCCAGATTAAGGGTGGGTCTGCCTTTTTCAGCCCACTGACTCAAATGGTAACCTCCTTTGGTAACACCCTCACAGACACACCCAGGATCAATACTTTGCATCCTTCAATCCAATCAAGTTGACACTCAGTATTAACCATCACAATTATATATATATATCTCTCTTAGGCAAAAAATGTCTATTTGGAGGTCACCAAACTTGCTTAGACGCTAGTCCTTATTCAACACCAGTCCTTAGATGAATGAAGAACTGAAGAATACAGAAAATGTTGGAAATGATGGGCCTAGAGAGACTGTGCCCAATCTGAGGGATGGGCTGCTGCTAGTTAACTCAGCTAATTATATCTTGTGGGGTTGAAGACCAGAGATTTTGTTTCTTTTTGGTGTGAAAAAGAAGCTGTATTTCCCAATTCTAAAGTAAAACCTTTTAATTTTTGAAGAAATATTTTAAAATAAACCCCATTGGCCAAATATGACATGGTTTTAGGCCAGACTTGCACCATGGGACATTGATTGGTGACCCCTGTTGGAATCTTCATGTGGAGAAGCATCTCACCTGCTTTATTCACTGCTGCATCATTGCAATTAACAAAGTGAGCAGAACATGGAAGATGCTCAGTAAACAACTGCTGAATGAATGAACAAATGAGTAAATTATGATGTGAAGGGACTCCTGTATAAAGTTTAATCTTAAGTGGAGTCAGGATATTAATTTATGTATCAGTTAGCATTGCTGCATAACCACCACAAAATTTGGTGGCTTAAAGCAGCAACCAGTTATTTGCTCATGATTCTGCAATATGGCAAATTAGGCAAATGCTATGGTCTGAATGCATTCCCCAAAGTGTCTTGAAACTTAATGGCCAGTGAGATAGTATTAATAGGTGAGGCCTTTGAGGAGGTAATTAAGTCATGAGGACAAAGCCCTCGTGGATAGGATTAGAGTTTCTATAAAAGGCCTTGAGGGAGTAGGTTAGCAATCTTCTGCTCTTCCTCCATGTGAGAACATGGAATTGGAGTCACTATCTTGGAAGCACAGAGCCAAGTCCTTCACCAGACACCAGACTTCCTGGTGCCTTGACCTTGGATTTCCCAGCCTCCAGAACTGTGAGGAAATAATCTGTTGTTCTTTATAAATGACCCAGTCTCAGGCATTTTGTTTTAGCATCACAAATGGACTGAGACAGCATGACTCAGCTGGAACAGCTTATGGTAGTGTTATGTGGTATTTGATGGGATTATTTCTGCATTTATCATCAGATGGCAGATTCTCTGAAAGCTGGCTACTCTTGGATACCCTATTCACAGGGCTGGGGCTATCAACTGAAAGGCTTCCACATGACCTCTCTATCATAATAGAATTTACATGGCAAGTGAGCTTTAAAAGGGTGTGCAAGCACTTACCAAGCCTCTATTTGCATCACATTTGATAACCTTCTCCATGGGCCAAAGCAAGTCATATGGCTGACCACTGATTCAGTGTGGAAGGGGGTTGCACAAGATTGTGAATACCAAAAAATGTTATTTGTTGAGGGTGATTTATGTATTAATCCCCTATACTGGGTAATAGTATCTTTAAAAAAAAGCGTACTACCATATATCCAATAAATATAGTTTTTAAAGAATTAGGAACAGAATTTCTTCCTAGGCTAAAAAGACACATAATTTCAGTGTCAGCTTCCTCTCTCTCTGGGATAACAGCCGTGATGGATGGAAAGCAATGTTTGGTCCATCTATTGCTCTTTTCCAAATAGACTATAAACACTTCTTATCATTTTATTGCAGGTTATCATATGGCACCAAGCTTTGTTTTGATGCTGATGTCAATGTTGGTTTTTATTTATTCTGAAACATTGTCCTCTATGCAAGGAAATAAGATCTCTAACTCATTTTACATAGGTCGCTGAACAGCCAGCAGACAGTAATGACCCTCTATTGACCTCATCAGGGAGAATTTGAACTAATAAACTATGGGTGAAGGATTATTTATCCAATTAGTCTGGGAATACGTATTTCTATGTCTAAAGAGTATATTTCACCCCATATGAGCTACATTAAATACATGTACTTTTTGTAGACATAATGGAAAGACTTTATGTGTTTTCTCTTCCCAGTATAATGAAGAATTTAAGGCCACACTAAATAAGGGAAGAAAAAAAAAGACTAACCCTGGTTAGGTTTATGATAGGTAAGGATACCAATTGCCATATATTTATAGCTGGTCATTTATTCAATACATGTTGATTGACTGAGTTGGGCACTAATAATATATAAATAAGAATGCTTTGTCCACATCTGCAATTATGTGGAATCGACAGTTACATGAAGAAGCAGTCAGTGGAATAGAGGATAAGTGTTCTGGGGTTTGGAATCTGTTTTCTATGTACTGACTTTTAAAGCAAATCACTATTTGATATTAAGTAATTAATTTCACTTTTTGAGAAGACTGGTTTTTAACTGCAAGAGAACATTTATTTTATGCCTATCATATTTTTCATGTGTTCTAATTTAATTTTCACAATACTCTTACAAGAATGACAGTTTTATTTCTGCCTTGTAGATAAATGTATTGGGGCTTAGAAATATTTAAAATTCTGAAGAAGAGCACTCAGCTAATAAGTAACAAAACTGGCATTTGAAACCCAATTTAGTCTGGCTTGAGTGGCTGTCTGGTGTTTATACAACCATGGTTCTTCCCATTGACTGCAGAGATTCTAAGATACTATTAAAAATTCGTCTGGGCCAGGCTCATGCCTATAATCCCAGAACTTTGAGAGGCCGAGGCAGGCGGAATGCCTGAGGTCAGGAGTTTGAGACCAGCCTGGCCAAAATGGGGAAACCCCATCTCTACTAAAAATACAAAAATTAGCTGGGTGTGGTAGTGGACACCTGCAATCTCAGCTCCTTGGGAGGTTAAGACAGGAGAATCACTTGAACCCAGGAAGCAGAGGTTGCAGTGAGCCTAGACCCCACCATTGCACTCCAGCCTGGGCGACAGAGTGGGACTCCATCTCAAAACAAACAAACCAACTCTTGCCTGATTTAGTCTCATCAGCACTGGAACTTGTTCCAGGGTTAGTGCAAGTAAATATACCTGATCTAGCTCTGCCTTGAAATCACTGGCTACCAAACAAAAGCTAATAGGATTAGATATTTTTATTTTATATTAGTACCCCAATATTAGTTATGGTAGGCTAAGTAATGCTGCAGTATCATCAATATATACCCCCAAATTTTAGTGTCTTAACACTACCAAATTTGATTTTTTTTTTTTTTTTTTTTTTTTTTTTTTTTTTGCTCACATTACATGACTCACGTGAGTTGCTGATGTGTCTCATTCAGGCGGTTACAAAAGCACCATCTTCTAACCGCCCCATGCACAATCCATGGTTTTCTTTCAGAGAAAGAAGAGATGATCCAAGTGCATTTCTAGGTGACTGCTTCAAAGTGACACATACCATTTATGATTATGTTTTATCAACTAAAACTGGTTTCAGGTTTTAACCAACTGCAGGATAACAGAGAATTACCATCATTCATGTGCTTGGAAAGGGAAAAGAAAAAACTTCACTCCACTGTGTGCCCTAAGACGCTCCAAACATTTCCACCCAAGCCCAGAAATGGCTTTTGTCTATCTCGTGTAAAGGAAATTTGCCTTAGGTCATATCCTCCATCCTCCCTATCCTAAAATTCATAGTAAGATGCTCCTACCTTAATTAGCTGGTGAATATTAGTTATGCCTGACTGCCTAAAATCCAAAACATAACCAAAAATAGAATTCTTCTGCTACTTTCCAGAAAGCAAGGAATACAGCAGCCCTTCCTTATCCACTGTTTCACTTTCCGAAGTTTCAGTCACTCATGGTCAATCATGGTCCAAAAATAGGTGAGCACAGTATAATAAAATATATTAAGAGAGAGAGAGACAGAAACAGAAGGAAGGAGACAGAGAGATAGACCACATTTAAATAACTTTTATTACAGTACATTGTTTTGTTATATTTTATTATTAGTTATTAATATTCTACCATGCCTAATTTAGAAATTAAACATTATCATAAGTAATTACTTACAGGGGCACATATAGTATATACAGGATTTGGTACTATCCTTGGCTTCAAAGATTCACTGGGGATCTTTGAACATATGCCCCACAGATAAGGAGGGACTACTGTGTATTCTTTGGCTAGGATAGTGTTCTCAGTCTTTTCTGGGTAAGACAACAGTTCTCAGTCTTTTTAGAGTTCTAGTCCATTCATTCATTTGAGACTAGGACTTGAATGGGTCTGAGTGCTCTAGGTGGAAACATTAGCCTACCTACTAGCTTTCTAATCATAATTGCTCCATGTACCAATCTAGCTATCTTCCTTACAAATTAGATCTGCTACTGTTTACTATGGCTTATTTTGAAATTATTGGAATTGTTGTGCTATTCTTGGCTCTAACATTATGTTTTACTCTGTATTGCTATTGGAAATTTGAAGACCTGAGGCCTCTTTCTCTTTTAATAAGATGAAAAATGTCTGGTTAAGAAGATTTCTTTGGATAAAGGGGACAGTTGGAAAGCCTTAATTTTTAAAAATGATATATCAACGTATGTAGTCAAATATTTAAATAGTAGATGTGGCTTCAAATGGAGCTGGATAAAAGGAGTCAAAGAACTTAATTCTGGATTTGTTACAGCCTCTCCATTTCTTGGCTCCATGTCTCCTTTGTTGACAGGCTTTCCTTTTGAGATTGCAAGAAGCCTGCCAGAAGCACTCAGGGCTATGTGCTTCCAAGTTCAACCCCAGTGGGAAATAGTGGAACTTCTCTCAGGTTGTTCCTGTGAAGACCCTGGGATTAATTCTCTTTGGATGACATATGTCATGTTCTATGAAAGGAACTCTATTTGGCATATCAGCCCATATTCTTCTGCTTTCACCTTTCATCATTTGCTTCTTTTTTCTCTTTTTTACAGTAGAGGCTGAAAAACCAAATTTTCTATTTACTAGATGTGTTGGCTATATAAAACGGGCACTCAGCATTTATTCTTATTTTCTTCTATCGGGTCTTTTTAAAAAATCCATAGACTGACAAAGTAAAAACTACATTTCTAATTCCTTCACAGCTTGATTTTTAAATGAAAATTAGAGTTTTGCTAATTACATGCACATACCTAACATTCGGAAGGCAGAAGTAAGTACGAGGTGATTTTCCTGCTGCTCTAGGCTGTTTTGTATGCTTAGGTATCTTGCCTTGGAGTTATCACTGAGAATTTGCAACAAGAAGCAGTGGTCAGACTCCACAGTCTGAGGCCCCATATAACCAACTTTCTAGATGGAAGAAGGCAATTGTGATGAGAGTTATGGTGGTGATTGTTTTTCTAATCCTGGCTTCCTGACTCCTGCTTTACAAACCTACCCATGGCCAGGGTGATCTTTGCTTTAAACTTACAGCTCCAGCAGACATATCTAAGTTCTGCACAGAACATTATATAATCTGTATAGACACAGGTAAGAGCAAACAAATGGACCAAAAAATGACCATACAGAAGAAGGGCAGTTTTTCTCACATAGCATAGTGACTAAGTATACAGGCTGAGCAATGCACATTACAGTTCAAATTCGAGGTCCACCATTAAGTTGTATAAATGTAGACAAATTGTGAAAAAACTTATTTTAATTTTGTTTTCTGAAAAATTAGCATAACATGAGGTTTGAAAATTGTAGAAAAGTTGACATAAAACAATGTATGCAATATTTTGCGCTCTCTATCCACTGAAAAACACCCACTAGCATCCTCTTATCTGACTTCCTCAATGCTTTCTCACCTGTGGTCAGTTAACACAAGGTACTGATCTTCAGCTACAAGGCAGGGCTTCCTCTTGTCGTTTTCTGTTTGCCTGCCCAATTTGTGGTTGTTCTTCTTCCTCTTTAGCCCTATATGGCTGCCTTTCCAAGGTTTAGATGTTCATTTTGATTGTGGTTTTCTTGTAAATGTTTCATGGAATCAGAATACCTTTCTTAAGAGAAAACATTTTCAGGAATACAATCACTAGGAGGTATTCAGTCCATAATTTGGATGGTTATAGAATTTGGAGCTATTCTTGCCTGTCAGGGAATGATGTGCTATTATCAAAGCAGGTAATTTTCAAAGGGAGAAACCTGCATAACCTGAAGATTTAAGAGCACTCTGGCTTGCTGTTTCTGAGGATAATTCTTTTCTGATCAGCTCCTCTCTAGCCTTTAGCTTTGGCTGAGGTAATCACATTTTGTTGCCTTTATTCATTTGGAAGGTTCTTGCTATTTCAATTTATCTGAGCCCATTTAAACAACAGTAAAAATGGAAACTCTTCCAAATAAATTTAATTCCAATTACTCTGACTCTTTTGCATCTTCTGGCTGTAATTTAAAGCATTTTTCCAAATGGTCATATTTAAAAGGTGATAATTTCACTTGACAGCTGGAGAAACTAGGATCATGAAAAGGAAACATAATTAACATTATTTCCAATTCAACCTACCTTTTCTCTGTGTTTTCACAACACTAGCACTGTTCTTGGCTGTTTTGTAGGATCCTTTTCTTGCTGCATGACAAAGGATTCAATTTATTTATTCCTTTAGTCGATAAACAGTTACTGAGCATCTGCTATCTTCCAGGCCCATGCTAAGTCTTAGTGACAAAAATATTAAAAAGATATGGTCTCGCCTCCCATCTCTCTTTTTGTAATCAGGTTTGATGTAAGAAAACAAAAGGAAGGAATGAAATGAGGAGAAAAAAGTTATACAATGAGAAGAAAAGGGAAGAAAAGATGGCAAATAATAAAAAGGAAATCAAGGGAGTTTGGGAGATGCAGAGGGGAAAATATGAGAAGAGATGAAGGAGAAAAAGGCAAGTACAAGAATGGCAGCAGAAAAAGACATAAAAATTTAGAAATACAGTCGTATTGAAATTTATATACTGCTATTCCCATATACGTGCATGTAATTTTATGTATTTTCTAGAACTCAAATAACTTGGTAATAAGCCCTCTCTTCAGTTCCACTGATGTCAGCAAAAACATTTAATCTTGCCATTCATCAGATTTTCCGTCTCTTCTAATTGAAGTCAAAGACTTTCTCCAGGTTAATTCTGGCTATCTGTAACTTGTTTTTTTAACTTCCCTCCTCCTTTCTCTTCTTCCAGAGTGTTATGCGGGATGATTATGTGACATTTCAGATGCAGATCTCTAGTCTGAACCCTGCCTGACTCTGGGTACTTGCTGTTTCTGCTGGTGATATAAGTGGTCTTTCATATACTAGTAATGGCCTCTAGCCTTGAAGTCCTCTGTGGCAGACAGAACAATGGCCTCTTGAAGATGTCCATGTCTACTCCCTAGAAACTGTGATTACATTACATTACATGGCAAAGGGGAATTAAGGTTGCAAATGGAATCAAGGCTGCTAATCAGTTGACCTTGAGATGGGAATATTATCATGGAATATCAAGGTGGGCCTAATATAATCATAAGCATCCTTAAGAGTGGAAGAAGAAGACAGAAGGGAGAATCTAAGAAAGATATGGTTATATAAGGATGGCAAGAGTAATATCATGTTGCCGGTTTTAAAGATGTTAGAAGGAGACCACTAATCAAGAAATGTGGCAGGGATACTGAAAAGGGTAAGAACAGAGATGTGCTCTTAGAGGGAGAAGTGCAGTCTTATGGATGTCTTGATTTTAGCACCATAAGACCATTGTCACATGCATAACCACTCATTGGGGTACATAGGGAGTCTTGGGTCTTGTGTACACATTTGACAGCCACGAGGAACTAGGAAAGAAACTTCAACCCTCTTTCAGCCCAAACAAGTCATTGCACCATTTCAACTTTCCAGGGGTCACTCTATGTGGGTAGAGAACTCCTGAAAAGTGTTCCCCAAAGGATTCCAAAAGGAAAGAAGGAAGAATCCTCCCTCTTCTTGTAGGCTGTATCTTTAAGTAAGGCATAATGAAGCCTTGCCCCCAACTCTGGAAAAAGCTGAGTTTAGTTGTGCTGGTTCCATTTCAGTGAGTATCTTAGTTCATCTTATATGGCTGTAACAGAATACCACAGACTGGGTAATTTATAGACTAAAAGTTTATTCAGCTCACAGTTCTGGAGGCTGGGAAGTTCAAAAGCATGGTGCTGGCATCTGGCAAGGACCATCCCATGGTAGAAGACAGAAGGCAGAAGTGAGCCCACGAGAGAGAGAGAGAGAGAGAGAGAGTGAGTAAGGGGTATATTTAATTTTATAACAAACTGCTCTTATAACTAACCCACTCCCATCATTATGACATTAATTTATACATGTGGGTCTACCCTCATGACCTAATCATCTCTTAATTAGACCCCATCTTCCAACACTATAGCATGAGGATTAAATTTCCAATACATGAATTTGAGGGGCACATTCAAACCACTGGAGGGAGTCAGGCAGCAACTTCACTCCACTGTGTGCCCTAAGACGCTCCAAACATTTCCACCCAAGCCCAGAAATGGCTTTTGTCTATCTCGTGTAAAGGAAACTTGCCTCAGGTCATATCCTCCATCCTCCCTATCCTAAAGTTCATAGTAAGATGCTCTTACCTTAATTAGCTGACCTGTGTTCCTTGAAGTTTAAAAGAAAGCTTTTGAATTTTAGAAAACTAGTTTCTCAAAAAAGTCTGACTCTAACAAGCAAAAGCCTCTGCCTGCACAGTGTTGGCTTTTGAATGCATTTCAAGAGCCTGTTTTTAAAAGGAAAAGACTGAATAACTTTCCCTTTTTCTCATCTTGGTTTTCCACCTCCCCTGGAGCAATAGGTGCATCAGCTTCAAGAGGCTCTCTTGCCTTTGTATGATTTTGTACTCCCTCTTCTTTTTTTCCAGAAGTTTCCCTTTCCTTTTTCACAGAGCTACTTGTTTTGTTCCTCAAGTTCCTCAAGACTTAGTTGATTCTTTGTGTTGTGAGGAAAGAACTTTCTGTCTCCTGCCATGACTTGAGCTGAGCCAGGCAACCCTCCTGTGCAGTTTATACCTGGTACCTCCTGCAATTGTAGCTCCTATCCCCTGATACTCTAACATTCTGCTACCAGCTAATTTCCTTGCCTTTCCCATGACTCAGATTTTCTAGGAAATGGACTTGTTAAAGGTAAATTTCAGTCTTTATAAACAGGCCTGCAATTGCTATCACATTTATCTTCCCCACTCAGTTTAGAACTGAAATGCATGAGCCTTCATAGATAATTGCAAGTGTCACACTGCTCTCCCTCCTGGCCATAAAACCTTGGGCTCCAACCTTTCAACTATGCTTCTGTTCTTTCATCACAAACACTTCAGGAAAACAAACAAATATAGCTGCTAAACTGTCCCAGGTTAATAGCATGCCAGGGTTAATAGACTAATGTGACTAACTGAGCCCTCCAGTTAGAGAGCTAGAGAGAGTTGCATAACACCATTCCCCTTTCCATTTCTTCTTCTGCATTTAAACTGAAATAATTTTGTGCAGTTTTTCACCAAGGGTGCACATGCACACACACATTCTCCTTCTCTCTCTCCAATGCTCATTCTTTCTCCTGTATAAACACACTCTCAAATGTTTTCACAAACATGCACTAATTCTCAAACACTCTATTACCTACAACTTCTTTCATTTCTTCTCTTGATCAAATATAAAAGGAAATTTGCACATGCCTCTCTACGCCTCTTTTCAAACCCCTTCCCTTTATTTAGATTCCTCCAATTTTTTCGTTTCTTCTGCATTTCCTTCTCCTCTGACCTGACCCTGCTTCCATGTCTGAGACTCACCAAGAATAGTGAGAGATGTGGACGGTTATTGCTGTATTGCAGGTGTAAATGATTGGAAACAGACATTTGAGAACAGCAGCTATGTATGCTGGACTTTACCCTAGGGCTTGAGGAGGTTCTATAAATAGGATTTGAAGGAGGAAATTGTTCGGATTTGAGTTTTATGAAATCATTTTGACAGTTGGTTGGGTCATGAACTAGAGGGATATTATTGGAATCAAGGACACAAAGCTTGAGACAAGAATCACAGAGACTTATCTCAAGTGTGGACAGTGGCTGTGGAAAGGAGAGGAGGGTTTGAGACTGAGTTAGGGGATACAATGGACATAATTATTTCCTTTCCATAATGGTGACAAAATGAGACACAGTAAGTGTGAAAGCATGGACAGTATGTAATTTTAACTAGGAGAAAGTCTTCATTAAGTGTTAAGTGTTCCTGGAAGCAGTTGGCTTCCTAGAACAATAGCCTGCAAGGCTAAAAATTAGATGTGTGTACTTGACAAATTCATAAAAGAGAAATGATGGATTGTGAACTCGGATTTTCAATGCATCTGTGAAGAGTTTTCTTTTCCTTTTTTTTTTTTTTTTTTTTTTTTTTTGCGTCTGACTAAAACTATTCATTATTCTGAAGATGAAAAACATCTTGTCAGCGTGTGGAGGAAAATTACCTCCCAGAGAATTCTGGAACATTCTTAGACAAATTTTCTTAAGATCAACTCCATATGCACTATAACTTCACGTGATGGAAGGGCACAGTACAGGAGAAGAAGAGGTCATGTTATTTAAGAGTTATAGAAACAATGGCTGACATGACAATTCCCATTGAGCTAACAGGTAAACATTTTTTAACTTCAGCTGCTGGATCCACAGAAGTGTTTTACTAGGAAACCGGAAGCAGGTATTTTACCTTCTAAATAATAAAGTATAAACTTTAAACGCAGCATTCTGCCTGGATGATGACTTGGCTCTGCCTATGACAAGAAAGAACTCTAGGTTCACACTCATGATCTGGGATAGGACACTTTCGGAGGAGGTTTAGCTATGGAGATCTCTGTCTTCCAAATCTCTCTGTCTTGCACAAGTTTATGAAATAACAGTGATTAATATAAATAAAATAGTAGATTCTGAGTTGTGTTTTGGAATAAAGTTAATAAGGCTGTGTGCTTCCAAGAAAGAAATGTGTAAAGTGGAAGACAGGATTTGGGAGGCCGAGACGGGCAGATCACGAGGTCAGGAGATCAAGACCATCCTGGCTAACACGGTGAAACCCCGTCTCTACTGAAAAATACAAAAATCTAGCCGGGCGAGGTGGCGGACGCCTGTAGTCCCAGCTACTCAGGAGGCTGAGGCAGGAGAATGGCGTAAACCCGGGAGGCGGAGCTTGCAGTGAGCTGAGATCCAGCCACTGCACTCCAGCCTGGGCGACAGAGCGAGACTCCATCTCAAAAAAAAAAAAAAAAAAAAAAAAAAAAAAAAAAAAAAAAGTGGCAGACAGGGACACCAAGGACTCTAGTTACAGCATGCCCTAGAAACCATCTGAGGAGAAAAGATATGGTCTCAGACAAGATAGTTCCTCCTCAAGATGCCTCACTAATGTCCCCTAACTTTCCCCAGTGCCCAGGTGAGAAAGGGTTAGAAGTTAACCAGGCTTCTCTATTATAGTCACACACATGCCTCATATTATTACACATGTGAGATACGTTATTTGAGATATGTGGGGTTAAGAGAACTATATTTACATCTATACATTATTAATATTGGCTTAAGTGTATATATTTTAAAGTAGAATGTTAGCACTACTAGAATGTCCATTAGCTGTAGTAGGCTACATTATGCTTACTCTGGCCAGCAAGAGCCAATTGTGCACTTCTCTACTCAACTTCCAGTTAGGTGAAGTCAAACTGGTTACTCAAAATTGGCCATGAAGAGAGTATTTCACCTCTGAATTCTGCAAATCAATCAAGGCCTTTTCTTTTCTTTTCTTTTTTTTTTTTTTTTTTTTTTTTTTGAGTGTCAGTCATTAAACACTTACAAGTACATCACTGCGTGCTGATGTTTATCAGCATAATATTTCTGAATCCCTTTCACCCAGCACAAAGCCTGGTCTAATACGTGTGATACATGTCTGTTAAATGAATGCACAGAGAAAGAGGAGGAGCTATTTGGAAGAACAAGAAGAGAGTCTTCAAGACAAAGTTTTAAGCAGAGAAACCTGAGTTTTGAGGCATGTGTAAGAAAAAAAAAGGGGGGGTGGTGTATTCCTGGGAACAGATAGTGAGAAAGCCTTTCAGAGAGATAGGAGGCTCAGGAAAGTGAAGAACGTGAGGAATTAGAAGAGTTATTACAGAGTTGAAAATGAGTTGAATACAGATTTTAACAGTGGCAGAAGTTTAAGATCCAAGGTTTGATGACAGATGGATCTGAAAAGGCCATCACTGATAATCCCCAGTTCTAGTCAATGCCTTAAATCATCAAAGGTGAACAGAGAGAAGACAAAGTAGGTCTCCCTGCTTCACAATGATGCTGTCAGAAGTGAGGCTGTTGCTATCATGTCTCATATTAACTTCAGATAAACTTTTCTTTTTTGAGAAAACACAGACTAATTTTAGAAGTCTTCTGTTTCTGATTTAATGTCAACAAAGTGACCTGATACTGTGCAAACTCTTGTGAGTTATAAAGATCTAGTGAGCAATTTTCCTTATATTCCATGTTGTCAAGTGAGCCACAGTGAGGACCACCTTCAGAGACTTGCAACTGACCTGTAGCCATTCCCAGGCACATGACTAGGTGAAAGCATGCACCTGCCATTCTTGTGTTTCACTCAGAAAGAACCATGGATGCTGTGTCAGCTTCCATAAAACTGGTAAAGAAATGATATGCCAAACACCTATCCCCAAAATGTTATGGATGATGAAAGCTTCTGGGATAAAGAGGAGAAAATAAAAAAATTCCAGTCCAACACAGTTTTAGGACCAGAACACTAGCGATCTCCTTCAACATTCTTCCTATACAATGAAGGAAAAAGAGGATAAGACAGATAATTTTATTTGAAAATATTGACCAAAATGAGGTCTCCTTCTCTCCCCTCAAGCCACACACATAATTATGATGTTATCCTTTACACCCCTAATGGGATGCAGTGAAATCAGCTGCATAGTGGTTAGTGCCTGGCCTTTGGAATCATAATTACGTGAATCTGAGTACCAACTCCACGTTCTCTCTGGGCAACACTGCAGACATTGTATAACCTCATTGAGTCTTAGTTTCTTCACTTAAAATTTGGGGATAATAGGGTCTGCTTGACAGTGTTATTTTGAGGATTAAATGAGATGAATAAGCAGAGTGTTTAGTGCAATCCAGAGCATGTGATGAGAGGAGCTCAGTGTATGTTAATTATTGATTTTGTTGCTGTGATGTGATGATGATAATTTTATTTTAACTTAGTCTTTGGATAATAATATTTTAACAGTTCAAACATTTTCACAAATGGCAAAGATTGTGTGTGTATGTGTGTGTGTGTACATGTGCATATTATTACAATTTATAAGATCACAGGAGATAATATGCTTTCAATGTATTTCAAGTGATGTTTGACAGTCTTGACACTCTAAGATGTTAGCTTCTCTCTGTGGAAAATTGCAATTTAATGAATAGCTTATGATTTTTAACCAGGCCCGCTCTGTCATTGGACCCAGGTGAAGTTTTATGGGAGAGAATGTCACTAAGTGTTGTAATAAAATCTAACATTTGTCACCTAATAATTAAACAGATTAATCACTTTGACCACCAAAGCAGTTGACCACCATGACTACAAAGCATTAAGACTTAGCAATTCATGATTAAAATCAGGAGGGCTGTAAAAATCAGTGTCTGTGAATGTTCCAAAGAGGACTCACTCAGCTCTGTAATATGGACCTCCCCATGGGTTCTGGACCATAGTCATCCATCACGGGCTGCTCATGCACTGCAGGAAGCAGCCACCAGAAAGGAGATGCAAAGCTCCAGTGGTTGCAAAGACACAGTCTGAATGACTAATGTCTTGTGACAACCTCCAGCTCTTGGGGTTGCTATTCACTGCCCATTAAATGGTCTCCTCATTCTCACTCTTGGCCAACTCCAATTCATCCTCCACACAGGAGCCAGAGTGGTCTTTTAAAAAGGTGATTGGATCTTGCTATTCCTTTTCTTGAAGCCATCTGATGAATTTCCACCAGGCTTTGAAGTAAATCCAAATCCTTTACATTGGCCTTCAAGGCCCAGCATGCTCTATCTCTGCTTACCTCTCCAGCCTCATCTCAGACCTCCCTACCCTCTGCCCTTCAGTCATCGATTGTTCTCTCAGAGCCTCAGACACTACTCTCTCCTTCTCCCTTCAAATCTCACAGCCTTTGTGCTCACTGTTCCTTGGGCCTGGATTGCTCTGCTCTGGCTCTTTGTGTGCCTGGCCCCTGCTCAATCTTCAGATCTCAGCTCAAATGTCATCTCTGCAGTGAGGGGCAGCAGCTGTTCCTCTGGGTATACTACATTCCTGTTTCTTTCCTTCACAGCAGCTCATGTTAAAAAAAAATTATCTGTTTACTTGGTTATCACCTGCTTATGACAGCTCTAAGAGGAAGGGACTTGTTCTGTTTTGTTTGCCACCCTACATCCAAGGTATTTCAGCACCTGCTACTTGCTAGGTAATCCACAAACTAATAACTGTCAGTCCTGATGATATAATGAATATGTATTGAGCATATTACTATGAGTCAGGGCCTGAGCTGAGTGCTGCACATGCATTTTCTTGTTTATTCCTTACACCAAGGTGATAATGGCTGCTAATATGATATCTGTTTATAGATAGGGAGACAGAGGCAAAGGATGTTTATGTATTGAATCTGATGTCACACAGCCACTGATGACAGAACAGGATTCAAATTCAGGCAGAGTTTAGCCTCTTAATCTTTACCTTGTGATTGCATAAATGAGTAAAAAGTTCTTTGCCACACTCGATCAACTGACTCCTGCTGGGTCTCTGAGACTTGTTCAAGCCTCAGTCATTCAGTGTCAGACCCCTCCACTCCATCTGAAATGGTGTCTCTGTCGTCATTCTTGTCACTCTAAACTTACTTCAAATAGAGCATTTGCCACACCACTTTGAGATTGAGAAGTTCCTTGTCTCCCCCACTTTTTCTAGAATTCCATTGTGGTGGAGACTGGGTCAGTTTCATACACTTTCTCTTCTATCTATCTTCTATATAATAAACAAATATGAAATATATACTGTATTCCAATCTTTTTCTATAGGCCGGGAATATGACAATAAACAAGACAGATGAATTCCCTGCTTCATGGATCTTCTCATTTATTGGGTAGGAAGTAAGACACTAATAATGTAGATAATTTAACAAATATAAAGTGTTACACATAGTGATAAATAGCATGAAAACAAATAAAACAGGGGAATAAGAATAAGAGGGGTTAGGAGTACAAGACAGGGACTTACTGCAGACAGTGTGGTCAGGGAGGGCTTTCCTGCAGACATGATGTTTGAGCAAAGACCTGAATTTAAGAAGATCTGGGAGAAAGTGTTCCCAAAAGAGGACACAGCTAGTATCCCAGGTGTAGGACACAGCATTGAGGATCTAAGAAGAGAATGAACTAGACTTATTCCAAGGACAGAAAGCAAGTGTACTAGGCCCAGGTTGTGTGTTAATCAGATCTATTCAGCCCTGCATGTCCTTGGCCTCAGCTACCTGCCTGGCATCTTAGCCCCTAAAATGGTTTCTGTGGTCCTCAGTCACCAAGCCCTATGGAGTGAACCTGTGCCAGCATGCCTCTTTTCTTTATACCAGCAGACGTTGAGCCTCCTGAACAGGGTTTCCTTTGAGCCAGCCGAAATAGAGCTGCTGCAGTCCCTGCATTGAAACCAGTGAAGCCAAAAGAGACTCAGTTTCCTCACTGGCTATTCAAGGTATCTGAATTACACAATTCAGAAGTTAATGGGAGTCAATATTCTGCAAGGAAGACTCTGACCTATTAGAGACAGAAGACAAGAGGGAACTAGCCAATTACTCATTCACCCTTTCTTTTTTAAACAAACTCTAAGACAGGCCTTTGTTTTCATATGAGATGTCCAAGAGCCTGAGTAAGGAGCAACATTTGTTGTAGTGCTGTGGGCAGTGGGCAGCGGGCAGCTTGAGTTGGTCTCCTTCCTTTCCCACTGCATATCCTGTGTTTTTCTTCTTCTTGCTTTCGTGGGATGAAACACTCAAATAAAGCATTGATGTATAAGATTTTCCCTCTGACTCTATTTTCTAAGGAGCTGGAGTCAACACGGAAAATCAGTCTAACTGGAGCATAACGAATGAGAGGAAGTAGGAGATAACACTGAAAAGATGAATAGGTTGGATCCTATAGGGTCTTATAAGCCAGAACAAGAGGTTTAGACTTTATTCTAACGCAGTCCATGGGGAGGGGATAACATAATATAATTTACATATATATGCAAGTTATATCAGATATAATTTACATATATCTGTAATAGTCTGTCACTAACAGAGCCTCTGCTGTGTATTAAGCATTTGATACCTGCTTGATGATTGATTGCATGGATGCATGTCCCCTCTAACAGGTTTTATTCTAGTCAGTCTGGCTCAAACTATTGATCTTAGACTATTGGCTCACCACCCATTAATAAATGCTTGTGGTAGACTCAAACAGAATATGCACTTTTTTATTTCACCTTCTGGATTTTTCTTTCATCTCATAAACTTCCATTTGTCTTGTAACCCCCATCCCCTCCCCTTTGGCACCATTTTTTTAAATTGAATTTGAGTTCAGAATCTGAACTGTTAACTATGATTTAAGAGGTGATTTAGTAAGATTTAGCATTTCTGAAATTATTCTGCAGCTGAATTGAAAAGAGAAATGGCCTGTAATCCCAGCACTTTGGGAGGCCGAGACGGGCGGATCATGAGGTCAGGAGATCGAGACCATCCTGGCTAACACGGTGAAACCCCGTCTCTACTAAAAAATACAAAAAACTAGCCGGGCGTGGTGGCGGGCACCTGTAGTCCCAGCTACTCAGGAGGCTGAGGCAGGAGAATGGCGTAAACCCGGGAGGCGGAGCTTGCAGTGAGCTGAGATCCGGCCACTGCACTCCAGCCTGGGCGACAGAGCAAGACTCCGTGTCAAAAAAAAAAAAAAAAAAAAAAAAAAAAAAAAAAAAAAAAAGAGAGAAATGTTCTTTTTGTCAAAGTAATTAAACTTAGAATATTTTGGAGGTAGTTTCTTGCATTATCTCTGCTCACAAGCACTGTGAAGTAGAATTGTGGCCACTTAAATGGTAGAGCTAAGAATTTAAGCCTTTCTGCACAAGCCTTCAGGCCTTTTTCCACTGAGGATAATTGCACATGCTGGAAATTGTCAATCTCAAGGAAGGGTATTATTAATCTTCTAGGAGAGCCAGAGTTCAGCCTTGGGTTTATGGGGGATAGTGAAGAGTAGCTGGCAAGTGGAAGGCAGGACACCATTGCTCCTTCCCTGCAAATGATGTACCATTCCTATATTCATGGTGAAGTGTTTTATAAATACTCAGAGCTAAAAGAATGAACAGCAGAAAGAATAAACAATTTTATAAATTTTATACTATTATGTGTACTAGCCTATTTAATGCATCAGGTCTTGCATAATTTTGAACATTTGTTTCTATCTTTTCCTCTACCTGTCTAAAAACCCCATTTTACTCCTCCCTCAACAATGAAACATGAGACTGGCAAAATGGAAATGGGCCAGGATCCGAGACTGCAGTGCTTGTTACTATGGTTCTTAAAACACAGTCAATATAAACCAGTTCCAAGTTGGAGACAAAAGTTAGTAGGTGAAAAGACCAGAAGCCAATCTCAAGACCAAAGTCTTAAAATGAAGAATGTTAATGAAAGCAAGAATGGAGAATCTGCGGGTGAAATTAATCCAATAAGTGCGCAGAGTCAATGAGTAGTGAGTCAGCAGTTACCTCAAGCATTGTCGAGGAATCTAGGTCTTGCCTGTATCAGTTACTGGGCTCAACTGATGTGCGCATTTGTTGGATTTAATTAATTGAAGTTTCACTTTGGGTACAAAATCCCTCCAGTCACTCTTGCACCTGAATTCCAGCTTAACGAAACTACTCCCCCTTCCTTAAAATGACAATCAATGTCCTTATGGGAACACTGTTTCTGTCTCTCCCTCTCTGTCTTTCCACCTAAATATATCTTTCTCTAGGCATAAACAGGGTTCTTCCTTCTAGTCTAGTCCTGGTATATTATCATCAATATGAATTTTCTAATAACTGTATGTTGAATTAAATGGTATAAAATGAAACGTAATTTATATTTATTTTGTATATATGTACATATGCATGTATCTATATCTCATCTTCTGTCACAATTTGAATCAGTTAAATTAAATAAATCTTCATCCCTATACTCTTCTCTGCTTGATTTACTTAGGGTAATATTATTTTGCAGACCACCCAAAATATAGTACCGAACATGAAAGATAAGTAGTATTTTCTGTATTTGTGAAATACACATATATCATCGTTTTCCACATTTATGTGGTTACAAGAATTAAAGCAAATATACAACTTCAATAAAATAGATAATAGATCATGGATAGAACTCTGATTTAATTCATTTTGTAACTTTAAATCTTTGCATGATCAACATCATTTCTGAGACTGACACTTCCTTGTTGGACTCCTTCAAACTCTCTGTCATTCATCTTGAGGCCCAAAATAGACACTCTGTGAGATCAGGCAGTGTCATTAATGCATCTTATTTGAAACTCAGCGTGAGATATTTGAAAGAAATTATATAAATGCAAATATGGGATTTGTGTAAGACCTGAGTTTAAGTCTTGGCTAGAATACTCACTGGTTGTGAAACATTTCTTTCTTGTATTGATTTTTAAAATGCTCATTGAGCACCATTTTATGTCCAAGATCCTGGGGATCCAGCATTGAATGATTGTATGAGTCATATTTGGCCAGGGAAATGGAAATGACTATAGGTGTATCAAACAAGATACATTTAATATGAAGAGATATTTGGCAGACTTGTTGGAAGGGCTGGAGGATTTTTTTTTTTTTTTTTTTTAAGGTGAGGATTACATTTACCCACAGCTGGAGAATTTCAGGAAGCTACTACCATGACCTCAGTATGCTGAATCTAATTTACTGCTACTACTCAAGAACCCACATAGTTGTGTCTCTCCTGCAGTGCTGACAGTCTTCTGATGCTACTGCAACAGCTGCCACTGTTGCTGCAGAAAACTTGCACACACAAGACTGCATTGGTCCACTGTGTCTGCTCTTCTTCAAACAACTTATGACTCTCTCCTATCTTTTAATAACATATCCTTGCCTTCCCATTAGTAGCACCAAAACCAGAAACATGCTGGCAAGAAAGCCTGGGGCACATAGTTTCTACTGTTTCAGCCCTAATGAGACGAGAGAGTCTAGAAAGAGGTCACAAGTGGTTCTGAATTGTTAGCAGAAAATATGACATCACTATGGCACCATAATAGTAACAAAATGTTAGACTTCACAGAGAACAACTTAGAATGGCCTGGATAGACAAACAAATAGTTATCCCTAACTAAATTTTCAAAGTCTTATTATTCAAATGGTTGTTATGACAGATTTGCAGAATTTCTATGTGAATGTTGCTATTCAACATGAAACAACAAGCCAAACCCTGAATTTGTGTGCTAGTGAAAACATCCAAGTTATTTGCAAATCCTGTCAATAGAATGCCGATAGTACTGCAGTAATATCTCTAAATGTTCTCTTAAAAGGATCCCATTCAGTGCTCATGTTTTGTAAACATACCATGAAGTTATTGCTACCGTCTTCCCAAAAGTATTAAGTGAAAATATCGTCCAAGAAGGCATAAGAGGAAGAAAAGCAACAAAATACACAATGCCAGTGCTTCACAAAAAATTATAAATCATGTAGACAAAATGACTGTTGTTGTGAGTGAGCATCATCATGACAAAGGCAAAGATACCATGTTTAAAAATGCAATTGTAAGTTTCATAACATGTTATCATTAGTTGTATAACTAAGCAAAAGGCACAAAGGTATGTTCTCATTATTCTCATTGTTTTCTTTATGCCTTTGGATGTTGATGCATAGGCATCTACCTCTTGAATCAAAAGTTCCAAGAACTGAAGACTCTTCTGGCTCCACAAATTTGCATATAGACAAACCAAAGACATTTACTATTTTACCCATCCTTTCACCAGCTGCTTCTCCCTCCTTTATAACATAATATAATAGCCATAGTGACTACACGCTCTCTCTACCATCTTTCACCCATAGTGACTACACGCTCTCTCTACCATCTTTCACCACCAAACCTTTCTCAGGCAGCTCTCCAATTGGTAGATAACAATTTTAATTATGTTTTTATTGAATTGTATTTTGCTAAGCACTATTTTAACTATCATGTATCTTTAACAGATTTTATTTTTGTTTTTATTACAGTATGCAAGGGAGGAAAATGTACTTTGTATTGATATGTACAGTATCAATACAAATTACATTTGTATGTGTACAATGTATACTGCACCTGCATTAGTAAATGATAGGCTGGGCACCCAAAGCATCTTTCATGAAAGGGAAGGCAAAGACTCTTCTCCCAATTTAAAGAAAACACAATGTGGGTTTAAACTATCCCTAAATTCCATCCAACACAATTTTAGATACCAATTACATTTGGAATATGAAGGGTGTTTTTAATAACGAAAATGATAATGAGCTATTTAGATGGAGAAACACAAACGATGAAGAATGGGATCAAACTATTTGAAATAAGACCTGAAAAATAAATGGAGTAGAAAAGGCAAAAGAGGGAGGGGCTCAGAGTCAGGGGTAGTCAAGGATGAGCCAAGAAACAGCAGATGCTAAGACCATAATCAAGAGAAAATGTTCTCAAGCCTGTAATCCCAGCACTTTGGGAGGCCGAGACGGGTGGATCACGAGGTCAGGAGATCGAGACCATCCTGGCCTACACGGTGAAACCCCGTCTCTACTAAAAAATACAAAAAACTAGCCGGGGAGATGGTGTGCGCCTGTAGTCCCAGCTACTCGGGAGGCTGAGGCAGGAGAATGGCGTAAACCTGGGAGGCGGAGCTTGCAGTGAGCCGAGATTGCGCCACTGCACTCCAGCCTGGGCGACAGAGCTAGACTACCTCTCAAAAAAAAAAAAAAAAAAAAAAAAAAAGAAAATGTTTTCTGCTCCAAGTCCTGGGAAAGGGTAACTATAAGACTGTAGAATAGGAGTGGAAGAGTAGCAAGAGGAAAACTGCTAAGGTAGATACGTAGGAAATAGCTTATAAATCATGTTGAAAAACTCAGGCTGCTTCTTAGGTGCAAGGGAATACTCCGGCAGATTAAAGTAGGTGAGTATTGTGGCTATATTTGGTTTCTATGACTATTTTATGTGCACTGTGTAATCTGGATGAAGGGTACAGGATTGCAATTGTGAAGAACCAATAACAGGCCATTGCAATAGCTTTGCCAAACCTTTATTTTCCCTAATGGGAAAGTTATATTACTACCATAAGTATCATTTGTTTTCAACACCTTTCCATCTCTAGTCTTTGGTAAATTTAATATTATTTAGTTTTATCTATGTTTGATATGTGAACTAAGTCACTGATATTTCATCCTTACATATATTTATTCTTTCATATAAACATAGATATGCAATTTTCTAAAGTTTAATTTAGCTGGCCTAATATTATGCATGCTAATAACATCCAATTTACATTGAGCACTTACTATGTACAGAGCCTTGGGCTAAGTGCTTAAAATGCAATTTTTCACTGAATTCTCATAAAACCCTTTGGATTGTCATTATGGATTTTTTGTGGGTGGACAGGCTGGGGCTTAGAGAGGTTGCAGCACTTATTCAAGGATATGGAATTAGTTGCCCATGGACATGAGACACAACCCAAATTTTTTAGATCCAAGGGTCAAAGTTGTATTCACCAATTGCACATGATTGATGTCTGTTCTTTCTCTGTGACTCACAAAACACAGGGACATCACAATACAGGGGAAGAAAGTACCAGAAAAAGCCGAGGCTGATGAATAAATTAGACTCTGTGAGGACTCTCAGTTCCTCCAACAATAGAGTAGCACGTAACATTCCATTCAGTGTAGATTTTCATTTTTCCCTCTGTTAATTCACCATTTACAGATAGAGAAACTGAGATCTAGAGAGCTGCCTAGATTGGCTCAAGTTTATTCCATTCGTCTGTGGTAACATGACCCTCAAGTTCACAGATGTTCAACTAAAAAGCCAGTACTAATTCTGCTACATTCATTTATAGATGGAGAAGCTCAAGTGTTTCAGAGCCTTGGCAGTTCTTAGAACCACAGGGGCTGGTCCTGCAGTACTAAGATGCCTGAGATGAGGTCTTCAACTTGATAACCTCACAGTTCTGCCACTTCTGTCTGCACTCTACTTCCTGTTCTTCTTTTGTTTGTTCACTTACTTTTTCTTTGCCCTCTGCAGCAATCACTGCTCTTGATGATGTAGGTTGTGAGGCTTTCAGGAAATAGAAGGATCTCAGAGCCTTTGAAAATTATTCTATTTGGGGTCTGAGTCATCTTCCATGGAGGTATATTGAAAATGGATTAAAAGCACATTATTTTATTCAAAGAACAGAATTGCTGATGTCTCATAAAGAACACAAGACCAACCAAGAATTTACTTTGCATAAGGGCCCAAAATGAAAAGATAATCCTCTAAATGCCCTGATGAGCCTTTGGAAAGGACAGAGTTTTTTGAAGGACTCAAAGGACTTTTGCACAGATTACCATGTTTTTCCCCTCATGAATTTGTTTCTCATAAAGGAAGAAATAAAGATTCTAAATCATGAGCAAAAAAAGAAATATATCCAATTCTCTCTAATTCTGCATTCTTTTATTCTCTAACTTATAGCTCTGGCTCTCTGGCTCTCAAACGTTAAATCCTGTATCAGTAAATAGAGCTGCAGGTGTTAACAACCATTCCTGTAATCTTAAGTGAGTTTAATGTGACTCTTAAATGCCCTTTAGTCCAGCTGGTATGTTTCTTTTATTTGGTATTTTAATATGGTAGTATATTTAAAACACAACTATTTTTAGGCTTATTTGTCATGTCTTTACATCCAGGTATTTGGAAGAAATGTTAATGTGAAGAGGATCGTTATCAATCTTCCATTTTTTGTTGTTGTTATGTACAAAACAGGAGGTGCTGGTATTCATGACTTTATTAGTTACACAATGCTAAGTATAGATTGCTGGATTTATCTATGGAAAATAGACAATATTTGTACCTTCTCAATACTTATAAAATAAATGATACAGTTATAAATCTTACATTTATCATATAAAGAGATGTCAAGTGGGTACATTGGTCCATGAAGAAACTTTTTAAAGGAATTAGGTAAGTTAAAAATAAGCTTATTGAATATAATGCAACCAATAGAAATAATAGCAGCCATAATAACCTTTTTTGTTTTCTACGTGTAAGGCAATGACCTAGTAATTGCACATATATTATCATACATTTTTCATTCATGCTACAAAGTAACTATTAAACTTACTTAACATAAAGGTAAATCAAACCTCTGAGACTCCAGGACACTTGTTCAAAATCACACTCCAGTCAAGTCAAGATGGCACCAGGTGTCTATGAGTTTGAAACCAACATTCTTTCAACAGACTAGTGCTGCTGTAGTGCTGCATAGGCTGCTCAGTTGATTCTCTCTCTCTCTCTCTCTCTCTCTCTCTCATTCTCATACACACACACACACACACACCACTACTTATTTAGTGAGACTTTCTCACTTGACAGAAATAAAATGGAAAACTCAGAAAGGAGAAAGACCATAAGGTTGGTTAGTGGTAGTACTAAAATTAGAACCCAGCTGTCTACCTGAGCTCTTTCTTGTCTACCTGTCTGTCACCTATGATATATATAAATCCAAGCTGATTTCCCAGAAATCTAACCTGGAATGACTCTGTTTCCTCAATGGTTAGTTTTTTCCCATTCCAAGAATCCTAAGGCTGAGGAGAGGAGACAGAAACACTCCAATGCTGCTGAAGCAGAAGGAAAAGGGGAAGCAGAGCCCAGGGACTACAGTTCTGACTCCAGCTCTTTAACCATCTGAACACCTGAGGAGGCACTGAGCCCCATGTGGTTCATCCCTTGTCTAAAAGTCAGGAAGAGAGAACATTCTTACCTACTTGTGGGGTTGTTAGAGAGGTCAAATGAGGTGACAAATGGGTAAGTGCTTTGCAAACTCTGAAGCACTATTGGAGCTGTAACATTCCACAAGCTCAGGACCATATAAGAGTAACCCTATAAGAATAGTAAACACATTCTGTGACCCTAACCCATTACATTAGCCCATGTGAATTAAGCAAAACTACGGTGTATATTGTAATTTCGTCTGCTACACTTGCCTCTCCTTTTATTGCCATAGGGTTTCTTTTAATATCTGTAGCACTTCTTAGACCAGGATTAGGTGCAGCCTGTGAATATGGGGGTAATAATCGCCTTTTTCTATAGTGGGCAGAAATGAAAGAATAAATGCCCAGTTTCCTATGCTTCAGAGGGACAATTCTGAAGCACACTCTACAAGATTCTTTAGTAAGTATGTGTAGGGTTGAACCCCAGCTACTTACCTCAGTTTCCAACTTAACACCATAATCTTTCTTGACTGTTCCTTTTCTGTTGTCTCAATTACTGTCTCCCGATCTCTGTTTCATGGGATCTCTGTGACAGTTAACATGACTCTAACATGACTGGATAATGGGGTGCCCAACTGTTTGGTTAAGCATGATTTCTCACTGTGTCTGTGAGGATTGTAAACCAAAAAGTATCTCAGACAGGTCTCAATCAATTCAGAGGTTTATTTTATCAAGATTAAAGGTCATGGCCCATGACTCAGCCTCAGTAAGTCTTGAGAACATGTGCCCATGGTGGCTGGGTTACAGACTGATATTTTACATTTTAGGGAGACAGAAGTTACAGGTAAAGAGACAAACCAACACATGTAAGATATACATTAGTATACATTGACTTGGCTCAGAAAGATAGAACATCTCAAAGGAGAGGGTTGGGTTGGGGGGTGGCTTCCAAGCCATAGGTGGGCTCAAAGATTTTCTAATTGGCAATTGGTTGAAAGAGTTAAACTCTGCCTGAAGAGTTGAAGTCAGCTTGAGTTAAGATAAGCGGGGTTGTAGAAGCCAAGGTTCTCGTTATGTACATGAAGCCCATAGGTAGCAGACTTCAGAGATAATAAATGCTTAATGGTTCTTACAGGACCTTGAAAGGTGTCAGACTCTCCAGAAAAGACGTAATAGGAGAAGATTCTCCACATAATGCAATTTTCTCACTCAAGAGACAGCTGTATTAGTCCTTTCTCACACTGCCATAAAAAAAAACTACCCAAGACTAGGTAATTTACCAAAAAAAAAAAAAAAAAAAGAGAGATTTAATTGGCTCACAGTTTCACAAGCTGTACAGGAGGCATGGCTGGGTAAGCCTCAGAAGACTTACCATCATGGCAGAGGGGTGAAGGGGAAGCACGCACATCTTCACATGGCAGCAGGAGAGAAAGAGTAAAGGAGGAAGTGTTATACACCTTCAAACAACCAGATCTCATAAGAACTTCCTCACTATCATGACAACAGAAAGGGGGAAATCGAAGGCTTTGATCCAATCGCTTCCCACCAGATTCCTTCCCCGACACTGGGGATTACAGTTCAGCATGAGATTTGGGTGGGGAGCCAAACCATAACAGCTTTGCTGTGGCATCAGAAAATAAGTAAAAATAATATATTTGGGGTTAAACATTTTGATTTCCTTCAGAGCTTGCTCTCTGTAATGTAATGCTGTACCAGAGTCAGTTTGGAAATGGGTGTCTTATTACTACAGTTTGTTTTTCAGTCTTAACATGTTTTAATGTTAATGCTGGTCAGTTGTGTCTAAATTCCAAAGGGAGAAGGGCATAATGAGGTGTGTCTGACCTCCTCTTCTCTTCATGGCCTGAATTAGTTTTTCAGGTTTCATTGAGATCCCCATGGCCAAGAGAGGTTCTGTTTAGTCAGTTCTGGGGCTTAGAATTTTATTCTTGGTATACAGCCTGTTTCTGGATAACATTAATATTTGAATTAGAAAACCAAGTAAAGCAAATTGCTGTCCTCCCATGTGAGTACACCTTATCTAAACTTGTCTAACCTACTGAATGCCTAAAAAGAATAAAAAGCTGAGTAAGAAAAAAATTCCCTCTCTCTGCCTGACTCACCTGGGGTATAGTTATTCTCCTGCCTTCTGACTCTAACTCAGACTGTAACTACCCAGGCTTTTAGACTTGGACTGGAACTACACCATTTGCTTTTCTATGTCTCCAGCTTGCTGACTGCAGATCTGGAATTCTCAGCCTCTGTCATCACATAAACCAAGCCATTAACTAAGACATATGAGTTGATTTTAAGCCCTTTATATTCTATCATCTTTGATTTCTTTTGTTTTAGCAAAAATTTACATAACTTGTACCATGTGCTAGCCACTATAGTGGAGGATGCTGGAATATGACAGGCTTCTCCCCTTAAAGCCCTTGAAGACTAGAAAGGAAGACAGACATAGAAATAGACAATTGCAGTACAGTGTAGTGTGGGCCGCAGAAAAGGCAAATCTCCTTTATAATCTCTAGTATAACTCTGGCGTTACCTCTTGGTTTCTGCAGCAGTGTCCATAACTGGCTTCAGACTCCCATTATTAAATTTCTGGTCATGCTTCCTCAGTACAGTCCCCCTCCCCCAGGCTTGGCACACACTCCCAGCCAAGACGTCTTTCCTAATGATATTTCTGGGCTCTTACGCTGATGCAATGACAGCTGTGAAGAATGCTTCATCCCAAAAAGGTCAGGGAACAGCGTAAGCCACAGACTAGCAGCCACTTTGCACAAAGCCCATTGCTGAAACACAGATTTTAACCTTTTGGGTTTCTCTAAAGCTGGCTTCAGTCTCTGCACCCTGCCCAAAGCTGGCAGTGCTGAGGGAAAGACAAAAATGGGAATTATGATGGGGCAGTCCCTACAACAGACTTCTTATCCTGCCCTGCCAACCTCTGCAAATGTTGCACTGGTTGCTTTGCATCTGTGTCTATCGGACAACGAATGTCTGATTAAAACTGGCAATGCTGCAGCTCACAGTACAACAAATGCATAAAAGTGAAGCATGCATATGCTAACCAATGTCTTCCTTCATGCTGTGGGAACAGATGAAAGGATTCAGCTAGGGGCCCAGCCTATCTAGGCAAACAAATCCCTTTTCTTTTGGCTCTTCCACAAGTGAGTGTTAAATGACTGCTCTGAGGCAGACACTTCAATGGGCACTGAGCATCTGAAGGTAATGAGACTAAATCCACTTTCCTGGGGCTCCCATAGTCTAGTGAAGAAATTGGATGCAACATCAGGTTGCAGGACACCATGGCCTTCCTCTATGAACAGTCTCTTAGGAAGGCAGTAGGTCAAATGGTTTAGAGAAAAAGGTTTAGGTTTAGGTATATCCACGTTTGAATTCCAATTTCAACACGTACTAGCTTCTCAGTGTAGACAGGGACTTCACCTCAGTGAGCTTTAATCCTTCATCTGACAATGGGACAGCAGTGTGCTTACACAGTATGGCTATGGGATGATCTGTGGAAAGAGCTGGCACATGCTGTATCCAAGAGGAGGGGCACGTTACTCTCCTTGTTTCATACCTCCACCCTCCCTGCCCAAGGGTCCTGAGCTGCCCTCTCTATGCCACTCCTGTGCATCCTCGCCACATCGGAGACTCTGTTTTGCCCTAAGAATTTCAGATTGTGACTGTCAACAGAAATTATTTAACCCTCAAATCTCAGTTTCTCATCTGCAAAATGGAAATAAATAATCATGTTAAACTGCTATGAATTGAATGCTTAATAAGGCAATGGTTGAGAGAGTACTTTGTAAACTATGAAGCCCCCTAAATAGTTGTTCATTATGTGTGTGAAGAGGCCCACAAGAGGGAAGTAAAAGTGCTGAGGGAATTGTCCTGGGTTGTAGGTGCAGCTGCTCCCTCTGGTCTTATGTATTTTAGGGTTATATTGCGTATGTTTGATTTTTAAAGATGTATTATTTTTTCATAATATGAAAGCAATGCATCCTTGTAATATTGCATTTAAAAAGTTTATTGCAGCACTATTGCAGCACTACACTCACAATAGCAAAGATATGGAATCAACCTAAATGCCCATCAAGGATAGACTGGATAAAGGAAATGTGGTACATATACACCATAGAATGCTATGCAACCATAAGAAAGAATGAGATCATGTCCTTTACAGGGTCATAGATGGAACTGGAGGCCAATATCCTTAGCAAACTAACATAGGAACAGAAAACCAAATACCACATGTTCTCACTTACAAGTGGGAGCTAAATGATGAGAACATATGGACACATAGAGGGGAACAACCCACACTGGGGCCTATTGAAGGGTGGAGGCTGGGAAGAGGGAGAGGATCAGGAAAAATAACTAATGGGTGCTAGGCTTAATACCTGGGTGATGAAATAATCTATACGACAAACCCTGTGAAACAACTTTATCTATGTAACAAACCTGCACATGTATCCCTGATCTTAAAATAAAAGTTAAAAAGAGAAAAAAAGAAAAGTTAAGAAAACCAAAGTCTTCTTTTATTCCACTCTACCCATCGCATCCTGTTAACAGCTTTGTGTATTTCCTTCCATAAGCACTGCATGTTTGGGTTTGATCTGGTTTGGTTATCAGGTTGAATAGCACTCTATTTGCCTGATTTTGAGAGCCCTGAAACCAGATGAGAGAGAACAGGGGAGAGAAGAGTGAAGTCAATGAAAGGAAGTGGGTGAACAGACAGCTCCTGGTCTTTAGTGCAATAAACTAATACTTATTTTTGAGCCCTTAATCTGAATATTAAAGGAGAAAGCACCAAGGAGGTGAGTGGTATGTCCTCCCTCCTGATAAAGAAGGCCCCTCCTCTACATGTTGCATCATTTGTTGTTAGCTGGGCTCTGGGATAACACAGCTCGTCTCAGCATCAAAAAGTTGAAATGGTCCCTTCAGATTCTTTCTGCACGTCCTGCTTCTATAGTGGAGCAGGCACCATTCTGCATTGCTATGTCTTTCCGCAGGAAATGCTTCTTCACACGCACACGCACACGCACACACACACACTACACACACACACACATTTATTCCTGAAAATAAAATAGATAATCCATGGCTTGAAGGAGCAATCTGGATCTTTGCACCAACATCCACACTGTCCCACCCCACCCTGTTTCCCTACTCAGGAAGCCCACCCTGCTGTTGAGATATAAATAACTGACTATCCAAACAGTGAGAGAAGAAAGAGAAGATGGTGATTCTAGAGAAAATTCAAAATGGCACTTGCATCAGGCAGCAAGAAAAATAGTCACAGAAGTCACAGAAGAAACCACACTGTTTCCTGCTAAGAGTGCTGAGGGTATGGAGAGTAAATCGACAACCGTTGATGGATTAATAATGGCAGCATCTTCTAGGAACAGGTGATGGCTCACAGTGGCCATGGAGAGGCCCCTGAAAACCCCCACAACCAACACACATACACATACCTGGGCTTCTACTTTCCATCTTCTATTCAGAGTGAGAGATCAGGATGCTGCACATAATCCACAAAGGAATGAGCTGCGTGTGGTGCTGACCTTGACATGTTAGTCATGCATTGTCTCTGTTAATTAATCTTTCTCTGTTCTGTTTTTATTTGCTCCTGTTATCCCAGTGTGAGACAGGAGGGATGAGCAGGCATGTTCTGTGCAACACATATTCCCGATATAGTCATATCGGGTAATATGATCGTTTCTGAAGCTACTCAACAGGGAAGTGATCAGCAGGCAAGCCCAAGGAAGTAGTTCCATCTACTGCAAGCAAGGCTGGGATTCCCTGGGCTACAACAGATGACCACACTTTTTATTGATATCTTTAAAACACAATAACAACCACAGTTTGGAATTCTCCTCTCTCTGGAAAGCTAACTTCTTATAGTAGGAGGAATAACCACTGCAGAGTATGAAGAGGCATGGATTCTGGGCTAATGCTGCTACTGAGTTAAATGTGAAACAAGTGACCCATTCGTATATCAAGACATTCAGGAAAGCAAGTGAGCTATGGAAAACATTTTTCTTTGAGTGAATGGGTTTAATACACATATTTTTAATGTCCTCCGAATCCACCCTCAACTTGCCTCCTCATGTGTGTTCAAGAATGACCCCTCACAATGTTCAGTGTTGCGTCCAGCATCATCTTACCACCCTACAGTATCTACTGCTGATGTCCATCGTGGGACCTCTATCCTGCTGAACACAGCTGTTCTGCCCTGGTGATCACTGCTTTCTCTCTACCCAGCCCTGAGGAAGAGGGTGAGAGCTCTAATATATCTGCTCATAAAAATATACAGAAGTGACTTCATCTTCCTGGGGCTTTGCCTAACTCCATGCTAAACTACAGAAAATATCAATGGGTAGTATTTATTGAACACTCATTCTGTGCAGGCACTTTCCCAAGCATTTGCAAGTATTAACTCATTTAATCCTTTTCTTAGAGTTGTGTTAAAGATTAAGTGAATCAATACATATAAGTGCTTAGGATATTGCACAGAATGTAGTAAATGCTCGTTTTCTGCTATGACTGCTACTCTAACTACTATAACTTCTTTTGTGGTTTTTGTATTAGCTTACTAGAGCTGGCAGAACAAAGTATCACAGATGGGGTAGCTTAAAAAAACACATGTTCATTTTCTCACAGTTCTGGAGGCTGGAAGGTCTGAGATCAGGATGTTGGTAGGGTTGATTTCTTCTGAGGCTTCTCTGCTTGTAGATGGCTACCCTGTCCTTCCTGTGTCTTTACAGGGTCTTCCTTCTCTGTGCCCAAATTACATCTTCTTATAAGAACATTAGTCATATGGTGTTAGGGCCCACCCCAATGACCTCATATTAACTTAATTTCCTCTTTAAAGACACCATTTCCAAATATGCTAACATGCTGAGGTGATGGAATTTAGGGCTTTAACACAACAATTTTGTGAGGACACAATTCAGCTCTTAACAGATACAGTATATGCC
This sequence comes from Rhinopithecus roxellana, assembly GCF_007565055.1. NCBI lineage: Eukaryota > Metazoa > Chordata > Mammalia > Primates > Cercopithecidae > Rhinopithecus > Rhinopithecus roxellana. The sequence continues at coordinate 162,785,617 of NC_044550.1, read as the reverse complement.
TTTGCCCATAAGTTCCTACTGCAAAACTCTAGAGATGACTTTACATTAAGATTACGTTGAAAGTTAAGATGGCAAATGATAGATAAAGAAAGGGAATATAGAAAATGACTTAAAACTTACAAACGGACCAGGCGCAGTGGCTCAGACCTGTAATCCCAGCACTTTGGGAGGCTGAGGCAGGTGGATCACCTGAGGTCAGGAGTTTGAGACCACCCTGGCCAACAAGGCGAAACCCTGCCTCTACTAAAAATACAAAAATATTAGCTGGGTGTGGTGGCGGGTATCTGTAATTCCAGCTTCTCAGGAGGCTGAGGCAAGAGAATCGCTGGAATCCAGAAGGTGGAGGTTGCAGTGAGCTGAGATTGCACCACTGCACTCCAGCCTGAGTGACAGAGCAGTGACTCTGTCTCAAAAACAAACAAACAAAACCCAAAAAACAACAACAAAAACTTAAAATGACTTAAAAACCATGTAGCTATGTTTAACATCCCCAGACCACCTTGAGGAGGTCCCTAAAGACTGACTCCATTTCCTCCCTGCGGCCCATTACCTTCTTATCTTTTGTCTTCTAGTTAGTTGTTACTAATATGTAAGTCTATGAGGCTGCAGAGAAAAAAAAAATTCTGTTTTCTCATAGTATCTTCTAGTCATCTTCTCCAGTTCTGATTCTTTAACTCAGACTAAACAACTTCCCAGAATGATGAAGAGGATAAGTGTCCATTTTCTTCATGAAGGATCCATTTGGATCTTGTTCTTTGGCCCCAACAATGCTATCCTAACAAAACTTAATACATCATTCTGAATTATTCTTTAATTCAACATAATTATCAATGTGAAATATGCTTCTACATGTAGTTCATATTCCATTCCCATCTTTGCAAAATTATTTTATATTACTGTTTTTATTTTCTGCATGTGATTTTTTTCTTCAAACCTGTTTTCCTGTTCCTAAAAATGTTTTCAGTCATGCTATTTAACGTTTTTTAGTATTGCTCTTGTTGCTTCAAATGTGGCTGTCATTTTTGCAGCAGTTTTATATTTCTCATTCATTTTTAAATATCTATTCTCACTTGCTCTTTAACCTCCTATTACATTGTCAGTTTCTTTTTCCTTTAATCTCTAAGATTTATTCTTTGATATATTTTTTAATGAAATTGTTTTCAAATGATTCTGGTGACTGTGCTGTTTTCTAGAGTAATTCTGAGAAGTTTCAGATGTTTTATTTTGCTTACATTCCTTTCATCAACATTATGAATATTTTAATTTCATATCTGATATATATGCTCTTAGCCACTTATTTTCTATTACATGTTTGAAACGTGTAGAGAACAGTTCCTTCTGAGCCAGTTATTTGCTCTCAGCAAGAGGGAAAGCTGGCAGAAGGCAAAGGGCTGAGAAAGTCAACAGCTTACATTTTGATTAATGGTCTCAGCCATTATTCAAACAATGCCTTTTGCCCTGAGGGCATGTGTTTCCCCAGTTTGAACATTCAAAAGTTTTTAGAGCTCACAGTGAAGTTCTGGAAGTAACAGTTTTTCTCTGTTATCTGATTTTCTACCCTCTTCCAGATTGTCTCTAGGTGGCTACTTCAACAATACTATTGCTAATGAAGTTGGCATGTTTTCTGGCTTCTTTCTGCTTCATTTCCCAAGCTTCTCTGTGGTCTCTTCTATCCATTCAGCCTCCTTATACATCTTTATCTTGTATGCTAATTAAAAGATCATTGGAGGGGTCTTTCCACACTATCACATTTATTTCAGAGAAATCTACTCCTACCCATATGTTTGAAAAGTCTTTCATTGTCCCCCATTTTAACATGCTTTCCTTCAGGTATCATTTATAGTTTGTGATCTGTAGTTGTGGTTAGTGTCTTGTGCTATTAAACAGGAGATAGTATTCTCTTTTTTTTTTTTTTTAATTATTTTGAGGAGTGTCAAGGGAGGAAAGTGGCCACAGATGTCTTTAACTCACCATGTTTAATTAGCCCAACCACTCATTCTTACACATAATTCCTTTGTTTTAAAATAACATGACTCTCAAATATGTTTATTTCTATTGAGGTATTTATGTAATGCCACATTTCTTCCCACCAAGGCACTTAGTCTATTCAAAATGAATGGCTTCATAAATGATAATACTAGACATGAAAAATCAATGGCCACATCCATTTAGAGGATGTGAAGAGAAGGTGCTATTTTTTTCCTCAGTCTTTCGTGGTATAACAAAAACTATAAGCTTAATGAAAGCAGGAGTTTTCTTTTTTTTTTTTTATTTGCCATAAAACCAGTCCTTAAGTTAATGCATGGGACATAGTAAGTTCTTAATAAATTTACATTGAATTTATGAATGACATCCACGCCTACAGGTCTTTACTGACATCTTAGCTCTACATTGACTGCAAACAACTTCTCAAAGAAAAACAACAAATACACTACTACAATGCACAAGAGAAATTACAAGCTTAGATTAATCTAAAATCACACACACACACACACACACACACACAATAAGCCTTTGGTGCAAAGAAGCAACTTGGTTTCCAAAGTCTGAGTTCTGCAAAAAGTATATTCAATATATATGATGGAAAGGCACACACTTTGTAGTTTTAAGTTTTGGTCTCATTTTCCCTGTCTTATCCTCCCCAAAAGGTGAAAATCTGGAAACTTTTTTTTTTTTAATAACTAAAAGGCCTATTTTTAAAAACAATTTTCCTTAAAGAAATAGTTTGATCCAAGGTTCAACTTAATTTATGTCCAATCAGAGAACAGATAGTACTTACCACTTTTAGGTAATTATAGAAGATAATTATCTAAATTAATACGTTTTCAGCTTTTATTTCCAGTAATGTTAAACAAAAAACTTGCAGAATACGTATCTTACCACAAGCATTTTTAAAATAAATAACTGGCTGGGCGCAGTGCCGCATGCCTGTAATCCTAGCACTTTGGGAGGCCAAGGCAGGTGGATCACAAGGTCAGGAGTTTTGGACCTGCCTGGCCAATATGGTGAAACCCCGTCTCTACTAAAAATATAAAAATTAGCGGGTGTGATGATGGGCGACTGTAGTCCCAGCTACTCGGGAGGCTGAGGCAGGAGAATAGCTTGAACCAGGGAGGCAGAGGTTGCAGTGAGCCGAGATCGCGCCACTGCACTCCAGTCTGGACGAAAAGAGTGAAACTCCGTCTGAAAACAAACAAACAAACACCACAAATAACTGTTGGGGTTGCAGGATCATAGGTTCTGATGATTGGGGGAATAGTAAATAAACCATGTATGCTACGCACTCTGGAATACTGTATAGCACTCAGAAGCAACATGCTGGAGGTATTCATAGCAACACGACTACATTTTCAAAACTTAGTGCCCGGTAAGAAAATGACAAAAAGGGCCGGACCCGGTGGCTCACGCCTGTAATCCCAGCACTTTGGAAGGCTGAGGCAGGAGGATCACCTAGGGTCAGGAGTTTGAGACCAGCCTGGCCAACATGATGAGACCCTGTCTCTACTAAAAATGCAGAAGTTAGCCGGGCATGGTGGTACACGCCTATAGTCGCAGTTACTTGGGAGACTGAGGCAGGAGAATTGCTTGAACCCGGGAGGCAGAGGTTGCAGTGAGCCGAAATCATACCATTGCACTTCAGCCTGGGCGACACAGTGAGACTCTGTCTAAAAAAAGAAAAGAAAATGGAAAAAAGAACAAAATAAGGTCTATAGATCACTATCATATAATGTAAGTTAAATATTAAACATATACAACAACAACAATATCCATAGTCTGTAAGAACCCATACACATGAAAGGACAGAAGTAAAATAGGACTAGAATGGTTGGTTTCGTAAAAGAAGGAGATAAGAATAAGAATGGACAATGACGCTCAGCAAACTAACACAGAAACAGAAAACCAAACACTGCATGTTCTCACTCATAAGTGGGAGTTGAACAATGAGAACACAGGGACACAGGGAGGGAAACATCACACACTGGGGCCTGTTAGGGTGTGGGGGGCAAGGGGAGGGAGAGCATAAGGACAAATACCTAATGCATGCGGGACTTAAAATCTAGATGACGGGTTGATGGGTGCAGCAAACCACCATGGCACATGTATAACTATGTAACAAATCTGCATGTTCTGCACATGTATCCCAGAACTTAAAGTAAAAAACAAAACAAAAACAAAAATACTGGAGAATGATAAAATGTAATAAATAAATAAATACAGCCAGATTGTATTATCAATGGAATCAACAATAATCTGAGGAGTATGACAGATTCAACCTAATGCAATGTGAGGTTAAAAAATACATAAATTAATCATAATACATGGGGAGGTATATTATGAAAACTAACAGGATCAGAGGCTGCAAAGAAAGGACCTACAATATTTCACAGGAAACGTGATATAGAGGATGATGGAGAATGAAGGGCAAAAACCTCAACGATTATACCTATAAAAACAGCTTCCAAGTTATTCTTTTATTCACCGCGTGTTGTTACATACATTAGAAAGAACTACGTGGATGTCTACATTACTCTAAACAAATCTGAAACACTAGGTTTGTGAACTGTGAACTGTGTGAGCAGAGGTACAAATACAGTAACGTAGGGGAGTAGATATCAGGACTATCAGCTTTTTCTCTCGGGATGCTAAGGCAAGACTGCAGCCTTGAGGAAGAGGAGGAAAAGCAGAGAAGGCTATCCAGGGCAGGGGTATCTAGGGACCCAGTCATCAGATAACACAGGGAAAGATAAGGAAGGGCTTACCATGGGAGCCAGGTAATGGTGTTGTGGTTTCTCTACATTCATAGACCCAAAGACAGGCAGGAAATGGGGTATCTTTTTTCTTTTCCACATTTCTTTCTAGGTGATAAAAACTCTATTGAATGTTGTAAAATATTATTTTTTGTTTAAATATTTATTATGAGAGTAATATTTGCTTATTATGCAACATTTTAAAAGCAAAGAAATGCAGAGAGAAGAAAAAAACTGTTCATAATCCAGTGAACTACCATTATCATTTCAATATGTTTTTTTTTTCTGGTCTTTTCTGGTATAAACCTACTTTAAAAAGTTATAAAATATGCTTGCATGCTATTTTTTTCTGATTTAACGTGATAATTTCAGCATTTTGTCAAGTAACAATTCACTTTTCACAAACATCTATTTTAATATCTAAATAACATTACATTGAAGTAAAAAAACAAAATTTACATAACTTCTCATTTTATTGTCTTAGAATATTTTTTCTCCTCGTAATATAAATTAATGACTATTCTCTGTACTTAGAGATTTATTTTTGCTATATTTCATAATATTTCCTTAGGAGAGGTTTCCAGAAGTCAAATTGTTAAAAACAAAGATGATAAACATTTTAAGGATATTGACATATGTAGTAAAGTTACTTCTAAGAAAGGCTGGGCCAGTGTATACCATCACCAGCAAAGGATGTAGGTGCCTGAGGACATATTTGAGCAGTTGCTATAATAGGTCAGAAATTCCCAAACTATTTTGTTTATAAAAATCATATGAGCAGCTTGATGAACTCCAGGTTTCAGATACAATTCATGTTTGCAGTGTTAGCAAGTAACCCAATGTGACTAACATAAGAATTACAAAGAATTCATGTTAAAGATACCATTTTGAGATATTACTGGGGAGCCTTTTATGTAGGATTTGTTTCTATAGCTAATGAGATGTTATGAATCCAGAAATCCTCTGTTTTCAGTAGAACATGTAAACTTTAAGATTCTGATCACGCTACCTTGTGTTTTACCCTGAACTTGCATAGTTCCTTTTTCCTGGATGAGCCCAAATCAGGTAGCTCTTAATTAAATGCTGACTTCATGAACATAACGTAGAATTTTAATAGTATTGTTACATTACTAGCTAAGCAAAAATGCTAGTGAAAGTTTGTCAAGCGCCAACATCTTTTGGTAGGAGAAAATATATCGGCCGGGCGCAGTGGCTCAAGCCTGTAATCCCAGCACTTTGGGAGGCCGAAATGGGCGGATCACGAGGTCAGGAGATCAAGACCATCGTGGCTAACACGGTGAACCCCTGTCTTTACTAAAAAATACAAAAAAACTAGCCGGGCGAGGTGGCGGGTGCCTGTAGTCCCAGCTACTCGGGAGGCTGAGGCAGGAGAATGGCGTAAACCCTGGAGGCAGAGCTTGCAGTGAGCTGAGATCTGGCCACTGCACTCCAGCCTGGGCAACAGAGCGAGATTCTGTCTCAAAAAAAAAAAAAAAAAAAGAAAAAAGAAAAAATCCGTAGAAGAAAAAGAAATGACACCTGAAGCATCTGGGACTTCAACATGTTCTGCATCTTAGAGTCACTTCTCTCCAGATATGCCTCCCCGTCTCCTCTCCTGGCCCTATTGAATACCAATACACAGGGATTCCAGGAGTGACTGGGGTATCTGTGTCTAGTGACCTATGTGAGTCTTCCTTCTGTACAGCAGAACGGTTTATTTTCTTCTATTTTCTTAGCAAATTTGCCCATTTAGGGTCCTTACCAGCGGCTAGTGGTTGGGAGCTGTCTATGGTCCTGTCTGGATTGAAGCTGGCATACAGAGAATAAGAAGCAGGATTAGAAAATGGAGAAGCAGCTCTAAAGTCCTTTGTTCTGGATTTTTGTTATATCCACCTGTTTTCTTGTCTTTCCATTCAGCTTAGAGCTATTCTATGGGGTACCCGAATATCAATGAATAATTTATTTTTAATGTATAAGCTTATTAGAGTTGGATTTTTATGACTTGCAGGGGGGATACTTTTAATTCACTCATCAACACAGTCACACTTGCTTCCAGAGACTGTTGGCCACACCACTGGGCTTTGTGGAAAATGAGAGTAGAGGGTGTTTTGGGTGAAAGCGGGTGTTTGCTGTCATTAGTAAGCCCTGTGACAGAGTGGAAAGTGCTAAGTTTTTTTGAGTCATACAGGTAGAGATTAAATCCTAATTCTCCTACCTCGTAGTTGTGTGGACTTCAGTGAGTTGTTAACTTCTCTTAGCTTCCATTTCCTTTCTAGATAAAATTGGCATATTTTATCTTACATGACTTTACAGTTTTAGTGAGACTTTACGTGCAAGTGCCTACGATGGAGCCCTTGGTATAGCAGGTGATTCATATAACCCACTCTGGGTTGTAGCTCTAGCATCTTTCTTCAAATGATGACTTTGAAGTCTGTATTTCTTCTGCTTCTATACATTTTGCCTTGCCTAGCACCTCTGAAACCAAGCGTTCTTTATTTCTTCCTTTCATAACCAAAACTAGATTTATTGAAGTGAAGGCAGGAATAATCAAGTTTTTAAATTGGCTTTGGAAAATTTTTTTCTAATAATCATTTTCCTAGGGGGTGATTCTCTCAGAAAAGTCAAGTTCACTTATGGATGAGAATGATTATGAGTAATCTCATGAGGAAAAAAAAAAAAAACTCTTGTTTTCTACCACGTTTTAATTCTACACACTTTTCTGTGCATTATCTCATTCAAGCTTCATAACATCCCTGCAAGATAGTTAATGAGAATATTATCATACTAATAAATAGAAGTCAAAACTGAGACTCTCCAACTTGTTAATTTTCTCAGAATCAATATTGCTTTCTTGGGCCAGGCACTATCTTAGGTACTGGGAATCAATGAAAAGAATACTAACTTGTGGTCTGAGCCTTCGAAAACCAGGGTGGAGGAGAGAAAAACAAATAGAAAGTGTAACTTGGAGTTATGGAGGAGTCAGGGGCACACCTGGGGTTCACATCACCAAGGGCTCACACTCCTGCAGAAGAGCAGGAAAGCCAGATTTAAAATAAATTACTTTGCTTCAGGATCAGAACTAAAACTAAGGATGAAAAGTGATGGCTCTTTCTGATATTTAACATTTGTTGTGCCATGGGAGATAGATTTGATATTGTGTGTTCTGGTTAATCTAATATTCCACAAAATTGTGATTTCTGCATACTATATGATAATTAAAGTTTTTAAAAAAATAGAAAAAAAAACGTAACAAACCACTTTTGGTTCTGGCCTTTAGAGATGTTTTTCCAAAATCAATTTGCATCTAATATACACCAGAAAGTCAGTACGGTGTAGTGTGGTAATTAAAAGTAAGGGCTGTGAGATCACGCTGCCTGTACTAAAATCCTGGCTCTCTCCCATGCTGGGAAAAACTACTTAACAACTCTGTGCCTTGGTTTTCTCATTTTAAATGGAGATAGTGATGATATCTACTTCATAGAATTTTTGTCAGCATAAAGGAGGTAATTAATTCACAGCCTTTGGCATAGTGCCTGGAACATGGAAGACAATCAATAATGTGTTAGTGCTGGAAAAAGTGGTGGTTCATGATGGATAAAAGGGTTCCTAGGGCCCAGCACAAAGTGGTCTTAGGGTTCTGACTGTGCTTCCCTGGAACCTTCCCTAGTCCTGTTATTCCAACAGTTCAGAAGAGTCTCAATGCCTGGGTTACTGCTCTGTCAGTACAGGCAGAAACAGTAAGATGACAAGGGTGTAACAATTCCTCCCATTCTCACCATCTTCCTTATGAAATAGGGCTATCTGGCTGTAAGACTGAGCAGTTAGTCTACCTAATCCTGCAAGTGGGAGCTTCACAGCCTAGCACAGTGCCCCAGATGTGGTTCCAGAGGGTTTCATTACATCCTTATCTTCTTAGGAATAGATAACCAAGCAGCCCATCAAAAAAGTTTTGGAAAACCTTAGTCATTTTAATGAGTAACTTAAGAGTCAATTCATTCACATTAATAGCTCATAGTTATTAATTAGTAAGACCGATTAGCAGGCAAATTTAATGACCCAAGATGGAAGAAGTAAAAATTCAGCTTTTTGAGTTAGGTATTTTTTAAATGACTCATGTCTATTACACAAAGAAAAAGAGCCTTAACCCCTGGAAAAAATTAATTATGCATTACTAATCTCCTTTATCAATATCAATTTCCTAATTTAATGCTGTTTACATTATTGAACACTTCATGAAGGCTAGGAGTGCAAAGTCTACTCATAGAAAGCTTTCCCACCATGATGATTATCTCAGAGTACTCAAGACCACATAAATCTGCTTGAGCCTTAACTATCAAGCCAATGGCAATTAGAGATACTTCAGAATGTTATTTTTTGGGGTTCAATTTATTTATCTTTCATAGGGACAAAAATAAATGTTACTTTTTTTTTTAGATGGAGTCTCACTCTGTTGCCAGGCTGGAGTGCGGTGGTGCAATCTCAGGTAAAGTCACGTGCCCAAAGGTCACTTAGCTGGTTAGTGACTGTGCTGGGACTTGCCTACCACCAAAACTTCTGCTCCTTTTACACTATGGCTTAATTCCCTGCTGCATGTGTTGTGTTCTGGTGCCTAAGACATTGCCTAGAAAATGGCAGGCACTCAACAAACATCTGTCAAGTGGACAATGTAGAGCACCCACACCAGCTTCATCCTCCTTTTGTTGTCACTAGCTCTCTCACTGGAACATCTGGTCAACCCTGCTCACCTGTCCACATTTGCTCTGTTTCTGCATCAGTCTTAAACAGATAAAGAAAAGGTCCTTAATCTCAGCCCTATCAACTGATAAGGGTTGGATATTTCTTCTCACAAAAACGAAGATTCCCCTATCACAGAAAAGGATTCTAGAAACCTGTAAAACCCCAGGATTGTAGTGTTTCAAATTCATTTCCCTGTGGGACACTCAAAACAAAATTCATGCTTCCTCTCTGGTTTTCCTTTCCAAAGAGGCACACCATGTACTCTGAAGTGCTCTTACACATGACAACCACAAAAATAATTGCCATCAACTGGGCCTGAGTTTGCATTCTGGTTCTCCACTTGGGGCTTATTAGTGTGAGCAAAGACATCAAATTTTTGGAATGATTTTCCCATCTGTAAATTTTCTGATTGTGTTTAGCATATAGGGCTAAATTTTTTTTTTTTTTTTTTTTTTTTTTTTTTTTTTTTGAGACAGAGTCTCGCTCTGTTGCCAGGCTGGAGTGCGGTGCTGCGATCCCAGCTCACTGCAACCTCCGCCTCCCGGGTTCAAGTGATTCTCCTGTCTCAGCCTCCTGAGTAGCTGGGACTACAGGTGTGTGCCACCACGCCCAGCTAAATTCTGTGTTTTTAGTAGAGATGGGGTTTCACCATGTTGGCCAGGATGGTCTCAATCTCTTGAACTGTGATTCACCAGCCTCGGTCTCCCAAAGTGCTGAGATTACAGGTGTGAGCCACTATACCTGGCCTACATTTTGTTTTTTCTAATGTAACTGTTTAAATTAAATCTATTTGTAACTATAATGCTCTATTTTTTAAATTTTGTTTTTGTTGGCAGATATATAGCATTTTCTTTGCTGGAAAACATACCATGGCACTTCGATTTTCAATCAAAATAATCTCCCTTTTCTTGAAAAACGAGTAAAAATATCACTTTTCCTTGATATTCATGGCTTTATCAGTAGTATAAGCTTGTATGTTTTTCCTTCCTGATAAAATATTTATGACAGGGAAAGATACCCTTATCTATGAAATTATATATTATAATTCAGCAAATACTTTATCTTCTGGAACACGAGTTTAATTGGCATATTTAGGCTTGGGCAATTCTTGCTAGATTAATTCAGATTAAGATCTCCAAGGTTTTGCTTTTATGCCAATCTCTTGAAAGAAAAAAAAAATCTGTTCTAACTTCTCCCAAAGTGTTTTGACTTTCTGCAAGCTGTATAACAATGGTTTTATTCAAATTGATGCAAATTTGAAAAGCCCTTGACATTTTCCCTTAACCAGGCATTAAAAAAAAAATTGCAAGCAGCAGGTGCTGGGTTTTATGCAACCAGCCATCAAATGAGCTTCCTATTTTATTTTTCTTAAGTTTCCAGCAAACTCTGAACTCACTTTACAGTTTAGGGAAATAGGCCATTGATTCAGCCACACATAAAACCAACTGAGTTTTTGCCCTGAAGTAGTGTTTGGCAGATGTTTCTGTGGTGATTTGAGGAGCATCCTAAAGCAGATTGTCAAGGACACTCTGGAATAACAGCTGCTATAAATCAAATTCTTCCCTCTTCTTCCCTCTCCTGCTCAACTTCATCTATTAACTGTAAAATAATGACAACTGAAACTCTTCAACGAGTACCATGAGTACTACAAGGACTTGAATTTACTGCAAAGCCTGTAAAACTCCAATCTAGTGTTTAATAAGGTGGGAGAAGGAGAGGGGGGAGAATTCCCATGAAGTTAGAAGTTTATGGAATTCATTACTGGAAAGTTTCACTGTGTGAAGTTTATAGACTTGTGATTTGATGGCTGCTAACTTTAAGCTCCTGGTGCTTCTTGTTATTGTATTTGGTTTTTTGTTTTGTGGTATGGTTGGAATGTTTATCCCCTCTAAAACTCATGTTGAAATTTAATTTCCATTGTAACAGTATTAAGAAGTGATATTTTAAGAGGTAATCAGCTCATCAGGGCTCTGCTCTCCTGGGTGGGATTGGCAACTTTATAAAAGGGCTAGTTTCGTCCACCCTCACCCTCTTACCTTCTAACATGTGATGATGCACCAACAAGGCCCTTGACAGATGCTGGCACCTTGTTCTTAGACTTCCCAGCCTCCAGAACTGTGAGTCAATGAATGTATGTTCGCCGTAAATAATGCAGTACCAGGTATTTTGCTATAGTAGCACAAAATGAACTAAGATATTTTATTTTTAGTGTTTTGGGTGGTACTATTGATTTCTTTTTCCTTTGTGATCTTTTAATTCAATATTTTGATTTACTTTCTGCCTTTCCTTATAATTAAAGGCCAAAAAAAAAAAAAAAAAAAAAAAAAAAGACTCCTTCTCACCTTTCTATGCAATTCCCTCAAAAACTTTCAACACTGTCTTCTTTTGTCCTGGTCTTTGAGGATTGGGAGAACACCAACAATCTAGTTTCAGGAGATGGTATTTGCTTTGGTTTAATGTTTTGTGCCAAGTCGTTATTTTTTACAGGTTCAGAAATGACTCTATCATCTTGCAGGCCCTTGAGTCATTCCAAAAATTAACCTCATAGTGTCCTGGCCATATTTTTATCCCCCCACTATTTTTGGTTCCCATTGAACTCTATGCAGCTTTGCCACCTTGATTATCTGGTGCCATAATCACCTGGGAGGCAGTCATGGGCAGTGGGTGAGGTTTAGGATTTTCTATCAAGCAATCCCTAACTCTGACTTTCTGAACACCGTGACTTCACACATGGATAGCGTAGGTAATCACAATGCCAGCTTCATGGGAATATTGTGAGAACTAATAAAAATTCACCACAAAACACCATACATAGCATGTACTCATGCAATGGTCACATTTAGCTGAGTTCTTGTTTATCTTTTCAGGTAACCCAAAGCTCCTCCAGAATAGTGGCAGCATCTTAACTCTTCTACCTTTCCAGCCCAGAAGAGTACCTTTCACATAACTCAAACTCAACAAAGAGATGTTGAATAATCACATGACTGAACCAAATTCTGGTCTCAACTGCTTTCCTTAATGACTGCCTGGCTCAGGAACACAATTTGTGTTTAATTTACCCAAATGTAATTTCCCTTATCAGGTATTTTACACACCCTTTAAGATTCATCTCCTCCAGACCAATTGTCTTAACTGTTCTTACCTCTGAACTTTACAGTCCTTTGTCTATTGTCCATGCTATTTTAGACCTCTTTCTCTATGAGGAATAGATGTAATATTTCCCAAATCAGAAGCCTTTGGTAGATTCCTAGTATCCTCAGGATGGAGTTGTTCACCCTCACTGTGGGATGCAAAGCCTCTATTCTCTGGCCACTGTCCATCTCTCCAGCCACCTGCCATGACACTGTCATGCTTTTTCAAGACTCTTCTATTTAAAAACTTCAAATTACTTTTTTCTCCCTCTCTGTAATACTGACACAGAATTTTAATTGTTGGATTACTTCTCACTAATCATTCTGCCATAATGGTAAAACCTATTTTTTTTATCCTGCTTGCAAACCCAGTTCCTGACACATAGTTAGATATTTTAAAATGGTGATTGCAATCCCAGCACTTTGGGAGGCCAAGGCAGGTGGATCACGAGGTCAGGAGTTTGAGACCATCCTGGTTAACACAATGAAACCCGGTCTCTACTAAAAAATACAAAAAATTAGCCGGGCATGGTGGCGGGCGTCTGTAGTCCCAGCTACTTGGGAGGCTGAGGCAGGAGAATGGCGTGAATCCGGGAGGAGGAGCTTGCAGTGAGTCGAGATCCGGCCACTGCACTCCAGCCTGGGCGACAGACCCAGACTCTATCTATAAAAAAAAAAAAAAAAAAAAAAAAAAAAAAAAAAAAATTGATTGAATAAATAGTTCTCATATATTTAGAATACCATTCCCTGTACATGGAATGCAATTTTACCCTTTGCCACCTTAAAATAAATGTTCATGGTTAAAATCCTATTTAGTCTCCATCTTCATTATCAGGCTTTCCTGACAACACCCAGAGGAAATGATTCATGCTCTCACCTTGTACATTCCTTTTTAAATTGCATGTTTTGCTCAGAATTGCTTGTTTACATGTGCATCTCTCTTCTACTAGGATGTGAGTTTGTGGTGTGCAAGGACAGTATCAACACACTTTCTGGTACTCAAAACTACAACAGACTTGGCATATCAGAGATGCTCAGCCAGTGTGTTGATTCATTACTCTGATTTCCAAATAGTGGCAGGTTTCCCATTCATCTAGCAAATCAATCTTCAGCTATTCCAGAGCACTGTAAAGGGTAATCCCATCATCTTTAAGCTATTATTGAGCAATTCATGAAAATGTGCTGATTAATAAGCCACCAAACTGGAAAAGATTGATAGTGCTAAAACCCTTGTTAGGGAGAGGATTTTACAGCCTGGTGGCCAAAAAGACATGTGCCTGGAATATCTGAGACAGACAGAGAGTCTTTTAAAGTGTGAATGATGGAATGACAAACATTAGGAATGTGCTTAAGTTTCTTTGAAAGATATAAATTCAGGTAGGAATTGGCACTGAGCAGAACCCACACCACCTTAAGATTCTAGAAGCATGATCCAGGGCTGCAATACTACTCCATGAGGTAAGCACACATGGAAAATATCCTGGGACTGGAGAGTAGGGAGCATTCTAAGGTAGTGTTGTGTAGTGGAAAGAGCACTAACAAGCTGTGTGATCTTGGGCAAGTCTGTTGACCTTCCTTGGCTCCATTTCCTTTATTTGTAACATAAGGTCATTAGAACAATTAGCAGTTTCCAAATATTTAAGTAGATAAAAGTCATATATAAACACCAATGTATGACATAGTTAAAACTGGTGTTGCTCTGATTGATGCTAGAATGGATCCTGGAAACCACTTTTCAGTCCCTTTCAGAAATGGCCTCTAGGATACCTCTAAGGGACATTAAGACACCTAGGAACACAGTTTGCAAACCAGTGGTCTAGATTAAGTCAAGTTCACATGTACATCTGGCATGCTCAAATTTTGTGATTCTGTAATTTAATGCCACCTCTCTGTAACAATAAGTATAACATTAACAATAACTACACACATTCACATACACACACAGCCAGACATATGTGTGCACACACACACAAATATTTTTGTGTTTACACACATTTATACAATTACACGCAATTGCATAATCACAATTATGCAATTACCATTTACACAATTATTGATATCTATTATTGCTTTCAGTTTCACTTCTGAACTTGGAGGAAGGTACGGCAGAAATTGATAGTCTCATTTTACAAAAGAAGATGCAGCAACAGATTGCCGTTGTGCACTTGGTGATTGTGGGTCTTGGCAAGGCTTCTGAGAGGCATTAAGTGGATGGCAGTCTTTTAAGAGTTGCATGATATTGAACACTTTGGGTGTGCTAAGACTATATTCAGCAATGGTCACACAGGGAAAGTAAAAGAGTCCCTAATGTTTAGGTAGTTATGGTCTAATGGGTGATATATGCACAGAGTTGAATTTTAATGTAACATATTATAAGATAAAATTCACCTCAAGGTCTACAAATAAAAAGAAGGGCACTTAGTATAGTGTAGGTTTAAGTAATCACTTTCTGGGGGAGATGTTGGTTGACCTGAGTCTGATAGAATTAAGAAGAACATTTCAAGCAGAGGGAACATCATGAGCAAAGACACCACGTCTTAAACAGCATGGCATCCTGAGAGTATAAGGTAAGAGATGAAGAAAGGCAGGATGGGGACTGGAGTGGTGGAGGGGGACCAGATGTCAGGGACCAGGATGTCATGCTATGACTTTGCACATTAAACCAAGTGAAAAATTTTAATTAGAAAGTTAAAAGTTTGGATTTTTATTTTAGAAAGATCACCTTGGCTTTAAGGGATTGCAGAAGGGATTGGAATTGGAAAAGATTGGAAGTGAGGAGAGAAAATTAGGTTGTGGTGGTAACAATTCAGGAATGAGATGATAAGGAAGTAGTACAGAACAATAATTGTTACTTAAAACAAAACAGGTGAAAGAAAACTAAAACCACCTAACTAGGGACTCAAAGAAATGGAAACAGTGTTAGACACTTTTGCTTCTTTCCTAATTGTTTAATGCCACCTTGTATGTGATCTCCTGCCTATCTCTCTAGCATCTCTCACCTGAACTTTCTACCTCATCACCACATGCCAAAAATACAGCACAAAATTATTTTAACATAGAGGTAGCTATTTGAATGATCTGGGTATGAAAGTATCTTAAGAACTGTAGAGAAAATCACAAAGGGGACTTGAGAAGGATTTGAATGCCTACATATTTTAAATGTCAAAGATACCATGTGCAAAATTAAAATAAAATAACTTCATAGAGTATTTGACATTAAAGAACAAGAAGAAAATATCAGCCGGGGGCGTTGGCTCAAGCCTGTAATCCCAGCACTTTGGGAGGCCGAGACGGGCGGATCACTAGATCAGGAGATCGAGACCATCCTGGCTAACACGGTGAAACCCCGTCTCTACTAAAAAAATACAAAAATCTAGCCGGGCGAGGTGGCGGGCGCCTGTAGTCCCAGCTACTCGGGAGGCTGAGGCAGGAGAATGATGTAAACCCGGGAGGCGGAGCTTGCAGTGAGCCGAGATCCGGCCACCACACTCCAGCCTGGGCGACAGGGCGAGACTCCGCCTCAAAAAAAAAAAAAAAAGAAAAGAAAATATCATTAGTGTTCAAACAGTTTATACAAATCAATGGAAAAAGCACTTAAGAATATCAATGGCTGGAGGACTTGAACAGAACATTATAGAAGAATTTTTTTAAAAAGCCAATAATATAAGGACAGTATTCAACCTCACCAGTGTAGCAGAAATGAAAACAGAAGGAATGATGAAACAATTTTTCTTTGCTAATTCTCATAGCTATTTTACAACTCTACTGCTTCATCCTGTTGCTGGTGGGGAGGAATCTACCACACCTCCACATGGGCTTGGTGTGGGCTTGGGAGTATTTATTCAACCATTTTGAAAAGTAGTTCAATTTTCTATTCATATCTCTATATAGGTCTGTTTCTATCTAAATATCTCTATGTCTACATATCTGAGTATGTTTTCAAAAAGTTACATCTTTTGGGACTTTTAATTTCTTTACTAGGAATTTATTCTTAGGAGATACTAAAGATACTAAAGATGCAGTAAATATTTATTCACAACAATGTGCATTACAACAGTGTATACAGTGGCCAAAATCTGAAGCAGTCAAAATATCTACCAAGAGAGGGTTGTGTAAGTAGTTTTGTTGAGAAAACTGTTTCAGTGTAACGACAAAGAAGGAAAGAATACATAATTGCATAATATGTAATGTTGCTTAAAGTGACTTAGAAAACGTATTTTGCAAAGCTTATTAAACCTAGCTGACATTTCTGATTTGATATCACAAAGTTTTGCTATTGTCAATGTATTGTGCGAGGAAATGACTTTTGAAAAGTAAAAATGACTTTATTTCTTTGAAAAAGACAAGTCATTTTCCAGTGACATATGTTCAAGTTCAATGACACTTGAACAGGTGGCTAAATTTGTCCTGAGGAGAGATCTGTGAAATATGTGACTCTTGGCAGAAAAGTGATTGTGGAAAACCCCAAGAATCTTGATTTACAAAGTTGGGGTCTATGGATTATGCATGTTAAATAAACTGAAACAAAAACATGGAAACATTAACAGTGGAGACATATGTGTTGGGTGAGATAAAAATTTTTTAAAATTTTTTTTTGATGTTGAATTTTCTTTGAGGATGCACTGCCTTGAAAATAGGAAAGAAATACAGTGTTGAAGTTATAAAAATTAAAGTCACACTCTACTGATTTTTTCACACCTTCAAAGCTTCTCAAAAGAGACAAGGGAAACGCAGGTCCACATAATTTTGTTCACAACCTCGTTGGGTTTTACTATCTTGACTGCATCATCAGAAAGCCTGGAATAGATCTCATTTTCAAATTAAAAGAGCTAGATATGTTATTTTCCCTTCTATTAAAAACTTTCCATTTCCTGCTGCTACTTCTCCCACTGCCTCTCTAATTGCAAACAACCTCCTATTCCAACCCCTCAATAGGTGACCAATGACCTCAAGAATCCCCTACTTCTGGCAACAGATTCTATCCTCCAGCTCTCTAAGCAAGGCTGGTCTCACTGCACAGCTCTTCAATTGAACCAGCTCCCAGAGCCTGGTATCTCTGTCTGCAGATCCTGATTATGCAGTACTTCATGAATAACCTGCACCACGATGTCCTCCCTGCAGTAGCCCAACCTGGCCTGTGATATTGCTTGATCCTTCCTCACAGCAAATCTGTAAAAGTTTCAAATTTGCAAGCAATAATCCACCAGCTAGGGTGAACTGAGGACATGTCTGACTGCAGGATGGCTATAAAAACAACGAAAACCACTCTCCCTATACAAATCAGAGGATCCCTCCCTTGGAAAAGAAAAATAACCCAAAGAAAAAATCATCCATGAATTTATATTTACTCAAAGCCTACTATGTGCCAGTCACTAATTACTAGAATAACACTGAATAGAAATGATCACATTTAATTCTCACAACAGAGCAGATACAATTAGGCCTCTGCTTTATTGGTTAACATACTGAGGTACAGAAAGTTTAAATAGCTTAGCCAAGCCCATAGAACCAGGACTTGCAGCCAGGGACCTGGCCACAAAGGCACGTTTACTCCTTGTAGTGAAATTCTATAGGCAGACAGCAAGGCCCTGAGTTAATGAAACCCAGAACATTGAGCTTGATTTTTTTTTAAAAAGGACATATGCACATGTATGTTTATTGCAGCACTATTTACAGTAGCAAAGACTTGGAACCAACCCAAATGCCCATCAATGAGAGGCTGAATAAAGAAAACGTGGCACATATACACCACAGAATACTATGCAACCATAAAAAAGAATGAGTTCATGTCCTTTGCAGGGACATGGATGAAGTTGGAAACCATCATTCTCAGCAAACTAACATAGGAACAGAAAACCAAACACTGCATGTTCTCACTCATAAGTGGGAGTTGAACAGTGAGAACACATGGACATAGGGAGGGGAATATCACACACCAGGCCCTGTCAGGGCTGAGAGGCAAGAGGAGGGAGAGCATTAGGACAAATACCTAATGCATCAGGGGCTTAAAACCTAGATAATGGGTTGATAGGTGCAATAGACAACCATGGCACATGTATACCTTTGTAACAAACCTGCACATTCTGCACATGTATCCCAGCACTTAGAAAAAAATAAATTTTATAAAAAGGACAAACAGCTGTTTAGAAAGCACAGCCACTGGTCCTCGGCCGCAGAGGTGTGAGAATAGAGAAAGGGTCAGGAACACACACATGGGGACTGTTAGGCTGATGGACCACTCAGCCAGACATCATGAGACTGATCTTCTGGCTCTGAAGAGTTCAAGTGAGCTTAGGTGAGACATTTCTCCTGGGTCCCAGTAGCTGTCCTAATGTCAAGTTCAAATGGTACAGGTGTGCTCCTTTATTCTTCTGGCTGTTGAGTGGGGCTCCCCCTGTAACTAAAGAACCTGTAGACTATTCTGTTTTCCAAATATAACCAAATTCTGACTCATCTTCACCACCTCACTGCTTTCACTCTGATCCAAACCACGGCCCTCTGCCTAGATTGTCACAATGGTTCTTAACTGGCCCCTCTTAGACATATCCCCTTACTTCTCTAGAGGTCCTTCTCACCAGAAATCAGTGTTATTTTTTAACAAAGTCTGTCATATGATGGAATTCCTCCACTTCCATTAGAACAAAAGAAGAAAGTCTTCAATAACTTAGAAGACCTTATTTCAGAGGCCGGCAAGCGTTTTTCTGTAAAGGACCAAAGAGTACATATTTTAGGCCTTGTGAGCCATTATGGTCTATCACAGCTACTCAGTTACGCAACTGAGGTGTGAAATTGGCCATAGACAATATACAAACAAATGAATATAGGTGTTTTCCAATACAACTTTATTTATAAGAGCAGAATCTAGCCTGTTTTCTTATTCTTGTTCCTGACTTTATTTCTTGCAACTCTTTTCCTTGCTCACTGCACCTCAACCACACCAGCTTTCTTCTTGTGCCCCAAACATGTCATGTGATCTCCTGCCTCCTGGCCTTCTGTCACCCTAGAACACTCCAGATGGCCAGGTATCGCCACGACTCACTCTCTCACCTCCTCCAACCTCAGATAAAGATTACCTTCTCCAGGAAGCCTAAGCCAGCCCTCTTTTGTCTCACCACCCCAATTCCTCTTTCCTTGCTCTAGTTTTTTTTTCTTTTTCCACATTTATCACCTTTAAACAAAATATAATTGTTTATTGTATCTATCGTACATTACCTTTCTCCCCTACTAGAGTGTTGTCTCCAGGTGGGCAGGTAGTTGATAGTTTTATTCACTCACATAATCCAACTACCTAGAAGAGTATCTGGGGGCATAATACATACTCAGTACACATTTGTGGAATTCAAAGGTTAAAACAAATTTAAAGCCACAGAAGTTACAAAAATGTACAGAACATCTTGCTGATATCACCTAATCTCTCCCTTGACTCAAAGGAACAGAACACTAGAAATGCATGTAGATTGCATAAGGCCAAGGATTCGTCCATCAAGGATAACAACATGACATTTTTCCTCTTCTCTCTATGTTTACCCCACAAAAACTAAGTAAGGATTGTTCGATTACTCAAAGAAACTACCAGTAGAAATTAAGGATATGTTTGAGTTTTTGCAAAAATGTACCAATTGACCTCCCCCGGTCCCTTTATCCATGCCCTTTGCAATGTTACTTAGCTGCTCCCATCAAGTAGTGAAACTTATTCTCCAGCCCTTGAACGTGGGCTGGGTTTGTGACTCATCCTGGCCAGTAGAATCTAATGGAATGCCGTTGTGTCAGGTCTCACTTGAAACCCTTGCAGACACCATGTGAATTACTTCAAGTTAGTCTGCTGGAGAATGAGACACACACAACAGAGCTGAACTAGTCCAGTAGTTCCAGTAAGACATGTGGAAAGTCTCAAACAAGATCAGCCAAACCTTTTAGTCCACCGATAGCTGACCACAGACGCATGAATAAGCTTAACTAACATCAGAAGAAGGGCCTAACTGCATTTATTCAATATTGCCCACCTGAAGAATTGTGACTTAAATATTTATTTATTTAACCAAAGGTTGGAGTTATTACCTGTCAATAGCCAATTGATACAGGTATGTCTGCAAGAAAGAGATATTGGCCTTTCACTCATTGGTTGGTTGGATATAAGCAGAACTGAAGAAACCCAGCAGCCAAGTCAGGTTTTGCTGGTGGAAAAGAGCACATGAGCACATTCTTGGGAAAGTCTGGCACACATTCCAGCAGTTTAGGGATGAGATGTGGAAACTGGATGAGGAAACTGTGTTCTGTGGCCAATAAAAAACACCAGCCCAGGAGGAGCAGAATGTCTATTGAATGAAAGTGAGAGATGAAGATTCCAGCAGTGAGGATTCCTATATTATCTGGGAGGTAATCAATAGATAAGATAAAAAGCCCAGGCTGTTGGCACAAGTGTTCATGAAAGAAGATCCTAGAGGAGATAAGAGTAAAGGGGGTGGGTGTGGTGGCTGGCGTCTGTAATTCCAGTGTTTTGGGAGACTTAAGTAAGAGAATTTCTTGAGCCCAGGAGTTTGAGATCAGCCTGAGCAACATAGTGAAACCCCACCTCTACAAAAAACATTAAAGAATTAGCCAAGTGTGACGGTGCATGTCTGTGGTCCTAGCCACTCAGGAAACTAAGATGAGAGGATTAATTAAGTCCAGGAGTCTGAGGCTACAGTGAGCTATGATCATGCTGCTGCACTCCAGCCTGGATGACAGAGGAAGATCCTGTCTCCAAACAATAATAATAGTGAATTTGATGGAGAGCCCACGTGAAAGGATCAGTGGTGCACAGTGGAGGGGACATCTGTGTTTGAATCAGAGGTAAGGAAGGGAAGATGTATAGAAAGGCAGGTGATTGTGTGCTTAGGTGTGGAGGGGCAAAGAGGATGAGGATGTTTAATGGCTTTAATTATTTTAATAAACTGGGAAGAAGGGCATTTTACATGGGAGTACCGATTATTAACTGAGTCAAGATTGAAAAAAAAGTAGTGGTGATGCTTCAGAAGAGTTTCTGGGAGTAGAAGTTGACCATAAGCAGTAAAATGATTGACAGGCGAGACTGAGGACCTTGTCCATTGTTTCCTTTTTACTATCATGCTCTCTGCTGTGCTTAGCGTTTTCTTTCACTTGCCCAAGTTTAAGAAGAAGAAACAGTGTCGTGAAAATGTAGACTCGAGGTGCTGCCAGGCAGATGTGGTAGAAAACAGGAATGTGATGAAGTTAAGGTTGTTAAAAAATTAAAAAAAAAAAAAAAAAAAAAAAAAAAAAAAAAAAAAAAAAAAAAAAAACAGGCCAGGCTCATTGGCTCAAGACTGTAATCCCAGCACTTTGGGAAGCCAAGGCAGGCGGATCACAAGGTCAGGAGATCGAGACCATCCTGTCTAACATGGTGAAACCTCATATCTACTAAAAATACAAAAAAATAAAAAACTCGAAAAAATGAGAGAGTGGTGGCAGGTACCTGTAATCCCAGCTACTCAGGAAGCTGAGGCAGGAGAATCTCTTGAATCTGGGAGGAAAATGTTGCAGTGAGCCAAGATCATGCCACTGCACTCCAGCTTGGGCTACAGAGTGAGATTCCATCTCAAAATAAAAAACAAAATAAAATAAAAAAGCAATTTAGGTAATCAAAAATGAGCACCAGCTGGTGAGGGGATTGCTTGAGATGAGCAGGGCATGGTGAACTGATCAAGGTGGGAGCCACTGAAAGGAAGTTGGAGCTAAGCTTCAATTGAGTTGGGAAAGTCAAGATACTTAAATTGTACAGTGTTTCGATGGAAATCTCGTAGAATGACAGGTGGACAAGAGAATGGAAGGGAAGTTATCATGTGCTATTCTTACGACCCTGATAAAACCCTCAACTC
The DNA here is from genome assembly GCF_007565055.1 of Rhinopithecus roxellana. Classification (NCBI taxonomy): domain Eukaryota; kingdom Metazoa; phylum Chordata; class Mammalia; order Primates; family Cercopithecidae; genus Rhinopithecus; species Rhinopithecus roxellana. The sequence continues at coordinate 162,763,126 of NC_044550.1, read as the reverse complement.
TTGGGTTGCAGGCGATACAATCTAACAGCACTGAGCCCATGGAAAATTTTCTATAGATACATGTCAAATGGCTGCAGGGACCTCCTTTTCCTGTGTTTGGCTTCTCAGTGGCAACAGAGTATAATGAAATAGGTGTCTGGTAAGTTCTGCGGAGGGGAGGAAGAAGGGCTGTGAGAGTCTGGGTGCCTCAAAAGCTAACCTCAGGATAACCACAACAAAAAAAGGTACAGACACCTTTGGGCAGGAGTTTGCTATTTCTGGATAAACACTGGACAAGCATAAAATTTTCTTCTCTGCCTCTCTCAGTCCTCCAACTGCCTCAGGAAGGAAGCTGCTTAATATAATATGCTTTTCCAGACAGGAGAGTCCAGGGTGAAGTGAGAATTTGAGAAAGCAGCATCCCTCCCCAGTACAAATAAACATCCACAAAGCACTCTGTGTAGTGCAGAAGCAGAACATTGGTCTGTTTCATGCCATTTTAAATGCCCAGGCACAAATGATCTAAGCTACCCTCATTTCTGAGATAAGAAAATTGAGAGTCCTAGTTCTATAATCAGATAGGTTGTGAGTCTCAGCTCTGATACTTCATGGCTAGAGACCTTGGGCAAGTCACTTTTTTTTCCTAATGTTAGTTTTTCTCATCCACAAACTGAAAATAATGCTATTAAACTCATGTATGTGGAGGATTAAATGAGATAAAATACAACCCAGCACAGAGTTGGGACTCAACTATTTTTAGCTTTGTATATATGCATATATATTAATATCAACATATCATGAATACTATAGTCATTACATATCATTCCACAGGCTGCTAAATGTACAACAAGGATGGGGATATAGAAGCGAAACCCTTTGCATTCGGGGTGGCTATCCTCCCTCCGAGTCACTGAGAAGTCGGGGATCATTAACATGATTTTCAATGACTGCACAATGTCACATATTTTGTCGTGACAGCATACAGGCAAAACAAGCTCAATCTGATGTGAAAGTCTAAATTCATTTTTCCTCCCACATATAAAAACATCAGTTGCTACAGGGATTTGGTAATATGCTGAAAGTTTCTGATTATATATGACCAGCAGGCATATGTGATAGAGTTTCATCTTCCTATGCATATTGGTTTGGAGTGCCAGTTATTTCAATATTTGGTGCCTCATATGAGAACTGTTCCCAAGTCGTGAGATAAAGAAATAGACACACCATCAGCAGCACCAGTATTGAATGGATGGGATTCTATTCAAGTCCTGATGTACAAGCTGTTATGACAGTAAGGCTCCATTATGATCATGTTCTTTTGCAAAAGCAACTGTTCTGGCTTTTTTTTTTTTTTTTCTTTTTTGGCTCTTTTTAAAGCTGATGTCACATTTTTTAGGAAGTTGTTTAACAGATGATGTCAGTTGAGCTTTTTGTCTATTTTCACGGACTAGACAGCATCAGAAATACATTAAACCACAGCATAATCAATGCCCAGGGATTTATTTATTTATTGCCCATTTTATATTGAGGGAACTGCAAAAGCACAGAGAAAGAGGAGATACCCTCATCAGAATTAGAAATATGTCAACCCATCTCAAATAAAGCTATCACTTTGGCTTTAGGGAAAGGCATTATTACTTGGCTGTGAGGGTTGATCTCAGTGGAGGTAAAATAGATTATAAATTGACACATGGTATCTCCCAGAAAAAAACATAAGAATTGGTCTAGCCTTTGTATCTAACAGCTTAACATCAGAGCCTCCATAAAATTAATGGAACATGATTTTGTATCTCCTGGAAAGACCTGCATGACCTTGGTCAGGTCTCTTAAAGTTTCTGAGTCTTAATTTCCTTATTTATAAAATGGGGTTCATAATAACAATTTCAAAAGAACATAAAGGCTTTAAATGGCAGAACATTGTCTAGCAATGTGCCTGAGACCTGATGGATTTTTTTCTTAAATGTTAATTTCTTAACTAGAAGTGCAGAGAAATTCACCTCACAGACTTCCTGCTTCTATATAGATACAGGGCCTAGAAGAACCAAGTAATTTTTTAGTGATACCCAGGACAATGTGATACACCACTACGTTTTCCCAGATATAAGTAAGATGAAATGTTTGTAGGGTTACTAGGTGAGAATAGATATCAGATGTGAACGTGCAATGAAGACTGTTAGATACTATGTACTAAATCTAATTTACTCTCGATTTTATTTACTTATTCCTCCAGTAAACACTCCTGAGCTCCTACTGTGGGCCAGTTACCAGAACAGATGTTGAGGGAGCAAAATCTTGAGCATGATTCTTGCCCTCCTGGAATCAGGGTATAAAACATGAAATGATCGCATAAACAGAAATAAAGTTTTAACTAGGCAAAGTGCAGTGAAATGGAAGAGTGCTATGCTATGGAGTTGGGAGAAGTTGGCCTCATCAGAGACACCCAGAAAATTTTCCTAAAAGTGATATCTGAGCTGAAATGTGAAACAGAAGAAGTTTTATGTAGAAAAACAAGGAAGAGGAGAGAACAAAGAGGACACCTGCTTTATATCAAAGGTAGCAGACAGGTAAGGGGAATGAGACAATGCTGGTGTTTTTGGTGTCCAAAGATGGTGAAAGATGAGCCAAGCAGGAAGCATTGCCTTATAAGTCATGGTAGGGTGTTCTCTTGTTATTTTCTAAGTGCTGAGATCTGTCTGAAGTTCTTTAACTGGGCAGTAAAGGTACCTTAGCAGATACACATTTTGAAAAGGTTACTCTGGCTACAGTGGGATTTGTAGGAATGTATATATGGTGGTAAAGCAGTTAGGAAGCAACTGGTAATAGATGGTAGTAAAGGAGAACCACTAGGATGATTTGTGCAATGTTTAGAAAAATAATGGACAGTCCTTCGTGATGGGTTATCTACAACCACTAGAGAGAGAAGGGTATATCTGGAGGATGTCTAAATTTCTGACTTTCTTTTTTTTTTTTTTTTTTTTTTTTTTTTGTTTTTTTTGTTTTTTTATTATACTTTAAGTTCTAGGGTACATGTGCATAACGTGCAGGTTTGTTACATATGTATACTTATGCCATGTTGGTGTGCTGCACCCATCAACTCGTCAGCACCCATCAATTCATCATTTATATCATGTATAACTCCCCAATGCAATCCCTCCCTCCTCCCCCCTCCCCATGATAGACCCCAGTGTGTGATGTTCCCCTTCCCGAGCCCAAGTGATCTCATTGTTCAGTTCCCACCTATGAGTGAGAACATGCGGTGTTTGGTTTTCTCTTCTTGTGATAGTTTGCTAAGAATGATGGTTTCCAGCTGCATCCATGTCCCTACAAAGGACGCAAACTCATCCTTTTTTATGGCTGCATAGTATTCCATGGTGTATATGTGCCACATTTTCTTAATCCAGTCTGTCACAGATGGACATTTGGGTTGATTCCAAGTCTTTGCTATTGTGAATAGTGCCGCAATAAACATACGTGTGCATGTGTCTTTGTAGTAGACTAATTTATAATCCTTTGGGTATATACCCAGTAGTGGGATGGCTGGGTCATATGGTACATCTAGTTCTAGATCCTTGAGGAATTGCCATACTGTTTTCCATAATGGTTGAACTAGTTTACAATCCCACCAACAGTGTAAAAGTGTTCCTATTTCTCCACATCCTCTCCAACACCTGTTGTTTCCTGACTTCTTAATGATTGCCATTCTAACTGGTGTGAGATGGTATCTCATTGTGGTTTTGATTTGCATTTCTCTGATGGCCAGTGATGATGAGCATTTTTTCATGTGTCTGTTGGCTGTATGAATATCTTCTTTTGAGAAATGTCTGTTCATATCCTTTCCCCACTTTTTGATGGGGTTGTTTGTTTTTTTCTCGTATATTTGTTTGAGTTCTTTGTAGATTCTGGATATTAGCCCTTTGTCAGATGAGTAGGTTGCAAAAATTTTCTCCCATTCTGTAGGTTGCCTGTTCACTCTGATGGTAGTTTCTTTTGCTGTGCAAAAGCTCTTTAGTTTAATTAGATCCCATTCAGGACATAGGCATGGGCAAGGACTTCATGTCTAAAACACCAAAAGCAACGGCAGCAAAAGCCAAAATTTCTGACTTTCTTAACGATTTAATATTTTAGTAAGGAGAAGTAAAAAGCCCACATTGGCTGGGGAATAATGAAGTAGTCAGTTTGTTACCTTAGGACTGTGGTGCACTTAACAAATACAAAAGTAGATGTCAGGTAGACATTTAGATATGTGGGTCTTGATTTGAAAAGGAGGCTGTGAGCTTTGAAATCTATTTATTAGTGAATTACCTGACTATTGCTGGAGGCAAGGGGATGGAGAGGGATACTAGTAGTGTTAGAGTGAACAACAGTGCCTAAAACTGAATATTGAGAAGCAATTGGTGAAGTAGAAGAAGAAATAACAAGCAAGAAGGCAGAGAAGAGACAGAAACAAAAGTGGTTAGTTACCCCTGAGAATAGCACAAAAACCAAGAAATGAGATAATTTTCCATAGAAGGTACAGTCAACAAGGTCAAATGATGCTGAGGTTAGGTAGGATGAAAGACTCTAAAGTGGTACTGTTTTATTTCCTGAAGGTAAATGGTAATCTACATTTGGATATACAAGAACTTAAACCAGTACTAATTTTATTAACTGCACCCCCCTCCCCGTATAAAACTCCACTTCCATCACATACACACTTTAAATGACCCACCATTCATTAAATCATATGGAGAGTCCCTAGCAATAGGATCCATAAAACAACATTTCAGATTAAAGATAGCAATTCTTTCTGGAACAGTGTTGTATTACTCTTATAAGAGTTACTGTATACCATTAAAATAATCCTTGGGCCAGAATATTTATTGAACAACTACTTGGTGGAAGAAAAGAAAAGGATAGGCACGGGTCAGCACTCATAATCAACAGTGGATACAACTCCATGCTGAAGACGACCAGAGTCTTGTTGATGACCAATTGCCTCCTCAGGTCTTATCCAAGCTCTCTTCCCTTGCTAGTAGACACGGACATGCTTAAAAATTCAGAGGTATATTTTTCTCATTTCCCTCCACCAAATCTGCATTGGAAAAAACTGTTTATTTTCTTATATTTGCTTTATCTGTTTTTCTCTTATTAACTCCTAAATCATTTTTTCCTCCTAATTCTTACTAATAATTTCTTATTTCTTTGGTTTAATTGCTAAAACTCATTTGACCCTCATATGAGGCATTATCATTGGTAAAACTGCCTCAACACTAGACCTCATAAACTAAGCAGCTGATCTGAACTTGAATTCATCTCTCTCAAATATCACTAATTATAATGGAATTATATTCTCCAAGGTGTCAGCACATGAAATTTTCACGTAATTAAAATCTGTATTCTTCTGACTTTTAGACTCACAATGTCACATATTATGCATCCAATGACGCTGTGGTTAGAAAAGAGGAGGAAACCCTGGTGGTTTTGCAGGTACTCTCTCTGTCTTGAGGATCAAAGAAAGCTGGACACTGAAGGAAAATGCTAAGAGAAAAAGATAAAGCACAATGGAAAAAGATCTGTAGGAGATATAAAGATGACAGTAAAGTCCAAAGTGAAATTAAATTCTGCTTTGGGTACCAAAATGAATAGAACTGGCATTGCACAATGTTAAATTAATGTTGGCTAGTAAAAAATGAAAATAATATCTGACAGAATAAAATAGAAGAACAAAGAGGTAAAACTTATGGTAAATAAAATGAGAAATTGGGATAAGACAGAAGAGAATCTGACAAAAAAGGAATATTATTTGAATTTTGGAAGATGCTTTGAGATCAGTAAAAAATTGAAGCTTTCTAGAGGAAAGAATATCTGAAAATAGAAAGGTAAAAAAATCTCATTACATTCTAAGAAAATTCAAAAAATTGAACATTTTTTGGACACATTAAAAATAACTTGATATAGTTTGGATATTTGCCTCTGCCCGAATCTCATTTTGAATTGTAATCCCCAGTGCTGGAGGGGGTGCCTCGTGGGAAGTGTTTGGGTCATGGAGGTAGATCTCTCATGTCTTAGTGCCGTCCGCATGATAGTCAGTGAGTTCTCATGAGATCTTGTCTAAAAGTATGCGGTACCTCCTCCACCACTGGCTCTCTCTCTTGCTCCTACTTTCCCTGTGTGAGGTGCCTGCTCCCACTGTGCCTTCCACCAACATTAAAAGCTCCCTGAGGCCTCCCCAGAAGCAGATGCTTCTATGCTACCTGTACAGCCTGCAGAACTGTAAGCCAATTGAACTTCTGTTCCTATAAATTACACAGTCTTTGGTATTTCTCTATAGCAATGCAAGAATAGCCTTATATAATTTTAAAAATCAGGAAAAAATTTTCACAACTCTTCAGACAGGGAAATGTAGGTTACTTCTAGAGAAATAAAAGCAGTATCTCAGATTTATCATCTGCAATGGTAGAGAATGTTTACAAAAAATGGCCATGAACTAAGAATCGTTTATCTTGACAAGTATAAGAGAATCATAAAATATCAATTTCCCATATGAAGGGGCTAAAACATGGTCCTCTGGACCATTCTTTATTTTAAACAATGCTCTCAACAACCAAAACAACAAACAAAATTACTACGCCAAGAAAGAGAAAATTGTATAAAATGATTGGTGTTCACTTTTTCATTATAACAATTATAAAAAGTCAGATATTCACACAATTACCTCTGCAGAAATTATACTTTTATAATAACATGGAAATAAAAAGAATATGTCATATTAGGGAAATTTCTAGGAGTAAAATTGGATAGTCATTAAATATAATTTTTGGAAAAGATTCTAATAACATGGAAACATGCATATGACAATATTATAAGAAAATATAAATACACAGCATTTAAACCTTTATAAGCAGCTAGATTTTTACAATGGTAAGAAAGAGGAGCAGATAAGACAGGAAGAAATATGTCTCTGTGATGCAGTTAAAAAAAAAAAAACAAAAAAAAAAAAACAGGCTGGGTGCGGTAGCTCACACCTGTAATCCTGGCACTTTGGGAAGCTGAGACAGGTGGATCACTTGAGGTCAGGCGCTAGAGACCAGCCTGGGCAACATGGTGAAACCCTATCTCCACTAAAAATACAAAAATTAACTGGGCATGGTGGCACACACCCACACCTGTAATCCCAGCTACTCGGGAGGCTGAGGCATGAGTACCACTTGAACATGGGAGGCGGAGGTTGCAGTGAGCCAAGATTGCACCACTGCCCTCCAGCCTGGGCAACAGAGTAAGACTCTATTTCACAAAAATAGAAAATGTAAAAGCATGGCAAGGTAGATGAAAAATAGAAAGTGAGGTAGAAAAGAGATATCAGGTAGGATCAAGCAATAATGAGACTCTTGAGGAAAAGACAGACCGGGCCAACTATTTAGTATTTTCTTCTAAGAAATTATGAGATGAGTTCTAAAGATTTTGCAAAGACAAGCTAAAATTTGATTTTTTAAAATATGCTATTGGCAATATGAAACATCAGTGGAGAAGGTTATGAATGAGAGAGAAACAATCAGTTATAAGACGAAAGGAGAGTGGATGTTGGTTTAAAAAGAATGGGAGACTGAAGACACCGAGAATTATAGCAATGCAAGAGTTATTTGGAAAGCAGAATCATTAATACTTGGAAAATGAGAAAAGAGGAGAAAATGATTGTCAGGTGGACATCGATGATATTTGCTGAAATGAGAAACACCTGAAAGGAAGCAAGTTGGAGGGGGAGTTGACTAGTACACAAATCTAGAATCAGTCAGGAAAGGAGAGCCAAGATGAGTATCAAATGTGGAGGGATCAAAAGTGTCACAGAAGCAGAAGTTCAGACCTGGAAGACACAATTTAACCAATGCAGATTAGGGCTTCTTACTCTGGTGATATGGTTTGGCTCTGTGTCCTCACCCAACTCTCCTCTCAAATTATCTCAAACTGTAATCCTCATGTGTCAAGTGAGAGACCTGTAATCTCCAAGTGTCAAGGGAGAGAAGTGATTGAATCATGGAGGTGGTTTCTCCCACGCTGTTCTTGTGATAGTGAGTTCTCACTACATCTGATGGTTTTATAAGTGTTTAGCAGTTCCTCCTTCACATTCTCTCTATCCTGCTGCCTTGTGAAGAAGACACCTGCTTCCCCTTCGGCCATGACTGTAAGTTTCCCGAGGCCTCCCAGCCATGCAGAACTGTGAGTCAATTAAACCTCTTTCCTTTAAAAATTACCCTGTCTCAGAGAAGTTCTTTATAGCAATGTGAAAGTGGACTAATACATCTGGGTAGGATGTACACCTGTTGTATGTCACCTCTCCCACTCCTTCCAGAGACACCATAAAAATGCTAGCATAAGAATACAGCAATACAAATAATGATATTTGAAAGAATCAATAGAAAATAGGTTTCAAAAAATTTCTGGGAAATAGCCAATGGAAGGAACGTGATTGATGAAACGGGGAAGATAAGTCAAAGCCTGGATTTCAATACATGATTAGGGCTACAGATGGAAAGGGAACCAATATGTAGGACCCTGCAGAACCCTGTGGTGATGTGGGACTTGGAAATGTGAAGTACCACAAAGAACAGAAGGGAGAAGAGGGTCTGAAAAGAAGCATTAAATTAAAACCTGTATATGGGACAGTTGCCTGACTCTTCAGTCCCATCCTCAGGCACAGAACACCAAGAGCCTAGCAAAATAAACAAATCAACAGAGAAAACAAAATCAGAGATTCTCCTCTTAAAAATTAGAATAAGCATTGAGTAGATAATCAAGGCAGCAAAAGAGCAAACCAGAATCCCAAAGCTAAACCACACTTATTCTTGTATCTAGTGGTGCCATGCCAGCTTCTTAAAATGAGACCTGTTACTTTATAGACTATACCCATTATCATAGAGCTCAAAGTCAGTTTTTCTACTGTTCACTCTTAAATATGAATGTACCACTAGAAGTCAGACACTTGAACCTATGACATCGTGATGGATAGTGTCCAAAGACGGTATCCATTGATACCTGTCTTCCTGTGGGCCCATGTTAGTCTTTCATTCAAGAAGTGGAGTCCCATTACCTTCCCTTTTAATCTGGGCTGGATTTCATGGCCTGTTTGACCAATAGAATGCTGCAAAAGTGTCATTCTGGTACTTCTGAGTTACAGAGAATCTGTGGACCTTTTGCTTGGGGCTCTTAACACACTCACTTTGGGGTAAGCCATCCACCAGGTAAGAAGTTTAATTATTCTGATAATCTAGTCTACCATGCTGTGAGGGAACTCAAGGTAGCCATGTAGAGGGTCTGTGTGGAGATTAATTCCTGAATTCTTAGCCACACTCAGGTGTTCCAGCTATCCCATCTCAGGATTCAGATATGGGGCAGAAGAAACTAGGCTTAACTTCAAAACCAGCAAATTCTTTACAGGACCCCAGCTGCTATAAGACTGCAACTGTATGAAACTCACGAGGCAATCACTGTGCAAATGAGCCCAGTTAACCCACAGCTCCATAGGAGGAGATGCGTTGTTTTAAGCTACTAGTTTTAGGGTTGTTCGTTATGTAAAGTACTTATTGTTAACCTGTAGAATCAACATAAAAACAAGTGATCTCATTGTTCAACTCCCACCTATGAGTGAGAACGTGGTGTTTGGTTTTCTGTTCTTGCAATATTTTGCTGAGAATGATGGTTTCCAGTGGCATCCACGTCCCTAGATCACTTGGACACAGGAAGGGGAACATCACACACCGGGGCCTATTGTGGGGAGGAGGGGATGGGGGAGGTATAGCATTAGGAGATATACCTAATGTAAATGACGAGTTAATGGGTGCAGCACACCAACATGGCACATGTATACATATGTAACAAACATTGTGCACATGTACCCTAGAACTTAAAGTATAAAAAAAAAAAAGAATCAACATAAAGACAAAACAAGGAAGGTAGTTACAGACTAGCATGCAGAAATACCTATTTTTGACTTTGAAACAAAAAAGATGATGATATTTGGAATGTGAAATCAGGAAGATAGCTGAAGGAAAGAAAAGGGGCATTAATATTCTTATAATACAGGTGGGAGTCAAGAGATACATTCATATTTGATGAGTAAGAAAATGAAGTTGCAAATATATTCATAAAGTGACAAAACCAATAGACAAGCTGAAAATTGAGTAGATGGGGTGAGAGAAGTGAAGAGGGGGTTAAAGGAACCAGACCAACATCAATCACAGCAGAATATATCTAAAATTTTAAAATTAAGAAAGAGCAATACAAAAGACACCCAACTAACTACCTTTGTTCTTCTGAGGGGTGGGCCTAGACGCAGAAAGGAGTAAGGTAGGGAGTTGCTGCATTTTATTTCTATTTTACTTCTTTTGTCTTCAATTTAAGCCAAGTGCATGAAAAACTAAACAAATTCAGCAGGTGAAGATAATTCAGCCTCCATGGGGTCATGAGTAGATCTGGGATGGAGGCAAGGTGGAGGCTGTGAGAACTGCCCAGGGCTACTGGCTGAAGATCAGAGAAGGGAGAGAGAGAACAGTATTCAAGACACCACATCCATTGAACAGGGGAGAGGTGAAAGGATACGGAAAGAAGCAAGAATGACAGATAGGGAATGAATAAAATGCCACAAGGCTTTGGGGTGCTGTTACCCTTGAAGCACCTTTTCTTTGAAAACACTTCCATGGGCCTGTCATTTATGAGTTATGGAAAGAGAAATTTCAAGATCATCAAGGGAGCTCTAGGGTGAGGAAGACAATCCCAAGAAACTCAATGGTTGAGACATGCTTTGTCGATCTGCCATGGAAATCTACGTGCTCCCAATACTCCCAGTGTTCCAGAATCTGAAGACAGTAAGAACGTACCTTGGCCAGGTTATCTAATTCAGCAACACCAGGGGCAGGTTTGAGCAGGTCACAGTCATGAGTATGTCAATGGGTAAAGCCAACTTTTCCTCCCAATTCTACTGAAACCCAGTCCATGGCTCTGCCCACAGATATTTCATCTTCAATGTCTCTTTAGTTCCTCTGATCTTTCTTGGGAAATACTAAGCTGACTAACTGCCCCAGTTTTCTTGAAACTGTTCTAGTTCCGGCACTAAAAGTCCTGTGTCCAGGGAAATCCCTTAGGTTTCGGAAAATGAGAATAGTTAGCACATGCAGGAAGAACTCGTGAATTCATCATTTCAGAAATAATGTCACATGGTGAACACTTATGTCTTAGAAAGTGCTTTTTGTTCTTTGTGGTTCTCCACAAGCCTGTGCAGTAGGCATGGCATGGTTTATGTGCCTCCCCATTTGACATGTGACTAATCAAAGATGATTAGTCATCTGTGAATAATCAGAGTCAGAAATTAGTTGACACTGCATTTTATCACTTGACTCTAGATCCTGTCCTCCGTTCCATGTGTAAAGTTGCTGGGTTGACATTTGTTTCCTCATAAATAACGAGAATAATAGTCATTATCTCATCTCATTAGTAGGTGCTAGTATTAGCCTTTTGTTAAAGATTAGAAAACTGAGTATCAGAGAAATCAAGCAACTCACCAGAGAACACACAGCAAGTGAGTAGTAATCAGCATTCAAACCAGATACCTCTCATACTATGCCTTTGCTGCCTGAGCAGACAATTTGCAGTACTCCTGATCTTCAGGAATTCCTAATACACCTTAAGAATCCCAACCTACTTTCACAATTTTATCCCCCACTAGTTCTTTTTCATAGAACTTACGTGCTGGCTGAGCTGAACTGTTATCTGGTTCTGCAATATGTTAATGGCTTCTCTCACTCTGGCTTTTGTTCTGGACAAGCTCCTGACTAGACTTTGTTTATCCAGGCTCTCATTGTAGGGTGAAAAAACAAAACAAAACAAAAAAAAAACCACAGCTTATATAATCAGACTTGGACTTCATTCACAAAAGTGCTACCTTGTTAGCATGGGAGCTCTTTGGTGAGTGTCCCAAACTTCCCAGAGCCTTCATTTCATTATCTGTAGATTGAAGACGATCATGTGAAATCATGGGCAGTTAAGAATTCATGAACATGTGCTCCTAAATTGTCCAACACTGCACATGGCACACAGTCTGTGCGTTCCACCTCCTAGCTGTGGGCATAACAGAGAAGACTGTGTGCAATTCTTACCATCGTATACTTTGGAAATGGCATGTCAAGAAAAATTGCACATTCTATTTGCAGATCTGTATTTTGTGTATATGTGTGTGGTTGGCGACAAACATCCATGCTTTTTCGTAAGTAGCCCTCTGCCTCTTAGGCAGTTAAGTAAGAAGCATTGCGGACCCTTGAATACAGTTATGAATCATTGGCTGTGGACTGAGTAGAGAGTGCCACATGCTATATCCAGTGCATCTGAAAAGACCTAAGTGTATGTGTGTTTTAGGGGATAGTGGTGCTGGTGGTGGTGGGGTGTGTGTGTGTGTGTGTGTGCACGTGTGTGTGTTTTAGGGGATGGTGGTAGAGCCACACATTGCATGGACAGCAGTGGATTGGCAACCATGCATGTTGAAAACAGTGTTTCATTTGGAACCCATCTGGCGAGAGGAGCTTTAATATCACTCTGGTTGTAAACACATCTTCAATGCCCTGTTGGTTGCCAATTTGTCTTCTAAAGTCAGTCAGTTTTGTCTTTTGGTTTAAAGACACAGCCGTGAATTTAAGTTTGGACTTGGGCTCAAAAATCTACTAAAATTCTCCTATTAATCCTTTTTATGTTACTCTGTACACAAATGTGTGCATGTGTGTGTATAATCTTCCTATAGGAAACATAGAAATTAAGGTTTTAAATGGTTTATTTTCAAGATCCTTTTCAGTTTAATTTAGCTTCCACTAATTTCTTACTAATTCCCCCTCAGCAGAAATGTCACTTATTAAGAGAAAAAAAAAATGCAACAGAGAAGACGGAATTATTAGATCCAAATTAAAATCTTGAATCTCTGACATACTAAAATCTTGAAAAAAGACAATCTCTACAGTGCAGGAACATTAGCAATGCAGCAAAGACTGAGACATGTCTTTATTTTTTCTTTCTGGGCACAGAGCTAGACTACATTTTTTGGCCTTACTTAGAAATCTAAGCTGTGGCTACATGCCTGAGTTCTGGCCCAAGCCAGGACCACACTGAGTCAACCATCCAAGATCCATTAGCTCAAGTAATCTTCATGATTCCCCTGTGAGAGGCATATTGGCCCCATTTTGAAAATAAAGAATCAAAGTCTCCAAAAGGCTAATTTTAAAAGATCTTCAAACCAGTGCCTAGGATATCAAGGAATTTATCTCAGTTTCAATAGATTATTTGAATACAGAAAATCCAAAGTATTTACAGATGATCTGCTCAATATAACTAGAGAGTTTGGAAATGTTTCTGGAAATAATTTCACTATATACCAAGAACATCAACTCGAGAAAATATACCATTTTCAATAGCAATATAAATGATAAGTCTAAAACAGTATTGCAATTTTTGTAAAAAAAAATGAAAGTATTATTGATATAAACAAAATAAATAATTTTATCTTGGGCAAGACTAACCCCAGTGCCCAAGTTCTTCACTATACATTGAGACAGAGAGAGAAAACAAGAGGGCAAAACAGACACAAAGAGTTGGAGGAGGAGACTGAGAGGCAAGCAGAAACATGCTCTCTATATGTTTTTCCGATTTTGATAGTCAGGGAATGGGCCAGTTACTAAAAGGCTCTACCCTCCCACTCAGACCAGAAGGGGGAAAGAACAGAGTATAAGATACATTTACCTGTTTGTATATGTTGCTATTTCTTAGACTGTAAGGGCCCTTTTCAGAACCCAAGGGGCAAGCAGAGAACAAGTGCAAATAAGTGATTCATAAAAAGGAGGCTTCTGGTCAGGCGCAGTGGCTTATGCCTGTAATCCCAGCACTTTGGGAGGCTGAGGCAGGTGGATCATTTGAGGTCAAGAGTTTGAGACTAGCCTGGGCAACATGCAAAACCTTGTCTCTGCAAAAATACACAAAAATTAGCCGAGTGTAGTGGTGCACGCCTGTGGTCCCAGCTATTCAGTAGGCTGAGGTGGGAGGATCCCTTGATCCCAGGAAGTGGAGGCTGCACTCCAGCCTGGGCGATAGAGTGAGACCTTGTCTCAGAAAAAAATAAAAATAAAAAAGGGAGGCTTGGCAGCCTTGTGCTGGGGCTGAGCACAGAGCCCTTCATTCCTCTCTAGCCAGGACTCTTTAAGGTTGATTGGCACATGGGACAGACCCAAGGCCTAAAAATTCCCCAGTCAGCCAGAGGACAGGCTTCTGACTCCACAGCTATACCTTATACTCATTTCAGGTGCTCTTCCTGGGAAATTAGGTTCATTTTTTAGATAAATCTTGGAAATTCAACTAACAAAAGTGTCCTCTTTGCCAGTAGAGACTTCTCTAAATGCTCTTTCCAGCTCAGCTCCTCTGAAGCTATGCTCCTATCTTGTTCCATGTGGAAAGGCTCTTCCATTTTGCAAAGAGAACATGCACACTGGACTTCTCAAAGGTGAACTTCATGGGCTCATCTGAGGTCTGTTGGATTGACTCATGAACCTTCTGTGTCCAAGGGCATTTTGGTCAAAGACATTCAGAACTGGCAGCCTGGGGAATCTAGTTGCCACTTTGTCTGACGCCTTCATCAGGGTCCTTATTAAAGCTGAGGCTCTATGGAACTGCCTACAATGCCCTGCTGTGGCCACAGTGGCATTCTCTCATAGAGACATACAGATTCTACTCATGAACTCTTTGGACTTTTTTTCTGATTTTCAACAAGAAAATGCTGTGGCCCCACGGACTATCGAAGCCTCTAGGGGTAGAAAACCCTGGGTTCACCTCCTGGCTCTGGCTCTCCTAGGTTGGGAGATAAAGGGAAGCCGCCTGATTCTTATAGCATCAATGCCATAAGTTTTCAAAAGGAAATTATTGTTTTATCTAAAGAGATTGTTGTCATGAGGATGTGAGATGCTATATGTAGAAGGACTGCATTGCACAACTTTGCTGTCTAATCTTCAGACTATTTGCTCATATTTTGGCATATTTAATTCTGGATTCTTCAGCATGCCATTTCTCCTGTCTGAGCTGGGTTCTTCATCTTAAAAAAAGGTGATGAATGCCATGTATGTCATAGTGATTAATGTAAAAATAAATTCAAATCATGCTATATAAACTATAAAGAACTGAAAAACAAGCATCATTGTTATCAGAATTTGATTATTTATTTATTTTTCACAATCTCTTCCTGATTACCTAGCCATCTTCTGAACCTAGGTAAAATAGTTACAAAAATGTAAAGTTGCCCTATTACCCACCTTGAATTTTAGCAAGAAAAAAGAAATTGAGGCCTGGAGACTCCAACTTTTAAAAGAAAAGTCTGATATTTTCTAGTTCTCTTAGATGAGATGCAACAAGGTCAACTTTTAAAAATTAAAGCTTTTCCTCTGGTTTCTTCACAATGGAGAAACTATAATAAAATCTGACTAAATTGCTTTTTAATTGGCAAAGCAATAAATCAGTGAAAATGTATTCTTTCTGTATTTCAGGATGACTCTACTGGATCTGGAAATAAATCACTTCAGATGGTATTGTTTTGTCTTTTCTTTATTGGTTCTTCTTTTTCACAAATGTATAGAGGTACCAACACTTAAGGGTGAAGAAAAAGATAAAGTCACATATGGCTCCTGGCATAATGATTTGCCTTTTCTATCAGGTGAGAAAATCACCGAAATTTTTAATTCAATCTAGGAATGAAGCATTTCACAAGTGTTTTTCAATATCCTAAGAAGATTATTACAGGAACTGATGGTACTTTAGTGATAGTTAAGTGGCTGAAAGGGCCAAAGGATTATGGACGGATTTGGTCTGTGCTTGGATTAAGAAACACAACAATGATAATGGCAAGGTGATGTCCTCATTTTTCTGTACATTTACAGAGCATGTTCTGTGCTAGAAAGCACCTTCTCATTCATTGCCTAATCTGATTTTTCTAACAACCCTGGGAGGTAGACAGGAAAAAGATCTTCATTTTTTTTTTTTTTTTTTTTTTTTTTTTGGAGATGGAGTCTCGCTCTGTTGCCCAGGCTGGAGTGCAGTGGCACAGTCTTGGCTCACTGCAACCTCCGCTCCCTGGGTTCTGGTGATTCTTCTGCCTCAGCCTCCCGAGTAGCTGGGATTACAGCTGCTCACCACCACACTCAGCTAATTTTTGTTGTTGTTGTTTTGTTTTGTTTTGTTTTTGTATTTTTAGTAGAAATGGGGTTTAGCCCTCTTGGCCAGGTCGGTCTTGAGGTCCTGACCTCTGATGATCCACCTGCCTCGACCTCCCAAAGTGCTAGGATTACAGGCTTGAGCCACCATGCCCGGCCTCTTGCTCTATTTTTTCAGGAAACTGAGGCACGAACAGTTTTAATGACTTACTCAAGTCATTGACAAAATTGAGATTGAAATTAAGCTCTGTCTGATACCAAAGCCGAATTACCATGTTAATAGACTATTCCAAAATGGATGATAATATTAGCCTTAGAAGAGTCACTGAGAAGAAAATCATAATAAATGGTCAGAATGCCAGTTTGAACATCAAGCAAAAACAAACAGTTTGGTCCAGCACAAAACATTTCAAGAAAAGGTTGATTGGGAAGCAGAAACACAACAGTCAGTCATTACAGCATAGACTTTGCAAGACAACTGCAGACACTGGCTCAGACACTTACTGCAGATGCTTTGGGCACATCGCTTAACTCCTCTGTGATAAACAAGGGATAGTGACTCCTACCTTATCTGTAAAAAGAGGAAAGCAGTTTCTCCCTCATGGAGCTACGGCGAGGATTATAGGTGATCATATGCGGATGTGTTTGAGACAAGAAGCATTCCCACAATGTAAGCTGGAATGAGCCGTCTCTTCTCAGCACGTAACGGCATGTGAAGTCCTTGGCCCAGTCTGTGGGCCCTGCTTCTCAGTGTATTCAAGTGACAGAGAGCAGTGGTATCTGCCTACACAAGGCAGAGAATTATAGACTCCAGAGCCTGAGACATCTTACAGGGAATATGGAGAATCCAAATGGCATGTTCAGTTTGTGCTACATGGTGGAGATCTTGGTGCCAGAACTAGGAATTTGGGCTCTGCTCTGCAGGCTGCAGCAAACCACACAAGGGACTGCAGTAAGTGGGTGGCACTCTCCAAGCTGTTCTTCAAAAGCATCCATCAGGCAGCCACTGTCAGAGGTAGGGGACACATCGGAAACTTATTTTAGGACTCCACCCTTAGGAAGAGAAGGAGAAGTTAACCATAAAAGAATTACCACTCTCAGGGGCAACTAGTGGCCACAGGCCACTCAAGGGCTGGACATACCTCAAAGTCAGACTCACTTTTAAAATTTTATTTATTTTTTGAAATTTGCAACTCAGTGCATCCGACCGGGTGCTATACACAGTGGTCAGCAGCTTCACACAAGTTTGTGGTTGTTTTTAAATATCAACTTTCAACATTTGCTCTTGTCCTTTGTGCCCACATCCAGGTGATTAAAATCCTATCTGGTTTTTTCAGGACTCGAACATCAATACCTTATCAACGCCACTCTCTGCTGGTGTCCCCGGCTCTTCACTGACCTTGTCTTCCTTTTGTGCCTGAAATGCTTTCATGATGGACTGGATCTTCTCTCACCCCTGAGCACTCTGCCTTTCATCCTGAAATCCATGCCGTTAGGCATTTTTTCCACTCCCTTAGCTCAAGACCTGTCTTTTTGTACCCTGTTTGGCTTTTTCGCTATTCCTTGATTTCTTTTCACTCCTCCGTATTCATGCTGACCTTTTTTTTTTTTTCCTTGCGTATTTATTGCTTGATGGTATTCATCACCTCTGGGTATAGAATCATTTATCCACTATGTCTCCTTTCTTCCCGCTTGAACTTCACTCAATGTTACCTTTATTTCCCCCGATTCTACTCTGCTGTAATCTGACTTTCCATTATTATTCTTATCAGCAGTCTGTTATTTATAGAGTGGAGAAATAAGATAAGCTCCTTCTAATATAAATGGGGCACAGGCAATGGAGCTGGGAATAAGAAATGTAAAAAGGAAAGCAGAGCTGCAAAAAGCAGAGCTCCAGGGGCATTGCTGATGGCTGGATGAAAAGGGAACTGCAGAAAGGATTTAGGGTAGAAAAGTGAGATCGCAGCAAGGGTAGTTACCTTCCAGGAAAGGGGAAGAGAAAACAGTTGCTGATCATCTGTTTTTTTGCTGAATACTGTGTTAAATCCAGTGAATGCACCTTCTCCTTTAATCTGCACTCTAGACTATGACGTAGTATTAGTCCTTACTTTATAGGTGAAGAAACTGAGGCTTACAGAGTTTATTTTCCAAGATAATGCAGATACTCTGGAGCAGAGCCTGCACAAAATCCCAAATTGTATAAAGATGTAAAACACTCGTAGATGGGTTACTTGGCTCTATCTCAAAAGGGCTCAGATTTGTGTCTTTGAATTCAGTTTTCCTGGGTCTGAGACTCTATTGAAAGAGAGTATTCTGAGATCCAGATAAAGATTTAGGCACACACTGCTCATGGTATTCCTACTTGACACTATCATCAACCATATGTCTAATAAAAGGGAAATGACAAATTAAATAATAGCATACCCACAAAGAGAAATTCTCAAAAAACACTCCAAATGACATTTTAGTGATTGTAATAAAAAAGGAAAACTCCTCCTGTAAAAGAAGCATTAAAAATGAGCATCCAGAAGTGTGTGCAATTGAAAAATATAAAATTATGCAAATTAAATATCTGTATTTTTTATCTCATAGTTTCTTTTTTAAGATACAGTATATAAGATATTATCTCTCATTTTATAGGAACTTGGAGATTTCAAAATAAAAAGGTGAAGAAAAATAATATCCCTGAACTTTCTACTGCTTAGCTTTTCTTCATACTATGAGATAGACAAATGTTTATATATATACTTATTTGATTTGCTTGTTCTCACTTTAAACACTTTGAACAACACATACAAAAGATAAAAGAAGCAAAAATCTCAGAATTTTGCCAAGTAGAAATGACCACCACTAATATTTTAGAATGTTTCCTATAGCTTTTCATTGTGTTATTTTTTCACGGTGGAAATCAGGCTCCGTATACTGATATTTTAGCAACAATATAAAATGTCAACACAAGATTAGTTATAGTAGATAAGTTACCTAAAAACACTTGTGATTACCTCCAATAATTACTATTGCCAATGTATTTATCTGTATCACCCACACCTACTAGACTATAAAGTTCCTCATACAAGTATCATACATATTTTGTTCACAGATACAGTCTTAAAGTCTAGAATAATACCTGGCATTTGCAGGCACTCAAAACATACAGTGAACAAGTGAATGATGCAGGAGAATTTTTCCTGTCTGCTTTATTTACCTGATTTTAAAAAATGACTTTAATTAATTCAAATGTGTTTTAGAGATGCAGAAAATAATATTTTCATTCCCTTGATTGTAAAAATGATACCTGCTTTGTTTGGTGAGAGAGAAAAGCAAAAATAAAACATAAATTCGCCTGACAATTTTTCTGGCACTGTGTATCAAACATTTGGTCATAGTTAAATAGCGGAAACAAGCAGTATCAGTAATGGTTTTAAATGATATGAAACACATCAAGAGTAAAGCTTGCCTATTTAGAAGCACAGTTGTAAATACTGTCAAAAGACAAAAGAAAAACAGGGCCAAGTTTTTCCCCACGGACAGAGTACTCTGAAAAACATATGGCCTCAGTTATTATAGAATTTTAGGTACAAATGAATCAAGAGAAGACCTAAAAGTCTCTGAGAAGTACAAGTTTTCTATTGTATTTTTTTCTAGTTTGTAGTTGTCTCTCCACCAATTGAAACATATCGTTAAGTGATTTTTTGAGGAAATTGACCATATATATGTGAGTATTTGCATAATAGCATTTGCATATTATTTACTTTTGACTATGATTTTCAGATACAAATGACAACTTGGCTGGTATAACATTCTTTGACTACTTTATATTTTCTTCTGATTCTGAAGTCTTCTTTGTCATTTCTTTGTCTTTGAACATTCAAATGTTCAAAGTCTGATAATAACTCTATTATTTCTACAAGTACCTATTTATTAATAGTTTTGTTTTTTCTGAGATGGAGTCTCGCTCTGTCACCTAGGCTGAAGTGCAGTGGCGAGATCTCGGGTCACCACAACCTCCGCCTCCCGGGTTCAAGCGATTCTCCTGCCTCAGCCTCCCCAGTAGCTGGTACTACAGATGCATGCCACCGTGCCCAGTTAATTTTTGTATTTTTAGTAGAGATGGGGTTTCACTGTGTTGGCCAGGCTGATCTCAAACTCTACCTCCCAAAGTGCTGGGATTACAGGCGTAAGCCACTGCTCCTGGCCTAATAGTTTTCTTAATAATCATAAATTATTTTTTCTGCTTTAAACTCCAATTAACATATCCCTCAGAATATGCTCAGATGTATTTCCTCTTATTTGTAATTTTTTGTTTGTTTTATTTTTAATGAGTATTTTTAAGCAATACATTCGGTCCATTTCAACCTCAGGATCTTGGAAAAACATTAAAAATTAAATTAAAAACATTAAATTTTATTCTCTTCTAATTATTCTCGTACTATCTCAAAACAAACAGACAAGCAAAACCCCTCAATTTTTAGTTCAGATTTTTATTTTCCAAACTTAGAATTTTGTCTCTCTCTTATTGTTATTCTCCATATACAGATAAAACCCTTTCATATCCTGTCTATCATTGTTATTAGTCCATTTGCATTGCTATAAAGAAATATCTGATGCTGGGTAATTCATGAGAAAAGAGGTTTAATTGGAAAACGGTTCTGCAGACTGTACAGGAAGTATAGAGACATCTGCTTCCAGGGAGGCCTCAGGAGGCTGATAATCATGGCAGAAGGCAAAGGGGGAGTAGGCACTTCACATGGCAAAAGCAGTAGCAAGAGAGAGAAGGGGGAGGTGTCACACACTTTTAAATGTCCAGATATTATGTGAACTCAGAGCAAGAGCTCACTTATTATCAAGGGGATGGCACAGATCATTCATAAGGGGTCACCCCCATGATCCAAACACCTCCCACCAGGCCCCACCACCAGCAATGGGGATTACAATTTAACATAAGATTTGGGCGAGGATAAATATCCATACTATGTCAATCATCTTTTCAATGTCATTGTATTGTCTTTTTATCTCTAATGCTTGGCATTCTTTCAGAGAATGCCTTCTTGTAGAAATCTGCTTGACTGAGCTCTAAAAGTAATAAGAACATAAAAACAGTTCCCTTTATAAATAATTTTCAGAAGTAAGTCATCCACAAGCATTAAAGTACCCACTTTTTTACCTTTGTCTGCAGTACATTTTTCATGACCCTCAAGTTGTTGTTCCAATTTTTGCACATTTCACATTTTATTACAATTGCCCATTTATTTGAAAATTGCATTTTACTCATTTTTAAAAGTTGGTGTCTACCCAGAACCAGCATTTGCCAAATGACACACTGTATATCTTGTCTTGGGTTCCATCCTATCCCTAGTTGACCGAAAATCACTTTCCGTTCGTGGATCAAAAGCAGGTCATCATCTCATCTCATAGCCCAGTGAACAGAAACTGAAGAATTTTCACTTAGAAGGTCTTCTTAGATAAGGTGTAATCTTTTTCTACCCTACCTCTCTTAAGATAGAATATACCACTGCCAGCCACATGCAAATCCCTATCCCAATCTCTAAATTCGTTGTTTCTCATTTTGCATATTCTGAATTTGGAGTCACCAATTGGAGAACACAATAAGAAGCCAAGAAAAACTGACAATAACCCAGTTTTCTATTACAAAACAAATTGTACCTTTGAAATCTAGGAAAGGGTGACAAAAAGTCTTTCTAGCTGTTTTAAGGGGTCTGTTATAAAACATTTTTTTTAATGCCTGATTTCTGAATCAATTGATGATCAGCATAGAATCCAGGCATATTGAGATTAAAATTCACTTCGTTAATAATAAAATTGGTGGAGAACTTGGATTAAGATCTGCAGCCAAGTGGAATTCTGTTATTGCACCCTGAACTAGATAGACCAGCCTTCTCATGTGGAGCAAGACAAGCTCAGGCCTTCACCTGGTGGTACTATCTCTATGACGTAAGCCTGAAGGAGGAAGAGAGTATGTGTTTCCTATAGGGAGGAGTGAATAAGGGTTGTCGACAGTATAGCACTCTCAGAAACAGGAAAGGAGGATAAGAGCACCCACCCTAACAAATAATTGCTCCCTTTCTTTTCAGCTGGAACCACTAGAGTAGATGGGCCACCAATTGCATATTAAATTCTGTTAAATAGGATAAATGTTTGATCAAACTTTCTCTTAGATTCTGTGATTGGGTTGGTAAACTTTCAAAACTGTTAATTCTTTTTTTTTTTTTTTTTTTTTTGGTGCCTTGGAGATTTTAGTAAGAATTTAGAATGTTCATTATGAGATTAGCCTAGCCTACTTATTTTCCTTCTCATTCCTCTCTTTTCCAGATTTTCTACAAATAACATATTTAGAATCAGAAAACAACAGCAACGAATAAGCGATTAACAAATCAATGTTGACTTTAAGAATAAGGCTCACTCTTAAAAAAAAGTGCACTGTGCTGGCCGGGTGTGGTGGCTCACGCCTGTATCCCAGCACTTTGGAAGGCCAAGGCAAGTGGATCACGAGGTCAGGAGATCGAGAGCATCCTGGTTAACACAGTGAAACCCCGTCTCTACTAAAAATACAAAAAGTTAGTCTGGCATGGGGGTGGGCGCCTGTAGTCCCAACTACTCTGGAGGCTGAGACAGGAGAATGGCGTGAACCTGGGAGGCGGAGCTTGTAGTGAGCCAAGATTTACCACTGCACTCCAACCTGGGTGACACAGCAAGACTCCAGCTCAAAAAAAAAAAAAAAAAAAAAATGCACTGTGCCTTTATTTTGCATGCATTAATCTGCTTAGGCTGCTATTAAAAAAAATCACAGGATGGGTGATATAAGCAACACATATTTATTTTCTTAGTTATGGAGGCTAGAAGTTCATGGTTGAGGTGCTGGCAAATTTGATTTCCACTGAGGGCTTGCTTCTGGCCTTATAGAGAACTGCGTTCTCACATGACCTTTCCTCTGTACTAGCATAAAGGGAGAGAGATCTCTGGTATCTGTTCCTTTTCTTATAAAGACACTCAAGCTTAGGTTAGTTAGGGCCACACCTTTATGACTACATTTAACTTTAGTTCCTCTTCAAATTTTCTATCTCCAAGTACCATCACACTGGGGGCAAGGGCTTTGGCTTTAACATATGACTTTTGAAGGAAGACACTTCAGTTCATAACACTGCAATTCTAATTTACTATAATTTACCTTGGGATCAGTGTGAAGAAAAAGTTTGATCAAGCAAGGATTCTGTTCAGTATTGTGTAAGTGAGCATAAATTACCCCAAATGTAATTTGAATTAATGTTTCTCTTGAGTGCATAAATACCATGACCAAAATCCAATTTGTTCAGAGTCAGATACATGGTGGAGAAAATCCTGTGTCCTTCCCAGCTCTACCTCTGCTCTTCACACTAAAAAAATCAGGTTGTTTATACCACCAGTTATTGGTGACTATCACTATCAAATATGTCACTAACTTGCATTTAAGTTTGACAAGTGTTTTTCAATTAGCTATGGGCAAACGGTTGCTATAGGACACATAAAAATAGATAAGACATCTTAAAGACTTGAAGACATGATATTGTAGAGCTATAACACATTTCTGTAAATAATTTTAACAAAGGCAACTATTATTATATGTAATACAATAAGGAGTGCATGAGGTAGTTGGGGAGTTTAGGAATGGTAATTAATTAAGCATCTGGTACAGTGACTTGGGTAGGCACTCAATATTTGTGCACTGAATAAACAAGGAAGGAGTAAGTGGATGATTCAAAAGACAGTAGAATGCTTTTTTAGGGACATGGTCTCTGGAGTTTAACACCTATAAACATCATGATTTCTAAGGAAGCTAGACTCCAGCAATACCCTTGGACAAAATACTATGTGTACAGACAGGTAAAGAAAAGACTCCTTTCCCAACCACCAACCAAGATGGACTTAACGTTTACTTTTTTTTAACTTTTACCTTAAGTTCAGGGATACGTGTACAGGCTTATTCCATAGGTAAACTTTTGTCATGGGAATTTGTTGTACAGATTATTTCATCACCCAGGTATTAAGCCTAGTCCCCATTAGTTATTTTTCCTGTTCCTCTCCCTCCTCCCACCCTCCACCTTTATAATATGCCCCACTGTGTGTTGTTTCCTTCTATGTGTCCTTATCATTTAGCTCCAAATTATAAGTGAAAATGTGTGGTATTTGGTTTTCTGATCTTGCATTAGTTTGCTAATAATGGCCTCCAACTCCATCCATATCCCTGCAAAAGACATGATTTCATTCCTTTTTGTGGTTGCATAGTATCCCATGGTGTATATGTACTATATTTTCATTATACAATCTATCATTGATAGGCATTTAGGTTGATTACATGTCTTTGCTATTGTGAATAGTGCTGCAATGAATATATGTGTACATATGTCTTTATAATAGAAAGATTTGTATTCCTTTGTATATACACAGCCATGAGATTGCCAGGTCGAATGTTCCATGTTTAGGTCTTTGAGGAATCTCCACACCGTTTTTCACAACGGTTGAACTAGTTTACACTCCCCGCAACAGTATATGAGAATTCCTTTTTCTCTACAACCTTGCCAGCATGTTATTTCTTGACTTTTTATTAATAGTCATTCTGACTGGTGTGAGATGGTATCTCATTGTGGTTTTGATTTGCATTTCCCTAATGACAGTGATGAGCTTTTTTTCACATAATTGTTGGCCACATGTATGTCTTCTTTAGAAAAGTGTCTGTTCATGTCCTTTGCCCACGTTTTAATGGGATTTTTAAAACATTGTGTATTTGTTTACGTTTCTTACAGATGTTGGTATTAGAACTTTCTTGAATGCACAGTTTGCAAAAATTTTCTCCCATTCTGTGGGTTGTCTGTTTACTCTGTTGATAGTTTCCTTTGCTGTTCAGAAGTGCTTTAGTTTTATTAGATCTCATTTGTCAATTTTTGCTTTTGTCATGATTGCTTCTGGCATCTTCATCATCATGAAATCTTTGCCCTTGCCTATGTCTTCAGTGGCATTTCCTAGGTTGTCTTCCAGGGTTTTTATAGTTTTGGGTTTTACATGTAAGTCTTTAATCCTTCTTGAGTGGATCAGCACTTTCTATCCATGAACATGGAATATTTTGCCATTTGTTTGTGTCATCTCTGATTTTTTGAGCAGTGGTTTATAGTTCTTGTAAAGAACTGTGACACAATGCCTCTTAGGAGGTAAAAGGGCCAGGGAAGGAATTAAGGAATCATTACTGCTGAATGATCCAAAGGAGGTCATGAGAAATTGGTTGGAAATACATATCTGTAGCTGAGAAGAGAGTTTTAAAGTTGTAGATTAATGTAATAATAAACACATTGAGTGTAGATAATATGGTCAAATGAGAGAATAATGCAGGAGAGAGAATGAACAAACTAACCTGGGAACATCATGAGAAAGAACAAATAAAGAAATAAGTAAACTTGTCAGAGATTGAGAAGAAATAATTTCAAATGTATAAGGAGAAGCAGACAAAAGCAGTATCATTAATGCCCCCCAAAAGGAATAGCTTTTGAAGGAACTTGTAAAACTGGAAAATCACTGGCTGAGGCAATTGTTAAAGGATAAAAAAATCTTCTGAGAAAAAGATTTTACAGAATGGATGGAAAAAAAAAAAAGCCTCATACAAGAGTTTAAAAGTGTGTCAGGGGAAGCTGAGGCCATAAATTTATAATGTTTTTCTAAAAAGTTTGTTAATTAAGGAAAGGAGCAAGAAAGGAACAAATAGCAAATTTATGACTTAATGAAAATAATTGCACCTGAGTATGTTGAAGCTTGGCTTTCCCATTAAAAAGCCATTTGTATTTTCTGCATTAGTATTTTCTGATACAATTTGCTGGTATCTTTTTTGAGAAAATTGTCTCAAGAGTGTAATGAAGGGCAAACTATGTACCCAGTGAAAATAATGAAAAATTGATGTTCTATTTGTAGACTTGATGATTCAGTGGATTTGGTACTCATCAACACAATTACCTGCCAGCAGTTTGACAAAGCCACAAAAGGCTCATTTCTTACAGAGATAAGCCCTTTCCTACTTTTAATACATTATTTTAAAAATTTTATTTCCACATTTTCTATTGTGGTCCAATAAGGAGTGTTGGTCCCATGTATTATACAGGGTGATTTCTCTTGGTCTCTCTTTTGAACCAAATTATTTTGAGCCATAAAGATTAGAGATGTTTTACCTCCATTTTCTTTTAGGGATGAACAAAGAAAATGAGTTTAGTTTGACAGAGAGTAAGGAGATAAGACACAAACAGAAAGAACCACCTTAAGGAGGGATATTAGCCATTTCATTGATATCTTTTTACATGAGTCTTAGTAGATGTAGCAGAACAATAAAACTGCAGAGTGTGCACTAGAATTTGGAACTCAGAAAAGGAATGATAATGGCTACTGTTTATTGAACATGTACACGGCAACAGGTGTTTTCCACGTATTCCTTGTCATACTGAATATTATCAGCACCGCCTTTTTCTTCATTTTAAGGTGAAGTTTAAATATACAGTCAAGAACTAAAAGTAGTTATAGAAGAATTAGGATTTGAGGTTTTGTTTGTACAACACTAATGCCTGTTTATGATATCTTTTTCTCCAGAAAGAAAAGGGTTTATGGATCATTTAAGCATTTTCCAAAACATTTGTGGAAATAATCTGTGTTGTGTTAATAAATTTTCCTGGGTATTTTTAGGAGGAGACATGGAGGAGTTTGATTATTATTGTTTGTTTGTTTATTTATTTATTTATTTTTATGGTTGGAGGGAGTACTTTATTTGATGATGCTTCCAGTAAACAAAATCTCCAGGTTGAAGGCTGCAATCTTTGATGTCTGTCTCCAGGGAGATTGCTTTTTATTTTTTATTTTTTTATTATTATTAATTTTTACTATATGTTCTAGGGTACCCGTGCACAACATGCAGATTTGTTACATATGTATACATGTGCCATGTTGGTGTGCTGCACCCATTAAGTCATCATTTACATTAGGTATATCTCCTAATTCTATCCCTTCCCCCTCATCCCACCCCACAACAGGCCCCGGTGTGTGATGTTCCCCTTCCTGTGTCCAAGTGTTCTCATTGTTCAATTCCCATCTATGAGTGAGAACATGTGGTGTTTGGTTTTCTGTTCTTGTGATTCAATTCCCACCTTTGAGTGAGAATATGCAGTGTTTGGTTTTCTGTTCTTGTGATAGTTTGCTGAGAATGATGGTTTCCAGCTGCATCCATGTACCTACAAAGGACACGAATTCATCCTTTTTTATGGCTGCATAGTATTCCATGGTGTATATGTGCCACATTTTCTTAATCCGGTCTGTCATTGATGGACATTTGGGTTGGTTCCAAGCCTTTGCTACTGAAAATAGTGCTGCAATAAACATACGTGTGCATGTGTCTTTATAGCAGCATGATTTACAATCCTTTGGGTATATACCCAGTAATGGGATTGCTGGGTCAAATGGCATTTCTAGTTCTAGATCCTTGAGGAATCGCCTCACTGTCTTCCACAATGGTTGAACTAGTTTACAGTCCCATCAGTAGTGTAAAAGTGTTCCTATTTCTCCACATCCTCTCCAGCACCTGTTGTTTCCTGACTTTTTAATGATTGCCATTCTAACTGGTGCAAGATGGTATCTCATTGTGATTTTGATTTGCATTTCTCTGATGGCCAGTGATGATGAGCATTTCTTCATGTGTCTGTTGGCTGCATAAATGTCTTCTTTTGAGAAGTGTCTGTTCATATCCTTTGCCCACTTTTCAATGGGGTTGTTTTTTTACTTGTAAATTTGTTTGAGTTCTTTGTAGGTTCTGGATATTAGCCCTTTGTCAGATAAGCAGATTGGAAAAATTTTCTCCCATTTTGTAGGTTGACTCTTCACTCTGACGGTAGTTTCTTTTGCTGTGCAGAAGCTCTTTAGTTTAATTAGATCCCATTTGTCTATTTTGGCTTTTGTTGCCATTGCTTTTGGTATTTTAGACATGAAGTCCTTGCCCATGCCTATGTCCTGAATGGTATTACCTAGGTTTTCTTCTAGGGTTTTTATGGTTTTAGGTCTAAAATTTAAGTCTCTAATCCATCTTGAATTCATTTTTGTATAAGGTGTAAGGAAGGGATCCAGTTTCAGCTTTCTACTTATGGCTAGCCAGTTTTCCCAGCACCATTTATTAAATAGGGAATCCTTTCCCCATTTCTTGTTTTTGTCAGGTTTGTGAAAGATCAGATGGTTGTAGATGTGTGGCATTATTTCTGAGGACTCCGTTCTGTTTCATTGGTCTATATCTGTGTTTTGGTACCAGTACCATTCTGTTTTGGTTACTGTAGCCTTGTAGTATAGTTTGAAGTCAGGTAGCGTGATGCCTCCAGCTTTGTTCTTTTGGCTTAGGACTGTCTTGGAGTTTTATAAAAATAAGGAGTTTCATTATAATTTAAAACATACCTCTAAGCCAAAGGAAAATACTTTCTCAGACTCTTAAGAACTATAGAGGACTTATTTCTGAATTGAATATAATAGTATTCTATTATTTTTGTTCATTTAATTTTGTGATTGCCAAACATTTTAGTATCCTATATTCAGAAATTGAAAATTCTCAGCAAGTGGTAATTAAAACAATATTTTTTTATCACTCTGTTGAAAAGTGGGCAGTGTCCTAATTGACGGTGGCTTTCACATATTGGGAATCTTGTTTGGATGGTGTACTTGGTTGGCAGAGAAAAATTAATTCCTTAGCACTCCATTCATATTGTAACTTTTTTCTTGAGTCTGTAGTCTAGTGATTATATTTAATCCAGCATAATTCTCTGATTACCCTAGTGTAGATTCCCAGAGTTACCCATAACCGCATCTGTCTCAGATCCCAACTCCAGCCTCTCAGGGCCACCTGCACCATGATGCCTGACAGAGTGTATGGCAAATGGGTAATAGATACTCAATAAATGTCTCTGAATTGAAGTGAATTGAAACAATATAATGTTTAAAGAGCCAACTACATGTGAAAATCCATCCAACAAATAGGTGGCCTTGATGTTAATTTCTGGTTTACTAGTTTGAAACACTATTTGTTTTACATTTTTGTCTACGATTTCATGTTTTGCATGGTCTATTTCCTTTTATATTTTCCTTTTCTTTCTTTTTAAATTTCTTCTTTCCTTTTCTCATCTCTTCACCCTTATGTAATGTAAAATCTTCTACCTTTTATTGAACACCCATTCTATTATTGTTTTCTAATTATCATTATACCTTTGAAATACAGGAATTTCCCACCCTCAGTGATGAAGGTAACTTGCTTAAAAATTTAAGTAGCTTTGTCAATATCACACAGCTCATAAGTAGCAGAGTCATGTTCCTGGTTCAAATATGTATTTCCGTAGATATAAAACAGCATAAAAGTTGCTTCTTCCTTATGAGGCTGGCTAAATCGTGATCTCTGCCAATGTGGGCTCTTAAAGCTTCCATGTGACTTCAGGACATTCTCTCTTTCTTTTTCTATTTAGTTGAGTGACACTGCTAGGCCATAGATTGAAAATTTCCTTCTGGCTCATTAGGTATGAAAAAGTTTAATGTTCCCCTTCCCGAGTCCAAGTGATCTCATTGTTCAGTTCCCACCTATGAGTGAGAACATGTGGTGTTTGGTTTTCTGTTCTTGTGATAGTTTGCTAAGAATGACAGTTTCCAGCTGCATCCATGTCCCTACAAAGGACTCAAACTCATCCTTTTTTATGGCTGCACAGTATTCCATGGTGTATATGTGCCACATTTTCTGAATCCAGTCTGTCACAGATGGACATTTGGGTTGATTCCAAGTCTTTGCTATTGTGAATAGTGCTGCAATAAACATACGTGTGCATGTGTCTTTATAGCAGCATGATTTATAATCCTTTGGGTATATACCCAGTAGTGGGATGGCTGGGTCATATGGTACATCTAGTTCTAGATCCTTGAGGAATTGCCATACTGTTTTCCGTAATGGTTGAACTAGTTTACAATCCCACCAACAGTGTAAAAGTGTTCCTATTTCTCCACATCCTCTCCAACACCTGTTGTTTCCTGACTTTTTAATGATTGCCATTCTAACTGGTATGAGATGGTATCTCATTGTGGTTTTGATTTGCATTTCTCCGATGGCGAGTGATGATGAGCATTTTTTCATGTGTCTGTTGGCTGTATGAATGTCTTCTTTTGAGAAATGTCTGTTCATATCCTTTGCCCACTTTTTGATGGGGTTGTTTGTTTTTTTCTTGTATATTTGTTTGAGTGTTTGTAGATTCTGGATATTAGCCCTTTGTCAGATGAGTAGATTGCAAAAATTTTCTCACATTCTGTAGGTTGCCTGTTCACTCTGATGGTAGTTTCTTTTGCTGTGCAGAAGCTCTTTAGTTTAATTAGATCCCATTTGTCAATTTTGGCTTTTGTTGCCGTTGCTTTTGGTGTTTTAGACATGAAGTCCTTGCCCATGCCTGTGTCCTGAATGGTACTACCTAGGTCTTCTTCTAAGGTTTTTATGGTATTAGGTCTAACATTTAAGTCTCTAATCCATCTTGAATTAATCTTCATATAAGGAGTAAGGAAAGGATCCAGTTTCAGCTTTCTACTTATGGCTAGCCAATTTTCCCAGCACCATTTATTAAATAGGGAATCCTTTCCCCATTTCTTGTTTCTCTCAGGTTTGTCAAAGATCAGATGGCTGTAGATGTGTGGTATTATTTCTGAGGACTCTGTTCTGTTCCATTGGTCTATATCTCTGTTTTGGTACCAGTACCATGCTGTTTTGGTTACTGTAGCCTTGTAGTATAGTTTGAAGTCAGATAGCGTGACACCTCCAGCTTTTTCCTTTTGACTTAGGATTGTCTTGGCAATGCGGGCTCTTTTTTGGTTCCATATGAACTTTAAAGCAGTTTTTTCCAATTCTGTGAAGAAACTCATTGGTAGCTTGATGGGGATGGCATTGAGTCTATAAATAACCTTGGGCAGTATGGCCATTTTCACGATATTGATTCTTTCTATCCATGAGCATGGTATGTTCTTCCATTTGTTTGTGTCCTCTTTGATTTCACTGAGCAGTGGTTTGTAGTTCTCCTTGAAGAGGTCCTTTACATCCCTTGTAAGTTGGATTCCTAGGTATTTTATTCTCTTTGAAGCAATTGTGAATGGAAGTTCATTCATGATTTGGCTCTCTGTTTGTCTGTTACTGGTGTGTAAGAATGCTTGTGATTTTTGCACATTAATTTTGTATCCTGAGACTTTGCTGAAGTTGCTTATCAGCTTAAGGAGAATTTGGGCTGAGACAATGGGGTTTGAAGGGGAACATCATACACCGGGGCCTATCATGGGGAGGGGGGAGGGGGGAGGGATTGCATTGGGAGTTATACCTGATATAAATGATGAATTGATGGGTGCTGACGAGTTGATGGGTGCAGCACACCAACATGGCACAAGTATACATATGTAACAAACCTGCACGTTATGCACATGTACCCTAGAACTTAAAGTATAATAAATAAAATAAAATAGCTGAAAAAAAAAAGTTTAAGAAGAGATCAGGGATGCTTTTATTCCTCTTGGCAAAATACATCAATGCAAACATTATCCTGTAGAAATACCAACAACCAGTAGTTAAATAATCAATAGAAATATTGTTTTGTCTTTTCTTCATCATCATTCTGGTATCAGATATTTCTTGGGTTGAATTGGGTTAATTCTGCAGGCCAAGTGGCAGATATCCTGAACTTTAAGTTGATCTCTAAGTCTCTGGGATGGAAGTGGGCTTCATTAATAATTTATCCAATAAATATTTATTACGCAGTTTTTTGTTTTGTTTTGTTTTTTTGAGACAGCGTCTCACTTTGTCTCCCAGGCTAGAGTGCAGTGTTCCGATCTCGGCTCATTGCAACCTCTGCCTCAAGCGATTCTCCTGCCTCAGCCTCCCGAGTAGCTGGGACTACAGGCACATACCACCACGCCCGGCTAATTTTTTTTTTTTTTTGGTATATTTATTAGAGACGGGGTTTCACGTGTTAGCCAGGATGTTCTCAGTCTCCTGATCTCGTGATTTGCCTGCCTCGGCCTCCCCAAGTGCTGGGATTACAGACATGAGCCACCAAACCTGGCCACGGACTATACAAGTTTTGTCTTATTTCATTTGATGCCACTAACACTTTATGGAAGAAGATTAAGCTTTGCCAAGTAATATGTAAATGTATATGTAAAATTTCTGATTCCAATGCCCTCAACTATTTCAATGGTTTTATATGCCTCTAAATCTCTGTATTGTATAATATTTTGTTCAAAATTTATTGAGTGGTTTGTATTTTCCTAATACAAATCTGATTGCTTGAAAATATGGTGTCAGAAATAGGGAGTTTCCTAAGATAATATGTCTCTCTGAAATTCCGGCCTAGTGGATGGCAAGGAAAATTATGTTATAGGCTGGAAAGACAGTGAGCATGTTACACTGTGACTAAACAATTTGTATTTCTAGGGAAGAAGTGGTAACACAGAATGTTAGTTACATGTGCTGGTAGTTACTGACTCTACCAAGGTATGTAAGAGAGAAATTAATTCAGGAAAGAATCAACAGGTTTTCAAGCGTAAATGAAAAGGAATAGTTTAGACATCTCAGACTTTAAATTGGAAGAAAAGCCAACTTCTGGGCTTAAACTGTAGGAAAGGAGATTGAAAAAACCTTTGGGAAGCAAAGGCCAATCAGAATCTAGTATTGAAATAAAGGTTGGATTAAGGGCGTAGCCTTCTCATTCAATCTTGATAGCTTTAAGTTGCCATTAAGCTAAGAGGAAAAGTGAGAGGTGGGGGAATAGAGCTGCGGGTAGAGTAAGAAAGGTAAAGGCACAAGGAAAATCTATGCCTGGGGAAATAATATAGGTGTGGTTCCCAATATGTGGAGCCAACTGGAAGCCAATAGATCAGAAGCCTAGTAAGGTATCAAAGGAAAAGTGTTTCTGAAGATAATCCTCTTGACTAGTTGAGACCAAAAGAAACTTTTAGACCTTGGTTTATCATCCAAGGGATCCCTCAAGATAACCCATGTCTTTATTCAATGTGTGCAAGGGAGCTTTGAAAAGGAAGCAGGCAGAGCCAGAAGAAAGAAAGCATTATAGCCTAGGACGCCCCTCTCCCACCTAGAGGTCAGAAGCAGTGCCTAGCCAAGTGAATATCCCACTCCCAGGACAGCCAGTCTTCACTGCGTTCCCAGAGGGATTCCATCACTGTGATTAACCTGTGTCTTCTGTGGATCTTTCAGTCTTCTGTTATTTGAAGGAAATATTTTACTGGGGTCACCCTAAACCCATTTAATCTTGTATCTGAGCTATATGTGTTAGTGGGTGTGAGCAGTTAACTTATGTTTTTAGTTCATACGTTGCTGGATGCAGGGCAGCTACACCCCAGTCTGATGACAAGGGCTACAATTAATTTAAAAAAATCCTGAACTTTAAACACAGTAACTGAAGGGAATGTCTGATTTTCTTCACTGGGGAAGAGCTGAGTGTATTCTGTAATTAGAGGAAATACGTTTTGGTTGCTCCCATGGTGCTCACTGCCTGATAATAACACCCTTGTATAATCTCCTTCCCTGGCAGGTTGGCAGGACCTATGACTTGATTCTAAGCAACAGACCAATAGTAATCACCAACCACCAATAGCAAAGGGGATGAGATGTTTCTCCTGTGATTATACTAAATGTGAATAGTGACAGGATGTTGCTTTCATGATTATGTTACATTACATAAAACTGTCTGCTAGCAGACCCACTCTAAAGTCTCTCTCTGTCCATTGCTGGCTTTAGAAAATGCAAGTTTTTGTGAATCCTTCAGCCACAGGAAAAAAATTCTACTACTAGTGTCCTGAGAGAGAACTAGGAAATGCTCCCGCAACCCCTCAACTTGAGCTTGCAGACGAGAATGCAGCCGTGGCCCACACTTGATTGTAGCTTTGTGAGACTCCTAGTGAATGACCCAGCTAATCCATGGTTGAATTTCTGATCCACAGAAAATGTGGTTTTAAAGATCTAAGTATGTTTTAATTTATTGTGCATTAAAGTAGTCTCCCCTTATCTGTGGAGTCTATGTTCCAGGACTCCCAGTGGATGCCTGAAACCATGAATGGTACACCCTATGTATTGTTAGCCTTTAATGCCCTTTTTATCCTAACTGAGAACTGTGGCTGTGGCTGTAACTTTTGCAGTTTGATGTATGACAGCAAAACTACCATAAATTAATTTTTCCTTCTTTACAATTTCAGAGTTAGAAGATCTGTTTTTACCGTAGACCTTGACAACTTCAGCATGTGATTTTTTTTCTTTCCTTATTAAGACAAGAACTTTCACCTTTTCAGTTAAAGAAAGCACTTTATGGCTGCTCTTTGGCATATTACAATTGTCAATATCACTATTTTGCACGTTGGGGTCATTATTAAGTAAAAATAAGGGTCACATTGAACACAAGAACTGATATTTCCATAGTTGATTTGATAACTGAGGTCACTGCTAAATGACTAATGGATGGGTAGCAAATACAGCATAAATACACAGAATAAAGGGATGATTCTCCTACAAGGCAATATGGAATGGGATAGTGTGGGCTTTCAACACATTCATAGGAACAGTGTGCAATTTAAAACTTATTAATTATTGCTGGGATTTTCCATTCAATATTTTCAGGCTGTGGATGAGCATGGAGAACTGCAACCATGGAAAGCAAAACCACAGGTAAATGGGGGGACTACTGTAATAGAAGCCTAATACAGGTATTCTTGGATATGTGATGATCAGAAGGATACACAGTGAAAAAGATTGTTTGCAGACCACCAAAAATTATTTGGCTTTTTCCCCACAGTTTAGAATCGCTATTAGGAAAAGATTCCAGTAAGGAACATATTCCCCTACCCTTTTATCAAGATAGGGCCATATGACCAGCTCTGGTTAATGCATACTGGAAACAATATATACCACCTCTGAGTGAAGGTTTCTGTGTGCCCTGTATGCATGACACATAGTCTCTTTCTGTTGAATCATATATACTGAAGATAGTCGAAGTCCATGAAGAAAGGATCTTGGATCCTTGAAAAATTGTATGGGGCAGAAGACATTCCCCTCCCACGTTTTCATCAATGATTTAAACTATAAAATGAGAGAACAATAAACTCACACTGTGTTAATTCATCAACACTTGGAATTTTTCATAATATAATCTCACCTATTCTGACTAACACCATAAAAGCAAAGTATTTTTATTGTCATTTTATTTTAATAAAGACAATTTCTTGAATTAATTTTATAATATTAAAATGACAAATGTTGTTATGTATAAACACCAGTGCATTTTATTTCTGAAGTGAAACAGAAAGAAAACTAGCATTGCTTCCAACTAAGTTTATGAATACATCAATAAAACAAACCAAGCAAGTCATTTTTATATCAATTTTCTAGAACAATATACGCATATTCCAAGATGAGAGTAATGTATCCATTGGCTAATCACAATATACAATTGAAACTGTGTAAAGATCATGGACTTTGACAACTAACAGATTTGAACTTCAAGCCTGGTTTCAAAAAGTACAAGGTGTTTGACCTTGGCAAAGTAATTTAACCCGTTTCTCATTTTTGTCATCTTGTAAATATGCATAGTATTTATAATATAGAACCATTACGAAAAGGTAATGATGAAAAATATCAAGCAAGCACACTTCTTGTCACTTAGTAGGTGGTCAAACACTCTAGATTTCTTCTCTTTCCCCCTTTATCTTTGTGTATCATAGGATGTCAAACAGATAATGAATAGCATCAATTATAGCTATGACATCTCCAGGACATTACTAATGAGAATCATACATCAAAAAATTAGGATTATGTGTTATACAACTATTTGCTGAAGCTGTTCCTACTTTAATTTTTAAGACAGTAACTTCAGAGCTTTCTAACATAACAAAATTTATATTTACCTCGAAAGCTATGCAGTACTTTGATTATAAAAGCAAACTGACAAAACTGTGCATTTGGAATCACTACATCTTTACAAAATCCTCCAAAGCCTTTTATGTCCACATGTTTCTAACTAAAAAGTAAAAATTCTGTGAAGTTCAGTAACAGCTGTGTGTGTGTGTGTGTGTGTGTGTGTGTGTGTGAGCACACACACGTATGTATTTGGAAATAAGAACTAAAGAAAGAAAGACCGAAGACACATTTGTGGTGTGGCAACCTTGGAATTTAGTGAACAATATTTTGCTTCTTGCTCACTTTCCTCATACACACCAGACCCACTCACCTTTATTCTTTTAATTTTGCTCTCTCCTCTTTTCACTACCAATGTCCCTCCTCTTATCTCACCCATTCTTCAAAACCCAGCTTAGGTTTCTCCTGTGCTAGAAGGCTCTCCTTAAGATTTCTCTCTACATTAGCTGATTTTGGTCCTATCTGTTTCTATAGCAGAGGTCACAACTGGCACAGAAAATGACACTTGGATTCTGAGGATCCAAGTCCATAGCAGAAAATTCCAATGCTGCAGGGGATATTAGTGGGGAGAGGTGAACTAAATCATCAAGGAAAGTGTCCGCACACACCAATTCTGGAGGGGTCAAATGTGAGTTTGAACTTGAAATCCCAAGAGATGAGACCATAATAAGTGGAGAAAGACGCAGTATCTTTATGTAAGGCTAGATGATGAAAAGTTTCCAAGAGGGCAAATTTCCCTAGACTGTTCTACAGAGGATATCTTATCTTTGTGATCATAAGACTTTATTGTTTATATTCACAGATTAATTAGGATGTCAGCCTACATGGCCAGAAGTGCTATGTCTTGGTAGATAAATAACAGTGTTCTAGATATGGCTTCACAATTTATTAACTGCATTATCTTAGCTATGATGCTGAACTGCTCCTGAGTCTTGGTTTAATAAAATATAGGAGGTTAAGTAATGCCCATCTCATGGAAGGATTGGAAATTCAATGAGATAATGCATGGAAAAAATTTTGCAAATTCAAAAGTCTGGAGATATACTAAAGAATGTTTTAATCTGTGTATCTGAGTCCATTTGGTGTTCCTATAACATCTGAGGCTGGATAATTTATAAAGAAATAGGTTTATTTGGTTCATGAATTGGGTGACTGAAAGTCCAAGAGCATGCCATCAATCTCTGCTTGGCTTCTGGAGAGAGCGTTTTTCTGTGTCACAATGTGGTGAAGAGGCAGAAAGAAAAGTAGGTGTGAGCAAAGAGGCCAAACATGAGACACAACCTCAATTTGCAACAACACGGTTTCACCAGGACTAATCCATTCCTGAGAAAACTAATCCAGTCTCATAAAAAGACATTAATCTCACTTTATGACCTAATCATCTCTGTAGAGTATCACCTCCCAACATTGCCACAATGGAAATTAAGGTTCCTACATGAGCTTTGGTGGGGAACACTCAAACCACAGCACTGTGCAACAAAATTGAGCACTCGTTGAATGCTATTTATTAACTTAACTATAGACATAAAATACTCATGTTTTAACTTATAGTGAAAGCTTTTTGATGGGAGAAATCCATATATCATTATTACTAAGTCGTGTTTTAAAGTATAGGTCTAGGAGTACATTTGATATTCAACACGTTTGTTTAGTGTTCAGTGAATGATTACTCTTCTCTCTGCACAACACTTTCTAATCTTCTGGTTTATCTTATGTTTTTTATTACAAAAAGAAATGTACATAAATGATCACTTCTCACAATTAAATTAAGTTGACACTGTAAATGATGTAATTTATTACCGCATAAAATATCTGAATTCAAATCCTGGCTTTGCCACTCACACAATTTTTGAGTAAGTTGCCTAGCTTCTCTTTGTCTCTTTCTTAACTTAAAACTATTCTTTTCTCCATTATTCAACTGTAGAATGGAGGTACAAATAGTTTTCTCAGGGAGTTTTCAAATGGCCAAATGACTTAAGGTATGTGAAATACGTAACACAGCGCTTTGCTTAGCACAAAATATTTGAACAATAAATTCTGCATTCCCTTATCTCCCTTCTGCCAATGTTGTCTCTTCCCTTGAAGGATGTGAGAGCATGGATGTTCTCACTACCTAATT
This sequence comes from Rhinopithecus roxellana, assembly GCF_007565055.1. Taxonomy (NCBI): domain Eukaryota; kingdom Metazoa; phylum Chordata; class Mammalia; order Primates; family Cercopithecidae; genus Rhinopithecus; species Rhinopithecus roxellana. The sequence goes on along the minus strand of NC_044550.1, from coordinate 162,724,845 downwards.
GTTGATGGCATACTTTCCTGTAACCATCTCTGATTTTAAGGATTATAGATATAGAGGAGGTATGTCACAATGAGTGACTAGAAGGAAGATTTTCTTTTTAAAGCTAATATATTTTTATAAAAACAATAGCCTTGGTTGTCCCTGCTTGATAATTCCCACAGCATCCTCCTAGCTACAGATAAAAGGACTTTCTACTTCATAACAAGAAGGTTGTTTGATGTCATTTGGACATTTTTAAAGAAGCCTATGGAAGGAAATCTAGAAATAAAATAACAGTGGCTGACTCTCAGGAGTTTCAGAGTGAAACAATACTTTATTTCTGTTCACAGGAAACTTCACCATTCAAATGAATTCACTTTTCATACAGCAACTCCTCAATTTCAGACAGAATGTTGAAAACTGGGCACATTAAATCAGAACAAAAACACTTTTGAAAACATCTTTGCAAAAGTACAATTTTGGCACAAAAAGAAGAGAATCAAGAAGGTGAACAAAATCAAAATGGAATTCAGTTCAAGGGAGACAAGTTCTCAGGTGGTTAGTTATTTGTGAAACTTGCAAAGTACCAATCAAAGGGGGAGACTATACCCATCAGCGCATATTGTTCCATAATAACTCCGATTCACTCTTTCAAACATTTAGAGTCAAGCAATTATAGGGGCCAAGGATCGTATTGTATAGAAAAGGGAGAACATAGAATTGATGGTAGCAAGCATATTTATCAGAAGTCTTTCTTCATTCCTCTATTCTTTCGAATCCTCTCTCTTCTTCATGGCCTCTTTGCATGCCCTACTGCATCTACAAAGCATTCCCTGACCACTGTGCCTAACCATGTTTCCTTACTCTTTCAAAATCTGCGAAGAAAGATTCTCTGCACTGTTTAGGGCTGTTCCATGTAGTAAAGTATTGGCTCTGGATGCCAGACTCCCTGGATTGAATCCCCAGCACTTGCTAATTGTGAAATCTTAGGTGACGTTATTTAAATTTTTGTACATACATTTTTGCACCTATAGAATGGGGATATTGTTAGTATAATAAATTTAACTGATAAAGGTTAAATGAGTTAAGGATGGCAACACACATCAAAAAGTACCAGAAGTGTGGTTAATAGTATACCCTGCGTTAGTTATTTTTAGTTAATATGACCATTCTATGTTCATTGGTTTCAGACCTAGAGCTGTGCAATCTTTCTAAAAGCAAATTTGTCTTAGCCACCTTATGCTGCAACTCCTTCAATGATTTTGCTAATCTTTAGAAGGAAGCCCAAACTTCTTAACATGATGTTATGATGAACAATGCACACCTCCCACCAACCCAAAAACCATTCACACCCTAACACTGGAACCTATGAATATGTGACATTCCATGACAACAGGGGCTTTGCATGTCTACTATGGGTATGAAGCTTGACATTATCCTGGATTATTCAGTCTAAGTGAGTGTGTCCTTTCCTGCCTATGGTTATGAGAAAGAGACTGATGATGGAGAAGGGTCAGAGAGATGGAGAAAATGAGGCCACATACCAAGGAGTATCTAAAAGATGGGAAAGGGAAGGAAAGTGATTCTCCCACAAAGCCTCCAGAAGAGAATGTAACCCTGCAGATACCTTGCTTATTAGTCCAGGTAAATCCATGCCAAACTTCTGATCTAATGTACTGTTAGATAATATATTTGTGTTGTTTTAAGCCATTAAGTTTGTGTTAATTTGTTAGAGCAGCCATAGGAAACCAATACATGTGATATACACAGCCTTTGAGGTTTCATGCTTGTCTTCTTCTCAGCCTACTTTCAGGGCTCTGGAGGACAAGATGGGAGAGAGGGTCTGAGGCCGATGCCCAAGCTTCTTTGTGTACAGGCAGCATTCTCATGGGTCTGATGGTGTATTTCCAGGAAAGAGACAATGCAATTATAAGTATAATGAATACATGTCCAGTGCAGAATGAAGGGAAGGAGAAGAGGAGGAGAGAATTTTAAGATGTTTTCAGATATTTCCTTGGGTTTACATGTCCTTACAAGGCCCAGATCTGCAAATATGATAGATTGTCACTCCCATGATTACAGTTGTTTATATAGCCAAGGAGATTTTTCAGATGTGATTAATCTCCCAAATCAGTTATCTTAGAGAGATCATCTGAATGAGGCTTACTTGATTACATGAGCCTTTTGAATATGGATCTAGAGATCAGAGTAAGAGGAAGTAAGAGATTCAAATCTTGAGAAAGACTTCACATGTCTTTGCCTTTGAAGCTGGCTTCCAAGGCAAAGGGAGCCATGTGGCAGGGATGGTGCGTGGCTTCTAGACACTCACAGTGGCCCCCAGGTATCAACCAGCAACGAAGTGGGGACCTCAGTTCTGCAACCACCATAATTCTGCCAGGAATTTGAATGAGTGCTAAAGTGGACCCTTCCCCAGAGCCTCCAGAAAGCATCACTACCCTGGAAACTGTGATACTCTGAGCAGGGCACCTGTTGTGGTTGGGCCATGCTTCTACATACAGAACTATGATTTCATAAATGGTTGTTGTATCAAGCTGGTCAATGTAGGGAAATTGTGACATAGCAATAGAAAATGAATACAGGGGACAAGCTAAAGCTGCAATGGCACTTCACCCCAAGTTGCCCTCAGAATATAATGCAATTGGCACCATAAGGAGTTTAATTTCAACCCAGTCTAATGTGTGACTAAGGGCCTGGACTTTGAGGTCAGAGAGTCCCAGGTCAAATAACGGCTCGATTCTTGACTCCCTGCGTAAACTTGAAAAAAATTACTTAACTTCTCTAAGCCTGAGTCTGCACACATGGCTGTGATGAGGATTAAATGAGATGATTCACATAACAGATTTTGCCTGATTCCTGGTACACAAAGAGTTGATCAAAGGTGGTTATGATAGGTCTTCGTCCTCTTCTTCTTATCATCATTTCCCTATCTTCCCTTTCTTTCTGATGAAACTTCCCGGTATAATTGGAAAAGAATAGCAGTCAATCCTCTGGGAAGATGAAAAGGAGCAGGTTGCAAAGATTCTTGAATGCAAAGCTAAAAAAATTTACTCTGTTCAGTAGGCAACAGAAAAATCAGTCACATATTTTAACAGAGTAATTACGTTTTAGTTATTTATTTATAAATTAATAACTAGAATGGCCTCACTCTGTAGTCCAGGCTTGATTGTAGTGGCATGATCACAGCTCACTGCATTTTTGAACTCCTGGGCTCAAGTGATCCTCCCACCTTAGCCTCCAGAGTAACTGGGACTACAGTTGTGTGCCACCATACCCAGCTAAAGAGAAATTGCTTTGAAGTTTCATTATATATACTGCAAGAGCTATGTGATCTCTACATGTTTTGTTTTCTCAACTATAACATTAGAAATATATGAAGACCTGTATACCTCATACAATTGAGTAAATTAATACATGCAAAATGCATAGAAAAAGTGTCTTAGATGGTAAAGATTCAATAAGTGGAATTTTAATCTACTTATTTACTTATTCATCATCCAATATTTATCAAGTGCCTACTGGTGTGAGAAAATGTTCTAGGAGTTGAGGATACATTAGGAGAAAGAAACAAACTTCGTGAATCTGACATTATGGTGGTAGTATTCAAACAATGAATTGAAAAGTAGTTTTTAAAGTGTGTGTGTGTGTGTGCGCGCGCACGCATGTGCATGCATGTAGCATGTTAGGTGGTGACAAATGCTCCAGAGAAAAGAAGACAAAATTTATAAAAGGGAATCAAGAATGTCAGGGCAGGAGCAAGGCAGACAGGCTTCAAGTGTAAATGGATTATTCAGGAAGTTCTTACTGGGAGAATGACATTTAACCAAGACTGAATGGAAGAGGGAGAGTGCAAGCTATGAGACTTTCTAGGGGAAGAGCATTGCAGGTAGAGAGAAGAGTTAGAGCTCTAACTGGGAGACCACCAGACGTGTGTAAGGAATAGCACGGAAGCCAATAGGGCTGAAGTAGATGTGGCCAAAGGGCAGAGGGAGGGCCAAAGGAGAAGAAGCCATTGAATTAGAAGGAGAGGTAAGATTTTGTAGGTAACTCATTGCCATTGTGTTAGAATTTGGGCTCTGAGTCTGCTAGAGGAGGAGCTGTTCATTGTTGCTAAGCAGAGGAGGAAGGAACACAGTCTGGCCTATATTTTGACAGTATCAGGCTGGATGCTGTGCTACAAATCGATGTAGGAGGATGAGATTTGAACCACTGAGACAAGTTAAAATAATTGAGTAGTATTTCAAATAGTATAAACGTTAAACTTCAACTACAGGTTTTAAACAAAATATTTGTTTTGGAAATCAAAATCTGCTTGCCCCAGTGAATAATTTAATACATTTTGTGTAGCTGAATTGGTTTTCTTTCTCTCTCTCTTGAAATAATACAGGTAATAGATCTTTCTTATTCACAGCTCTTTGTAAATTATATGAAATTCAGCCAGCATTTAAAGCTGGATTAAAATGCTGGCTGCCTCGTCCTCTGTTAACATTTGCTTTGTTCAGAACGTGACTACTGGATGAAGGATCAGGATGATTCAGAAAAGAAATGTATAGCATTTGCAAAGGACTTGAATGATAAATTACTGAGCATTCCCAAAATGCCAGCATCACATTACAGATCTCCTTACCTGGACTGAGGCAGCATCCAGGGTTAATCATTTCTTCTTTGGGTGTCTGGGTAGTAAAGTCTGAAATACAGGAATATCTAAGACATTGGTGGCTCTTGAGACCTTCTTTCAGCTGTGAAGTTTAGAAAGGAAGAGATTTGTTACTCTGACTCACTCCATCATTGATGGCAATACTAAATATTTATTATTTCTCTTGTTAAATGTAGACATTTAAACATTAAGCATTTACTGAGATTCTGTTATACATTAAGCACAACGCTAGGCATTGTGGTAATTTGTATTTGAATTTTAATCCTGCTTTTTAAAAGCTATGCGTCCTTAGGAAAATCTTAATTTAGCCTAGCCTCAATTTTCTTATTAAAGTCAGTAGAGGCAATTTCTGACAATATGGCAGAGAAAACTTGAATAGATTCCCCTTCTACAGTCCTGCAATAAAGTTATAAAAGTTCTGGCAAAATATTTTCAATATTTTGAAAACATTAAACAATTTTAGATTAAAAAATATTTTTAAATATAAACCAATTTCTATGTAAATATATGTTTATATCCAAGTTCAAAAATAAAGCAAAATATACATGTGAAAAAAAAATGTAGATAGAACTCAAAGTCATAATAATAAGGACCACCGGATACCATGGCAAAACCTAGAGGTGTTGGTCTCATTTAAAAGACAGAATGAGACAAAGGATTAAGATGGTGGATGGGAAGTAGGACTAGCTTTCAGCTCCCACTTGGATAGACAGAGCAGTGTATGGAGACACATAGTGAACTTTTGCTCCAAGAACCTCAGGAAAATAACAGGAAACCCGAGAGAATTCACAGACCCCTGGAATGAACTGTATCACCACTGCAGGCTCCCCAAGATGCCAAAAATCTGTGAATCTGCTTGCTTTCTCACCGGGGAGGCTTGTGGTCTAGGGCAACTTCTCAACCCTGGTCACTGGCTGCCTGGAAATAGACTTGGTTCTTTTGGAGGGGCACAGTTGGAGTGACACCAGCCTTTAGGACTGCCTGTTGCATGGGAGCAGGGTGAAGCCAGTGACTGCCAGCTTTTCCCCACTTCCCTGGTCACCTGTATGACTCAGCAGAGGCAGCCATAATCCCCCTGGGAATATAACTCCACTGGACTGGGAACCATACCCTTATCCCCCACATCAGCCACAGCAAGCCCCATCCAAGGAGAGGTTGACCTCAGACATGCCTATCCTTTCCCCTTTCTGGTGGTCTTTACCCACCCTGGCAGCCAAAAACAAAGGTCATAATCTCTTGGGAGCCCTATGGTCCTGCCCACTAGCTGAGAATCCTGAATACTTGACCAGGTGTCCCTACAGCAAGTTTGCATCTTCCCTATAGGACCACAGCTGATAGTCTTGAAAGCACTACCTTTCGGCTGGCAGCCAATGAACACAAAAGCAGTGCACTAAACAAAAACACAACCAAGGACCCTCATAGAGTCCACTTCACTCCCCTGCTGTCTCTGCTGGAGCAGGTTCTGGTATCCATAGCTGCAAGACCTGAAGACAGATCACATCACATGACTCTTTGCAGACACTCAGACACTCCCCAGTAACAGCCCAGAGGCCAGTAGCTCCACTGGGGGGCTAGACCCAGAAGAGCAAAAGCAATTACTACAGTTTGGCTCTCAGGAAGCCCAATTCCTAGGAAAAGGGGGAAAACACCATGTAAAGGGACCACCCCATGGGACAAAAGAATCTGAACAGTAGTACATGAATCCAAGATGATCCCTCTGACATAGTCTACCCAAATGAGAAAGAACCAGAAAAACAATTCTGGTAATATGACAAAATAAGGTTATTTAACACCCCCAAATGTTCATAACAGCTCACGAGCAATGGATCCAAGCCAAGATAAAATCTCTGAATTACCAGAAAAATGAATTCAGAAGGTCAAATATTAAGGTAATCAAGGAGGCGCCAGAGAAAGGTGAAGTCCAACTTAAACCAAAAACATGATTTTAGATATGAAATGAATATTTTTCCGTGAAACAGAGAGCACAAATAAAAAATACTAACTTCTAGAAATCAAGGGCACAGAGAAATGCAAAGTGTACTGAAAATCTCAGCAATAGAATCAAACAAGCAGATCAAGAAAGAACTTCAGAGCTCAAAGACAAGGCTTTTGAATTAAACCAATCCATCAAAAACAAAGAAAAAAGAATTAGAAAAATGAACAAAGCCTCCCAGAAGTTTAGGACTATGTTAAATGTCCATATCTAAGAATAATCGGTGCTCTTCAGGAAGAAGAGAAATCCAAAAGTTTGGAAAATGTATTTGGGGGAAAAATCAAAGAAAATTCCCCCAGCGTTGCTGTAGATCTAGACATCCAAATACAAGAAGCTCATAAAGCACCTGAGAAATTCATTACAAAAGATCATCTAGGCACATAGTCATCGAGTTATTACAGTTCAGCTGTCAGAAAGTCCCAGATTATCTTAAATCAAGACAAAAGAAAGAATTTTAAGAGCTGTGAGACGAAAGCATCAGGTAGCCTATAAAGAAAACCTATCAGATTCACAGCAGATTTCTCACCAGAAACCATACAAGCTGGAAGTGATTGGGGTCCTATTTTTAACCTCCTTAAACAAAACAATTATCCGCCAATAATTTTATACCCAGTGAAGCTAAGCTTCATAAATGAAGAAAAGATACAGTCTTTTCCACACAAACATATGCTGAGAGGATTCACCACTACCAAGCCAGAACTACAAGAATTGCTAAAAGGAGCTCTAAATTTTGAAACAAACCCTAAAAATACATCAAAATAGAATCTCCTTAAAGCATACATTTCACAGGACCTATATAACAATAACACAAGGGGGGAAAAACAAGGTATTCTGGCAAAAAAAAAAAAAATAGTATGATGAAGACAATAGTACCTCATCTCTCATTACTACCATTGAATGTAAATGGCCTAAAGGCTCCACTTGAAAGATACAGAATGGCAGAATGAATAAGAATTCACCAACCAAGTGTCTGTTGTCTTCAAAAGATCCACCTAACACATAAAGCCTCCCATAAACTTAAGGTAAAGGGGTGGACAAAGATATTCCATGCAATGGACACCAAAAGCAAGCAAGAGTAGCTATTCTTATGTCAGACAAAACAAACTTTAAAGCAACAGCAGTTAAAATAAAAAGAGACATTAATGATTAAAAGACTAACAGGAAAATATCACAATTCTAAATATATATGCACATATCACCGGAGCTCACAAATTTATAAAGCAATTAGTACTAGACCTAAGGAATGAGCTAGATGGCAACACAATAATAGTGGGGGACTATACTCCACTGACAGCAGTAGATAGGCCATCAAGACAGAGAGTCAACAACAACAAAAAATAATGAACTTGCCAGGCACGGTGGCTTACGCCTATCATTCCAGCATTTTGGGAGGCCGAGGCACAGGCAGATCACAAGGTCAGGGGTTCAAGACCAGCCTGACCAACATAGTGAAACCCCATCTCTACTAAAAATACAAAAATTAGCTGGGCGTGGTGGTGGGTGCCTGTAATCCCAGCTACTCAGGTGGCTAAGGCAGGAGAATTGCTTGAACCCAGGAGGTGAAGGTTGCAGTGAGCTGAGATCATGCCATTGCACTCCAGCCTGGGTGACAGAGTGAGACTCCATCTCAAAAAATAATAATAATAAATAAAAGAAACAATGAGCTTAAACTACACCCTACAACAAATGGACTTAACTGATATTTACAGAACATTCTATCCAACAACTGCAGAATATACATTCTATTCATCAGCACATGGAACATTCCCCAAGATAGGCCATATGATAGGCCACAAAACAAGTCTCAGTAACTTTAAGAAAATCAAAATTATATCAAGGAAATTAAAATTATATCACTCTTAGATTCCAGTGGAATACAACTGAAAACCCACTCCAAAAGGAATTCTCAAAACCATGCAAGTACATAGAAATTAAATAACCTGCTCCTGAATGACCATTGAGTCAACAATGAAATCAACATGAAGATTAAAAAATTATTTGAACTGAACTATAATGGGGGCACAATGTATCAAAACCTCTGGGATACGGCAAAAGCAGGGCTAAGAGGAAAGTTCATAGTGTTAAATGCCTACATCAAAAAGTCTGGAAGACCACAAATAAACAATCTCAGGTCACCCCTCACAGAACTGGAGAAACAAGAACAATTCAAACCGAAACCCAGAAGAAGAAAAGAGATAACGATCAGAGTAGAAATAAATGAAATTGAAACAAAAAAACTACAAGAGATAAATGAAAAAACAAAGCTGGTTCTTTGTAAAGATAAATAGAATTGATAGACCGTTAACAAGATTAACCAAAAACACAAGAGTGAAGATCCAAATAAACTCAATTAGATATGAAACCAGGGATATTACAGCTTGAGAATAGAACTACAAAAGATTATTCAAGGCTACTATGAATACCTTTACATGCACAAACTAGAAAACCTGAAGGAGCGGGATAAATAAATAGAAATATACAACTCCCCTAGATTAAACCAGCAAGTTTTGAAATCTCTGAACAGGCCAATAACGAGCAGTGAGATTGAAATGGTATTTTAAAAAATGTCAACAGAAAAAAGTCCAGGACCAGATGGATTCACAGCTGAATTATATCAGACATTCAACTAAGAATTGGTACCAACCCTATTGACATTATTCCACAGGACAGAGAAAGAGGAAATCCTGCTTAAATCGTTCTATGAAGCCAATATTACCCTACTATCAAAACCAGGAAAAGACATAACAAAGAAGGAAAACTACAGACCAATATCCCTGATAAATATAGATGCAAAAATCCTCAACAAAATACTAGTGAACAAAATCCAATAGTATATCAAAAAGATAACCTACCACGATCAAGTGGGTTTCACACCAGAGATATAGGGATGGTTTTACATATGTAAGTCAGTAAGTGTGATATAGTACATAAACAAAATTGAAAACAAAAATCACATGTTCATTCCAATAGATGCAGAAAAAGCATTTGACAAAATTCAGAATTTATTTTTTTATTCAAACTCTCAGCAAAATCAGCAAAGAAGAGACATTCCTTAAGGTAATAAAAGCCATCTATGACAAACCCACATCCAACATTATACTGAATGGGGAAAAGTTGAAATAACTTCCTCTTGAGAACTGGAACGAGACAAGGATGTCCACGTTCACCACTTCTCTTCATTATAGTACTGAAAGTCCTAGCCAGTTCAATGAGACAAGAGAAACAAATAAGGGCATCCAAATCGGTAAAAAGGAAGTCAAACTGCTACTGTTTGCTGATGATATGATTGCATACCTAGAAAACCCTAAAGAATCATTCAAAAAACTCCTAGAACTGGTAAATGAATTTAGGAAAATTTCAGGATACAAAACTGTTGTACACATATTAGTAACTTGTTATACACCAACAGTAACCAAGCTGAGAATCAAATAAAAAACTCAACCCCTTTTACAACAGCTGCAAAAAAAAAAAAAAAAAAAAGAATATACTTCACCAAGGACATGAAAAACTTCTCCAAGGTAAACTACGAAACACTGCTGAAAGAAATTGTGGATAACACAAACAAATGGAAACACATCCCATGCTCATGGATGGGTAGAATCAATATTGTGAAAATGACTACACTGCCAAAAGCAATCTACAAATTCAATGCAATTCCCATAAAAACACCACCATCATTCTTCACAGAATGAGAAAAAAAAAAACTAAAATTCATATGGAACCAAAAAAGAACCTACATAGCCAAAGCAAGACTAGGCAAAAAGAGCAAATATGGAGGCACCACATTATCCAACTTCAAGCTATAGTATAAGGCATAGACATCAAAACAACATGGTGGTGGTATAAAAATAGGCACATAGACCAATGAAACAGGATATAGAACCCAGAAATAAAGCCAAATCCAGTCACCTAAACTTCGACAAAGCAAACAAAAACATGAAGTAGGAAAAGGACACCCTATTCAAAAAATGGTGCTGGGATAATTGGTAAGTCACATATAGGAGAATGAAACTGGATCCTCATCTCTCACATTATACAAAAATCAACTCAAGATGGATCAAAGACTTAAGTCTAAGATCTGAAACCATAAAGATTCTGTAAGATATCATCAGAAAAAAGCCTTCTAGACATTGGCTTAGGCAAGGACTTCATGACCAAGAACCCCAAAGCAAATGCAACAAAAAATAAAGATAAATAGGTGGGACTTAATTAAACCAAAAAGCTTCTGCACAGCAATAGAAATAATCAGAAGAGCTAACAGACAACCCACAGAATGGGAGAAAATCTTCACAGTCTATGCATCCAACAAAGGACTAATATCCCAAATCTACAAAAAACACAAATCAGCAAGGAAAAAACAATTTCATCAAAAAGTGGGCTAAAGACATGAATAGACAATTCTCAAAAGAAGGTATACAAATGGCCAACAAGTATATGGAAAAAATGCTGAACATCACTAATTATCAGGGAAATGCAAGTCAAAACCACAATGCAATACCACCTCATTTCTGCAAGAATGGATGTAGTAAAAAAATCAAAAAATAATATGGTATGGTGAAAAGGGAACACTTTTGCACTGTTGGTGGGAATGTAAACTGGTACAACCACTATGGAAAACAGTGTGGAGAGTCCTTAAAGAACTGAAAGTAGATCTATTGTTTGATTCTGCCATCCCACTACTAGGTATCTACCCAGAGGAAAATAAGTCATTATAACATAAAGAAACTTGCACACACATGTTTATAGCAGCACAATTTGCAATTGCAAAAATATAGGACCACCCCAAATGCCTATCAATGAACGAATGGATAAAGAAAATGTGGTATATATGTACCAAGGAATACTACTCAGCCATAAAAAGGAATGAAGTAATGCCATTTGCAGCAACCTGGATGGAATCTGGGACTATTATTCTTTTTTTTTTTTTTTTTTTTTTTTTGAGGCGGAGTCTCGCTCTGTCGCCCGGACTGGAGTGCAGTGGCCAGATCTCAGCTCACTGCAAGCTCCGCCTCCCGGGTTTACGCCATTCTCCTGCCTCAGCCTCCCGAGTAGCTGGGACTACAGGCGCCCGCCACCTCGCCCGGCTAGTTTTTGTATTTTTAGTAGAGACGGGGTTTCACCGTGTTAGCCAGGATGGTCTCGATCTCCTGACCTCGTGATCCGCCCGTCTCGGCCTCCCAAAGTGCTGGGATTACAGGCTTGAGCCACCGCGCCCGGCCGGAATCTGGGACTATTATTCTAAGTGAAGTAAGTCAGGAATGAAACGTCAGATATTCTATGTTCTCACTCATATGTGGGAGCTAAACTATGAGGACACAAATTATAAGAATGATTCACTGGACTTTTTGACTCGGGAAAGGGCGGGGTGGCTGCTGAGAAATAAAAGACTACACATTGCATACAGGGTACGCTGCTTGGGTGATGGGTGCACCAAAATCTCAGAAATCACCACTAAAGAGCTTATTCATGAAACCAAACACCACCAGTTCCTCAAAAACCCATTGAAATTAAATAATAATAATAATAATAATAATAATAATAGTAATAAACAGAATGACTGGGGGCCTAGAGTTCTAAAGCCTTCACAGGAGTAAAAGCACAGACCTCTGGCCACTGGAACCTAGATCCTAAACATTGAAGTAGTACCTCCTCCTCAAATATAGATACTGACAAATGCTTCTACAAGTTTATGGATGCAGTGAAAAATCTTGCCTATGTTCTAGGCTTTGGATAGTTTAAATTAAAAATAATAAAAAAAAGTCACTATTGAGAATGTGAAATTCTAGGGCTGTGCCACCTGAGATTATGGGATCTGAATTTATTAGGCATATTTGGGGCTAGAAGCCCAAACCAAGAAAATCACATACAAATAGGAAAGGACCTTTGAAATCCACAGAAACTCTTCAGAGACAACACAGAACTGTTCTATGGGTTCATTCACAGGATTCTTGTGAATCCTGCAAGTGCCCTGGAGATGAGCTCACATTCAAAAAGTACACAAGTGATGTCAACCATGCAAAAGGAAGTCAGGCCAGGTATGGTAGCTCACATCTGTAATCTCAGCACTTTGGGAGGCCGAGGCAGGAGGATTGCTTGAACCCAGGAGTTTGAGACCAGTCTGAGCAACATAGTGAAACCCCATCTACACAAAGAATAAAACTATTATCCAGGCATGGAGGTACGTGCTGGTAGTACTTGTTATTTGGGAGGCTGAGGTGGGAGGGCCACTCTAACTCAGGAATTTGATGCTGCAGTGAGCCATGATCATGCCATTGCACTTTAGCATGGGCAACAGAGCAAGATCTTGTCTATTAAAAAATAAATAAATAAAAGAAAAAAATGAACAGTCAATAAAAAATGAAGATACAATAAATAGAATCAGTGCTCTAAGAATTAAGATAATCATATATATATTTGGTATATATATTTATATTCTATATATATTCCATATAAATATATATACCGAATATATATAAATATAAATGTATTTATATATAATGCATTTATATATAAATATATATATTTATATATAAATGTATATATAATTGTATTTGGAATGTATATTTGTATTCTATATAATATTCTAGATAAATATATATCAAATATATTTTGAGGAATAAAATAACCAAAGTTGTAGAGTGAATTTTCCAAAATCATGCATCTTTCTAAATTTAACAAATTTTCTGAAAAATATTTGGAAAATCCTTATAGACCGATTATTCTAAAAGCAATAAGCAAGTTGTCAAAGAGCTATTTCCCACTTCCTGAAAACCATATGACCAGAGAGTTTTACAGGGGAATTCTGCAAAGTTTTATATAATACAATATTTCAATAATAGTTAAGCAGCTCTACAACATAAACAAAGTTAGCATAAAATTGGTACCAAAACTTAACAAAGATTGCCTTGATTCTCTTAATATTTTAGTTTACATGAGATACTACATGTTACAAATTTAAGCTAACCATTAAAACAATAAAAATGAAATCCATAACTTCCAACTAAACAAAGAACAAACACTTGTTTAAAGATATCTGCTAACAGTGATTCTCAGATTAAATGTATGCATTCCAGCTTTATGCCAGTTATGAGATTTCTCTAAGTCAATGAAATAGAGTGGTTTAAAGCGAAAAAGAAAAGACTATTTCAATATTGTAATAATATTAATACCTAATTATATATATTTTAAGATAAAATTTCTATTAAGTACTAATAGTATAATTATTTTATGATTAAAATTTTCTTTTATGTACTTATACATCTGCAGAGAGAAATAGAGTTATAGAAAAAAATAAATAAAATAGTGGCTTTTAAAAATATACCTGCCTCAGAATTTAAATATACATTAACAAATGATGATCATATAGTTTTTTTTTTCAACTTTTATGTTGCGGGATACATGTGCCGGATGTGCAGATTTGTTACACACGTATATGTATGTCATGGTGGTTTGCAGCACAGATCAACCTACATATTAATACCCGCATCTATTAGCTATTGTTCCTGATGCTCTCCTTCCCCCCGACACCCTGACAGGCCCCAGTGTGTTTTGCTCCCCTTTATGTGTTCATATGTTCTCATGGTTCAGCTCCTACTTATAAGTGAGAATATCCAGCATTTGGTTTCTTGTTCTTGCGTTAGTTTGATGAGGATAATGGCTTCCAGCTCCATCCACGTTCCTGCAAAGGACATGATCGTGTTCCTTTTTATGGCTGCATACTATATTATAGACTATTTGAAAGGAGTCATTAGCAATAGAAAATTAATGAAGTCATAAAAAACACTCTATCAATCTTTGCAGTCACAGAGTAATTTTAACAATATTGAATAATTGATCATTTATAGTACACCTTGCCTAAATATAATGCAATTAAGTTAGATATATACATATATACTCACAATAAAATACCTGTCAAAAACAGATTTTGACTAAATCTTTTTATTCAGACAATATGTATGTGTGTGTATATATACATGTATATATACATATAAGGTATATACACATACACAAAATATATATATTTTATGAGATTGTCAGTCAACTGGGGCCACAAGAGAAGGCAGAGAAAAAGCTCAGGAAGACAAAGTTCATTACACTCAAAGGTCCTAGAGACAAGAGCCACAGCTACTGAAGAGGGTCTGGTGGGCCAGGGAAAACCATAATACAGAGCCTGGACTGGGGGTTTCACATGCTGTGGTCTGAATGTTTGTGCTCTTCCAAAATGCATATGTTGAAACCTAACCTCAAAGGTGATGGTATTGTGAGGTGAGGCCTTTGGGAAATGATTATGTCATGTGTCTGGAGTCCCTGTAAATGGGATTAACATCCTTACAAGGATTAACACCCTTACAAGGGGCTGTGTAGACCAAAGTTCTACCATGTGAGAACACAGCTAAAAGGTGCTATCTATGAACCAGAAAGCCAGCTCTCACCAGGCAGGGAACTGCTAGCAACCCCATCCTCCAGAATTGTGTGAAATAAATTTCTGTTGTTTATAAGCCATCCAGGTTACCAAAATTTGTTACAGCAGCCCGAATGGATGGAGATATCAAGGGAAAAGCAAAGCAGGGTAGGATGAACAGTTTAGAACTGGCTAGTTGGGATAGTTCTAGCACGCTCTGGGGCATGGGGTGGTCTCTAGTTGCCTGGTATCTGATGCTGGAGGCAGAGGAATATTGCCTGCTGGGGTACATAGGTTTAGTTTACATATCAAAGGCATGCTCCTTGCTGGGCCCTTTGTTATCTCTGAAAATTGGCTGGCTATGGGGGAAGAGGAGATAGTCTCTCTCCCACCCTGCTGAAAGGTTTTTTTAAGATCATAATAATAGAGAATTTTAAACACACACACATATATAAGATTTTTAAATGTTTTGCTTTTAAAAAATGTTTTTGCTATTGTGCTATTGTGCTTATCAAAAGCAAAGCATTTAAAAATAATTCTTGAGTCAAAGAGAAAATAATATAATTGTGAAATATTTAGGAATAAATGGCAAAGAAAACTCCACATATAAAAAAAATTGAGGAATGCAGTGAATGGTATACTTGTAGGGGAGGACACAAGTAGACAGGATTTGTAGCCATAGATATTCATACAAGAAAAGAAGAAAAATTAAAATTATAAATGGCCTTCTTCAACTCAAGAACTTAAAATAATGATAAAAAAAGAAACAAAGAACCATGCACATCAAAAAAAGGAGATGAGAACAATAAAAACAAGAGGATAAATAAGAGTAAGCAAAGATACCAGCAGAAAGAGCCATGCTACTCCAAAAAGAGCTGATGCCCAGTAAACAGTAGCTTCTGCCTTCACCATCACAATTGCCTACCATTGGCTTTGTCAAACTGATGGGAACTAGTTTTCTATCATATTCTGCTATAACATATGAAAGTTTCAGCTGGATGTTAAGAAAGTACAAAGCTGCAGAGAGAGTGTGTCATTTTCATACCAACTCAATTGGTAGAAAATGCAGGGAAAGGAGTAGGCTCTGCTTCAAATGTTTTGCATCTTAATCTCATTTAATCTTTCTAACACTTGTACAATTTAACTGTGGCCACAATAATGCTGTGTAAAAACCATTCTCAAAATTTCAGAAGCATGTAATGAGCATTTATTTATCTTATATATCCATAGGTCTGTTGGGGACTGGCCAATCCAACAGGGCTCAGTTTAAGGTAGCTCTGTCTCAGTTGTCTCTCATTCTGAGCTCAGGAGCAATCGTGGTTCTGGGCAAGCTCTTGCCATGGTGATACCAATGATGCCAAAGAGTAAGCCCAACTGTACTGGTTATTTCAGGACCTCTGCTTATGAATGTGAAAGCAAGTCCTATTTCTGATTCCAAAATTCAGGGTGGAAAAAGTTATTCTGGCTTCCTAATAAGAGGAACAATAAAGTCACGTGGAAAAGTGGGTGCAGGTAGACACGAAAATTGGGACGATTAATAATACATTCTATACAATCCAGGATAGTAGACACTGTTGATATACATCTCAGTAAATTTCTGAAAAAAAAAATAGAAAAATAAGAAAACCTAGAAAGAGTGCTGCAGCACTGGGCACCTAAAAATCAATTTTCAGAGCCTAGTGGGGGAAATAAGGCTTCCATAAATATGAGTGGAAGAAGGTTTCATAGTTTCTGCAGTTCAGTACTTACTATACTGAAGAAACCTTGCTAGGCACTAGGGACACACTAGTGAGTATAAGTTGACATAAATTCTGTCCTCAGGATGCTACCAGTACATAGCCAGAAAACAGGAAAATATTAGGTAAGTTAATGTACAATGTCATACTTTTTATTGTGATGAAGCATGAAGGAAATGTCCATGCTGTTACTGCATAAAGGAGATAGTGACTTAATCGTTGTGTCAGATAGGATCCCTGAGGAAATCATGATGAAACTGAGACGTGAAGAATTAGCAGGCATTTTGAAGCCTTAGACAGGAGGGAAAAGCATTACCAGTAGAAGGAAGTTTATTTACCAAAACTCTGTCGTCGGGGGAACATATGAGTGGCCAGGGTAAAGAGTGTGGAATAAGATGAGACTGGAGATATGGCCAGAGCTAGAGCATTTGTGGGGCCACGTGGGACAGGTGGAGGACTTGGGTCTTTATCCCAAGAAAAATGGAAAGTCATTAAAAAGCTTTCACAGGGGCATAACATCATCAGGCTTTCACTTTGGAAATATTATTCTGGCTACAATGTATAATAAAATGGGCATGATGCAAGAGTGAACGGTGGGAGGGCACAGTGAAGAGTTGCTTTCAGTGCACCTGCTGATGAGAGACGACAATAGCTGGAGAAGAATGAACCTGCACAGGGGGTGGAGGAAAAGCTAGAATGTTGGAATAAGCAATTAAGAGGTATTACTTCGTTATTGTGGAGAAAATTGTTATTTCCCAAAACAGAAAGAAAGAAGAGTTGATGAACAATACCCTGAGAGATCAGGAACTAGTGGAGGTCACTAGTAATCTTAATGTGAATTGTTTCAAAGGAGTGGATGGGAGGTGGCTAAATCTTGACTGTAGTGGGCTGAGGGATGAATGGAAGAGAGATCACTTTTGAGAATTTAATTGCTGAAGGAAAGTGAGAGAGAGCGGGAGTTAGAGATATGATTCTGATATAATTTTGGGTTTTTTTTATTCTGTTCATGATTAGAGACTTAAGACAATTTAAATGCAGTCATAAAGGATCCAGTTGAGAAGAAGAGATTTAAAATATTTAGAAAATAGGTATAGTTAATAATTTAAAATTTAAGGAAATACTTAAAGATAAAAATAAAAGCAATAAAGCAGTCTAGCCATTTTAACAGGACAAATTGTCAGGCAAGAATAGCAAAAGCTGTAAAAGAGGAAATACAGACTTGTCTAGCACTGAGGCCATTCCCTGAGCCACATTTGCAAATACCATCAAGAATTACTTAATGAAAATGAGCAAGTTAATGTGAACTTTCGCTGTATAATTTATAGTATATGCTTGTTTATGTGTGTTTACAGTAAAAAATAAAGGATTCTCATTATAGAATGCAGACTCAGTCATTTCTACAAATAACAGTCCTGAGTTTAGTAATACTTTTGGCATTATCATAAATAGATAACTACTTTGGATAGAGCTACATGGATATTAGAGAAAAAGTTCATATGCCCTTAGTAAGGCCAGGTAAAATCCCCTCAGAGTCTATATTAAAGAAACTCTGTATGAGAATGGAGCTCATTTTAGACGAGTGACATGAAAAATCTAGAATTTAGAATGTTACACTGAATAAATCTCTAATGAAGAGAGAAGGCATACACATTTAATTTTATCTTAATCTCATGATTTTATAATGTAGCTCATACAGTAAGATTTTTGTGCCTCCTATTTGCCCTTCCTCCCCAAGCTGATCTGCACGAACCTCTCCTGGCAGTCTCTCATGTTCCATCTCCTTGACAATATAAGTCAGCCCCGGGTGTCAGTGCATTCGGCATGTATTGACTTTTTAATTTTTTATTTTGACATTCTAATGATCTCTCTACAGATTTACACTGAAATCATGTTGCCATTTTCTTGGCACTTTAGGTATTTTTGGCTTTGTATTGTTCTTAAGGGAGGGGTGTGTGTTTGTGTGTGTGAGTGTGTGTGCTCAGTTTCTAGTGGTCTTCTGTTGGATAGAGAAGAGCAGACTAAAGCTAAAGGAGATCAATTTCACTTTCGGATTATCTGAAATTTTGATAACTGAAAAACATCTTGGACAATTCATAATTTGATGACTCCAGGTTTCCTAAACAATGCAAATAGTAATATTAATAGATGCAGACATTTTGGAATGTAATGGACAAATGTATGTTACATTTAAAATATGCAAACCGTTTGACCCAGTAAGTCTACAGTGCCAAATCTTTTTCTATATGTATATGCACACACACATACACACATATACATATACGCACACACCACACACACACACTATATATATATATACAGGCATTATTATGACAAAAGCATGAACATAAACTCATTGTCCTTCAACAGGAAAGTAATTAGAAAAATTATGACATGGCTATACTATACAACACTATACAAACCTTCAAAACCATGACTTATGTCCTCATGCAAGGACCTGGAGGGATGTTCACTAACCAAAGGTTGGCACTTCAAATAGAAAATAAGAGATGGCTCAATTTAAAATGTGCAATCAATTTGGATAGATTTTTTTTTTTTTTTTTTTGAGACGGAGTCTCGCTGTGTCGCCCAGGCTGGAGTGCAGTGGCGCGATCTCGGCTCACTGCAAGCTCCGCCTCCCGGGTTCCCGCCATTCTCCCGCCTCAGCCTCCGAGTAGCTGGGACTACAGGCGCCCGCCACCGCGCCCGGCTAGTTTTTTTTTTTTTTTTTTTTTTTTTTTTTTTTTGTATTTTTAGTAGAGACGGGGTTTCACCGTGTTAGCCAGGAGGGTCTCGATCTCCTGACCTCGTGATCCACCCGCCTCGGCCTCCCAAAGTGCTGGGATTACAGGCTTGAGCCACCGCGCCCGGCCGGATAGATATTTTGCAAAAGAAATTTCAATAAACATATGGAAAGCCATTCATTCTCAGAACGTCAGAAATATGTTGATAAAAGTCACAGTTAGATACCACACTTCCACTTTTAAAAACACTGACAATGTCACTGCTATTGATGATAAGGAGCTCCTGGAACTCATAGATTGCTGGCAGAAACAAAAGTCTAGAATTATAGATTAAAACTGAATATAAAAATATCATAATTCAGCACTCTTCCTCTTAGGCATATGCTAGGCATGTATGTGCATATATGTGTTTAAAAGGTCATGCAGAATAACATACATAACAAGCATTATTCATAGCTCTTTCAAACTGGTGACAATCCTCATATTCATAAGCAGATTGAAGACAGAGGTTAGGGTATATTCATACCATGGAATACTATACAGCAATATAAATAAACCAATTCCTATTGCATACACTGATATAGATAAACATCACAAACATAATTTGGAGTAAAATAAGTCAATGCAAAGGAACATATACTCAACGATTTTATTTACATAAAGTTCAAACACAAGTAAAACTAATTTATGGTAAATGGCATGATTTTTCTAAAAAAAAAAAGGGTAGGTCATTTCAACCCATACCCCAAGGAAAAGTACTCAAACTAGCAATAATAATATTTTAATATTATTACTGTATAAAATTGTGTTGAAATACTATAACACATGGTTAAGAGAAGCAAATGTTCTAAATTATAATAAACTGTTGTTGTTTTAGTGATAATACAACTGTTAACATAAGAATTTACAATAGTTACATAAAAAAATTTTCAAAATGCTTCCTCTTATTGAGAGATACAACAGTCTTAAACTAAAAGAATGGGGTTTGCATTCTCTTACTTTACTTCCTAAAGTATCATTTTCCTTATTTGTAAAATGCATTGCTAAATAATATCTACCTCACAAAGTTGTAATAAGGATTCAATGAAATTATGTAAGCACATGCATTTCAAAAGCTTAAAATTACTAATAAATGCAACTTCTTGTTCATATAAATGGCTCTAACAATTTTTGAGTGGTTTTTTGTGCTAATGTACAAGTAAACATTTTTCAGATCTTATTTTTGTTTTTTCTTCTTCCAAGCAAATTGCATATTAGAATTCATCTGCTATAAATATGTGTCATTTTGAAGTATTTGCACATAATTTGGTTCTATTTTACAAGTTTCTACCTCACTTGAGTACCAGCACCTTTCAAAAATAACATATTACTATGGTGTCTACGTCAGTGTTTCTCATCTTTTAGGTTTATTATTTTTAATTAACACCAACTAATGAATCTTTCTAGATATCATTTTTCTAATTGATATCCATGAAATTTCAATACTGCAGATAAACACTCCATGTTTATGTAGTGTATGTAGATTTGTACTTCACACATGAAAAGAGGAAAATCCCCTCCTCCTCTGCTAAGAACAAATTTTCACTTCTTTGGATGCAGTTGAGAATATATGATCCAGAATAAATCTCATTTTAAACTTATATTTCTATTCATATTGCACAAGTCAATATTTGGAAAGTGCTTAGAATAGTGTCTGATACAAGTTAGGTTTTAATCTAGGTGTCTATTCATTAAATAAATTCTGTGGGCAGTTCAGGTAGAAACACAAAATTAATGCTAATTACAGTTTGAAATCATGCTCTCTGAGCTTTCTTGTTTATGAATCCCGTAAGAAAAAAAATTCTTAACATGCGCCACAAATGCCTGCATCCTTTGTTAATTGATAAGTTATATACAATATGCTTTGTAATATAAACATAAACAAAGGAACTACAGAAGAGGTAAAACTTACGTAGAAAGAGAAATTCTAGTATTTTCCTCCCACATCCCAATCACATCTACGTCAGTGAGAGGACTCTGATTTAAACACATAATGCTGTCAATGTTCATATAAGAACAAACTTTTTTCATGTTCCACTTTACATTGTCAAGGTCCTTTTGCATTAAATGTCATACTTGACCCACATGACTGCTTTGAGACTGAGATGAGCCAAGCCAGTAGTAGTCTCCCTACAGTCAAATGAAGCTGAGAATCAGAAAAGTCAACATGTCTTGAGCGAGCTGTGTGAGTACACAGTCAGAATCATTGCTGAATGTCATATCTGCCTCTTTGAATGCTAAGAGTTGACTTACCATAATTCTTAAGGGTCCTAGGATTTTTGAAATGGTCCCTGAGCCTTGGCTTCAACTTAAAGTCCCCAGCTCCATTAGCCCCTAACAAGAGAGTCAGTCTGTCCTCTGCAGCTTTGAAGGAGGACTTTGACTTCTCCTCTGTAGCTATAAAAGCCCTAGATGGCATCTTCTTCCAATAGGATGCCATCATGTCTACATCAAAAATCGGTTGTTTAGTGTGGTCACCTTCACCAGTAATCATAGATAGATCTTCTTGATAATTTGCTGCAGCTAGTGCATCAGAACTTTCAGCTTCACCTTGCACTTTTATGTTATGGATAGTGTCCTTCCTTAAACCTCATGAACCTATCTCTGTTAGTTTCAGAATTTTCTTTGGCAGCTCTCTCACCTTTCTCAGTCTTTACAGAATTGAAGAGAGTTAGGGCCTTGCTCTGCATTAGGCCTTCGATTAAGGAAATACTGTGGCTGGTTTGATCATCTATCTAGACCATATCAGCAATAGGCTGTTTTGAATTTCCTTCAAGAATGTTTTCTTTTCACTTATAACTTGGCTGTTTGGCAAAAGAAGGCTAACTTTCAGCCTGTCTCAGCATTCAGCATGTCCTGCATATTTAAAGTGAGAGACATGCAACTCTTTCTTTCACTTGAATAGAGTCCACTGTAGGATTTGGTTGGCCAAATTTTAATATTGCTTTGTCTCAGGTAATAGGGCAGCCCACGTTGAAAGAAAGGATGGAAAATGGCCAGTCAGTGAATGGAGCAGTCAGAAAATATACAATATTTATCCATTAAGCTTGCTATCTTATCTGGGCACAGCTTGTGACATCTCAAAACAATTTCACTAGTAACATCAAAGATCACTGATCACAGATCACCATAACAGACATAACGATGAAAGAATTTGAAATATTGTGAGAATTACCATAATGTGACACAGAGACATGAAGTTAGCATATGCTGTTGAAAATATAGGCTTGCTCAACACAGGGTTGCTACAAACCTTCAATTTGAAAGAAAAAACACAACACTATCTGCAAAGTGCAATAAAGCAAAGCACAATAAAACAAGATATGCTTGTACGAAGAGGATGCTTGGGGAAAACCACTGAATGTGGTAAATTTTGTGCAGACCTCTGAATGTATGACAGAGTGAATCGTGGATTTCTGAAGGAATAGCATCCCATGCTAAAAAGACATCAACTTGAGGAGTGGACTGAATGTGTTCAAGGAAAGTAAGGAGGCCAGTGTAGTTTGCACCACTGGAAAGAGAGCCTCTAATTTTACAGGCAATGGGAGAGGAAAAGGAAGGTTGCAAAAAGACACAAGGGGCAATGAGCCTGCATGCTTTCCCATAATCAAGCTCATTTTCTTTCTAATGTTGGAAGTGGGATTTAAAAGACTAATCTAAGAGACTGTTCTAAGGCTTCTCAGTTAAATCACCCCAGCATCGATATTCATATCCAGGCCAGACCAAAACCCCACAATATTTCCCCACTACTCCCGATGTGCACTCACTACTCACTGGCTTTACACAAGAGAGGTGTTTACGGAAACCTTAGCCATGCTTGTAAGCTCTACCTTCTTGCTTCTTGAATTGTTTGCAAGTTTTCAATTCAACAGGACAACACAAAGAGACTTTCAGCAATGGATTTACTTATCTTTGAAACTTTTATTTTAGGTTCCGCAGGTACATGTACAGATTTGTTACATGGGTAAATTAAGTGTTGTTGAAGTTTGGTGTACAGATTGTTTTGTCACCTATGTAATAAAAATAGTGCTTAATATGTAGTTTTTTGAACCTCACCCTCCTCCCACCCTCCACCTTTAAGTGGGACCTGGTATCTGTTTTATTCTTTGTGTTCATGTGTACTCAATGTTTAGCTCTCACTTATTAGTGAGAATGTATATATTTGGTTTTTTATTCGTTTATTAATTCCCTTAGAAAAATGGTCTTCAATTGCAACCATGTTGCTGCAAAGGACATGATCTTGTTCTTTTTATGGCTGTGTAGTATTCCATGGTGTATATGTACCATGTTGTCTTTGTTGTCGTGATGTATATGTACTGTGTCTTTGCTATTGTGAATGGTACTGTGATTAACATACACGTGCATGTGCCTTTATAGCAGAACAATTTATATTCCTTTGGGAATATACCCAAAAATGGGATTGATGAGTTGAATGGTAGTTCTACTTTAAGTTCTTTGAGAAATCTCCAAACTGCTTTCCACAGTGGCTAAATTAATTCATACTCCCAATAGCAGTGTAAAAGTGTTCTCTTTTTTCTGCAACCTCATCATCATGTTTTTTTTTTTTTTTTGACTTTTTAATAACAGCCATTCTGACTGGTGTGAGATGGTATGCTACTGTGGTTTTGATTTGCATTTCTCTATTCATTAGTGATGTTGAACATTTTTTTCATATTCTTGTTGGCCATGTGTATGTTTTCTTTGAAGAAGTGTCTGTTCATGTCCTTTGCCCATTTTTTAAAAGGTGGTTGTTTGGTTTTTGCTTGTTAATTTAAGTTTCCTATAGACTTTGATATTAGACCTTTGTCATAAACATAGTTCAAAAATACTTTCTCTCATTCTGTGTGCTGTCTACTTTGTTGATAGTTTCCTTTGTTGTGCAGAAGTTCTTTAGTTTAATTAAATTCCATTTGTCAATGTTTGTTTTTACTACAATTACTTTTGGCAATTCCATCATGAAATCTTAGCCAGGGCTTAAGTGCAGAGTGACATTTCCTATGTTTTCTTCTAGGGTTTTTATAATTTTAAATTTTATGTTTAAGTCTTTAATCCATTTTGAATTTTTTTAATACGGTGAAAGAAAATAGTCCAGTTTCAACCTTCTACATATGGCTAGCCTGTTATCCCAGCACCATTTTTTGAGTATGGAGTCTTTCCCCATTGTTTATCTTTGTCAACTTTGCTGAAAATCAGATGGTTGTAGGTGTGGAGCTTTATTTCTGTGTTCTCCATTCTGTTCCATTAGTCTATGTGTCTGTTTTGGTGCCAGAAACATGCTGCTTTCGTTACTGTAGCCTTGTAGTACAGTTTGATATCAGGTAATGTGATTCCTCTGGCTTTTTTGTTTTTTTTTTTTAGGATTGCTTTGGCTATTTGAGCTCTGTTTTGTTTCCACATAATTTAAAAATTTTATTTTTCTAATTCTGTGAAAAATGTCATTGGTAGTTTGATAGGAATAGCATTGAACCCGTAAATTGCTTTGGGCAGTATGGCTATTTTAACAATACTGATTCTATCCATGAGCATGGAAAAGTGTTCATTTGTTTGTATCATCTCTGATTTCTTTCAACAGTGTTTTGTAATTCTCATTGTACTGATCTTTCACCTCCCTGGTTAGCTATATTTGTAGGTGTATAGAAATGCTACTGATTCTTGTACATGGGTTTTGTATCCTGAAAG
This sequence comes from Rhinopithecus roxellana, assembly GCF_007565055.1. Taxonomy (NCBI): domain Eukaryota; kingdom Metazoa; phylum Chordata; class Mammalia; order Primates; family Cercopithecidae; genus Rhinopithecus; species Rhinopithecus roxellana. The sequence continues at coordinate 162,699,602 of NC_044550.1, read as the reverse complement.
TTTGCTGAAGTTGTTCATCAGATCTAGGAGCTTTGGGGAAGAGAGTATGGGGTTTTCTAAGTATAAAATCATATCATCAGCAAAGAGAGATAGTTTGACTTCCTATCTTCTTATTTGGATACCTTTTATTTCTTTATTTTGCCTGATTGCTCTGGCCAGGACTTCCAGTACAATGGTGAATAAGAGTATTGAGAGTCTTGTACTGGTCCTCAAGGGGAACACTTTGGGCTTTTGCCTGTTTATTATGAAGTTGAGTGTGAGTTTTGATTCTTTCTATCCATGAACATGGAAAGTTTTTCCATTTGTTTATGTCATCTCTGATTTCTTTCAGCAGTGTATTTTAATTCTCATTGTAGAGATATTTCACCTTTCTGGTTAGCTGTATTCCTATGTAACATATCAATATAGATGGCTCTTATTATTTTGAGCTATGTTCCTTCAATCCCTAGTTTTTTGAGGATTATCAACTTGAAGGGATGTTGACTTTTATCAAAGGTGTTTTCTGCATGCATTGAGATGATCATGTGATTTTTGTTTTTAATTCTGTTGATGTGATGAATCACATTTATTGACTTGTGTGTATTGAAACAATCTTGCATCCCAGTAATAAAGCCTACTTGATCATGGTGGATTAGCTTTTTGACGTGTTGCTGGATTCATTTTGCTAGTATATTGCTGATGATTTTTGCATCTATGTTTATCAGGGATATTGACCTGAAGTTTTCTTTTTTCTTTTTTTCTTTTTTGTTTTGTCTCTGCTAAGTTTTGGTATCAGAATTATGATGAGTTAGGGAGGAGCTTTTCCTCTTCAATTTTTTGTAGTAGTTGCAGCAGAATTGATACCAGCTTTTCTTAGGACATCTGGCAGAATTCATATGTGAATTTGGTCCTGGGCTTTTTCTGGTTGGTAGGCTTTTTATTTTTGATTCCATTTCAGAACTCATTGTTGGTCTGTTCATGGTTTCAATTTTTCCTGGTGCAGTCTTGAGAGGTTGTAAGTTTTCTACATTTTAACCGTTTATTATAGGTTTTCTAGCTTGCATGCATACAGGTGTTCATAATAGTCTCTGAGGATTTTGTGTATTTCTTTAGCATTGGTGGTAATGTTCCCTTTGACTTTTCTGATTGTGTTTCTTTGGATGTTCTCTCTTTTTTCCTTTGTTAGCCTAGCTAGTGCTCTATAAATCTTATTTATTCTTTTAACATACTGACTTTTGGTTTTGGTGATCTTTTGTATGGTTTTTCACAACTCCATTTCACTCTGATTTTGGTGATTTATTTTCTTTTGCTAGCTTTAGGATTTGTTTGCTCTTTTTTTTCATATTTTCTCTAGGTTTAATGTTAGATTCTTAATTTGAAATCTTTCTAACTTTTTGATGTGGGCATTTGGTGCTATAAAATTTCTTCTTAACACTGCTTTAGCTGTGTCCCTGAAATTCTCGTACGTTGTATCATTGTTTTCATTAGTTTCAAATAATTTGTTAATTTCTCTCTTAAGTTGTTTACTCAAAGGTCATTTAGAAGCAGGTTGTTTAATTTTCATGTTATTACATGGTTTAGAGACATTTTCTTAGTATTGATTTCTAGTTTTATTATGCTGTGATCTGACAGTGTGGTTGGTATGATTTTGGTTTTCATGAATTTGTTGAGAATTGTTTTATGACAGATTGTGTGGTTAATTTTAGAGTATGTGCCATATGCAGATGAAAAGAATGTATATTTTGTTGTTGTTGAGTGGGGTGTTCTGTAGATGCCTGTTAGATCCATTTGGTCAAGTGCCGAGTTCAGGTCTTTAATATCATTGTTAGTTTTCTGACTCAATAATTTGCCTAATACTGTCAATGAGGTCTTGAAGTCTCCCAATATTGTTGTGTGTTTATTTGAGTCTCTTTGTAGTCTTTAAGACCTTGTTTAATCAATTTGGGTAATCCAGTGTTGGGTGCATACATATGGTACTTTTTATCATTATGTAATGCTCCTCCTTGTCTTCTTATACTGTTGATTTAAAGTCTGTTTTGTCTGAAATTAGTATAGCAACCCTTGTTCTTTTTTTTCTGTTTTCCATTCGCTTGGTAGATTTTTCTCCATCCATTTACTTTAAGCTTATCAGTGTCACTGCATGTGAGATAATCTCTTAAAGACAGAAAACAGCTGGGTCTTGCTGCTTTCTCCATTTGGCCACTATGTGTGCCTTTTTAGTGGGACATTTAGTCCAGTTATGTTTAAGGTTAATATTGATATGTGCGGATTTGATCCTGTCATCATGTTGTTAGCTGGTTGCTATGCAGAACTTATTGTGTAGTTGCTTCATAGTGTCAATGATCTATTTACTTAAGTGTGTTTGTTTTTGTGCTGGCCAGTAACAGTTTTTTATTTCCATGTTTAGCACTCCTTTAAAGACATTTTATAAGGCAGATCTGGTGGTAATGAATTCCCTTAGCATTTGCTTATCTGAAAAGGATCTCATTTCCTCTTTTGCTTATTAAGCTTAGTTTGGCTGGATATGAAATTCTTAGTTGGAAATTCCTTTTTTTTAAAGAATGTTGAATATAGGCTCTCAATCTCTTCTGGCTTGTATGGTTTCTGCTGAAAGGTCTACTGTTAACCTAAAGATGTTCTCTTTGTAAGCGACCTCCCCCTTCTCTCTAGCTACATTTAATATTGTCTTTCACTTTGCCCTTGGAGAATCTGATGACTATGTCTCTTCGAGATAATCATCTTGTATAGTATCTCACAGGAGTTTTCTGCATTTCCTGAATATGAATGTTGACCTCCTTAGTGAGGTTGAGAAAATTATCAGAGACAATACCTTCAAATACGTTTTCCAAGTTGCTTATTCTCTCTCCCTCTCTTTCAGGGATGCCAGTGAGTCATATGTTTGGTCTTTTTACATAATCCTATGTTTCTTGGAGGCTTTGTTTATTAATTTTTATTCTTTAATTCTTTTTTTTTTAATTTTCTGACTGAGTTGATTCAAAGAACTGGTCTTCAAGCTGTGAGACTCTTCCCTCAACTTGGTCTATTCTTCTGTTGATACTTCCAATTGTATTATAAAATTATTTTAATGAGTTATTTGGCTCTATCTGAACAGTTTTGTTCTCTCTTTAAAAATGGCTTAATATTTCAGCTTTGTATTATTTTATTAGACTCCTTAGATTTCTTGGGTTGGATTTTGACTTTTTGCTGAATCTCAATGATCCTGATTCTTATCTAGATTCTGAATCCTATGTCTGTCACTTCAGCTATTTCAGCCGAATTAAGAACTATTTCTGGAAAACTAAGTGTGGTAATTTGGAGGTAGGAAAATACCGTGACTTTGAGTTGTCAGAGTTCTTACACCACTTTCTCAACTGTGTAAGCTGGTGTTCCTTTAATCTTTGAAGTTGCTTTCGTTTAGATAAGGGGTACATACACACACACACACACACACACACACACACACACACACACACACACACACTTTGATACATTTGGAGGCTTGACTGTGGCATAAGGTGGGTTTAGTAAACTGGCTTCTTTTCTGGATAACTTCAGGGGGACAAGGCTTAGCTTATCACTTCTGGTCTTCATGCTCTCACCCTGGCGGGCTGGTATCAGGTCCATGGCTTTGTTCTCTGGCCCCTCAAGGTTCGGCACCTGCTGTGTTGCAGGGGCCAAGGTGTTCCCAGTCCACTTGCAACAACAATCTGATGGGGGGTGCTGGTCAGAGTACTTACTCTGGACAGCGATAGCGGGATTTGCTCTCATATACATGTGTCATCAGTGATGGCAGTGCAGCAGATGTGTCCACATTAGGGAGGGCAAGGCACCAGTGGGGGTTTGACAGCCACTTTTTTTTTTCTTTCTTTCTTTCCTTTTTCTTTTTCTTTTTTTCTTTTTTTTTTTTTTTTTTTTTTTGTAGAGGCAAGGTCTCACTCTGTCATCCAGGCTGGTCTCAAATTCCTGGCCTCAAGCAGTCTTCCTGCCCTAGCCTCCTCAGGTGATGAGATTACAGATGTGAGCCATGGCTGCCAGTGCTTCAGCAGACTAATTTTTATTCTTAACTCCTAAACACAGTTTTCACTGTGGAAACACTATCTGGCCACCTTCAAGCAATTTCTTATTAATGGGTAGAATCAAACTAAACTAGAGTTAGTTAAGGTAGTCCGGTTCACAGCTCCCCACCTAGAGAGAGAGGCATGCTATATTCTAAAATCTCAGCTATCCAGAACCAAGCTGAGTATGTCTAAGAGAACAAACACTGGCCTTAAAATCATAGTGAGAATCCATGTGACAACATTTATTAATTACATTTTGCAAGAAGGTTATCAGGCTCCTATTAAAATTCTATTAACTCATTCTTTACCATGATTTATAACATGCTAGACTGGCAGTGTTGCAGGATGAAGCCTGTAAGTAGAGGGACCAATTGTTCCTAATGTCCCTAACTGAAGAGTTTCACAGGAGCTGGGGAATATAGAACTAAAACTAGGAAAACCTGGGGCAAGCAGAAGGCAGCCATCCTATTTCAAACGATCTTCAAGACTAAGAGCAGTTGACAGATGTGGACAGAGAAAGATGCTACAACAGCACAAGCCAAAAACTGATCTTCCAGAAAGAGTCAACAAAACAAAGTTAAGGACATGATAATTTTAAGCATTGCAATTGGGCCATTCAGTGCAAGAAAAAATAAGCTTTCATGCTTCACACCCATGAGGATATCTAAAACTAGAGCACAACACAAAAATGGATATTATTTTAGTTTAAAAAGTCGAGGAATATGAAGTTTATTTATAAAGTTTTCATTTCAATAACTAACCAAGTGTAGTTGCTTTATTAAAAGGACAGCTTTTAGTTATTTGCAAAATTGTCTCTTAGGAAATAGCACATTTTCCAGTGTTGTTGGACAAATGAGATGCAACTGTAATATAATATGCTAGAGGTCATCCACATCTAAACTGCTATTCTAAGCTTTGAAGAAAGTGGTAATTTGTTCAGGCTTCTACTAAATTGGGCACTAGAGGGATAATTGGTTAAGTAATATCCTTGTAGTAGAAAAAAGAAAAATATATCTCTGCACTTTCAAGAATGTCTTATGGGCAATTCAGGTGTCATTTGCTCATCAATAAAATCTGTGCCAGCATATGACTTAAAAGCAAAAAGTGGTGATTCAATCTGGTGGAAAATAGGCACAGATCTTTACTGTGAGAATATGTAGTTTGTAGGTTCTAAAAATAGGGCAGAGTCTAATTTTAATTTTTTATAACAAATTTATTTTTGTCAAAATAAATTTTTTAAACATGTCTTAAAGTCTTTAGAATATTTGGAATAAAATATTTTCAGCTCTATTAACAATTTCAAATGTAATAATGACATTTCAATATCAATTTATAATTTACAAGACACATCAGATACATTACTTCAAACCCAATAATGCTACAACAGAAATATTAACTCTATTGTATAAATGCAGATGATTACTCTTAGAAAGAGGAATAAATTATTTAGTACCTACTGCATTTTACAATGCATTATTTTATTTAATCCTTTAATAACCTGACAAGGAAGGAATCACTAATGCCATTCACAAATGAGAAAACCCACACTTAGGGAAATTTGTTTCTTGGTTTTTCGAAGTCTAAAATCTATATCTCCCCTCTGCATTTCTCTATTTCCAAATAACTTGTTAAGAAACACTCGGCAAACCAGTAGATTTCAAACAGCTCCATCACTCAGCCTGGGGTTCTTTCTGGTAAACTAATAAAAACTAACTTGGCTGTTATTACTTTTTAATGACAATGAGCATGCATTGACTTCCAGTGACACTAAACAATAAAAATCTTGAATTTGGTTCTATACAGTAAAATGTACAGCAGAATAAATAGCTGTAAATTAATATGTAATAAGCAGTTTATCAGAATAACCTGGTTTCTCAAATGTATCACCCTTAAATTAGTCAAAATGACCATTAGAGTTGCTTTTCATCTGTGTTATCATGTAATAATATGCAAATATTTATCTTATCCTCTTAATAAGTACATATTGAGTATCGACTATATGCCAGGATTATCTAGAACTGAGATTTGAAGGTAAGCAAACATAGCCCAGCGCCGAAAGCTCTCGCAATTTAGGTGAGGGTGGTTCCAAATTGCTGGCTCCATCTGTTTATGTTAAGAATAATTGAATTTTAAAAGTGGCCACATATGCAGCCCTAGCTAAATACAGATGATGGTCAAATGGAGGGGAGCAGATCTACAATTTGGAGACAGTCATGACAAAATTTAGCTACAGTCAGTTTTATGTGAAACAATGCTAATAAAATAAAAAGATGGCTATGTGATAATTCTGCTGGGCACTTTATGCATCATTTCATGGTTGCAAATCTGTAAAAGACATATTATCACCATCTTACAGGAGAGAGGGATTGCACAGATGCTAAGTAGTGGAGATAGGTTTTGAATGACAAACATTGACAAGAGATTATTATAATAACATGGGATAAGATTTATGATAAAGTTATGCAAAAATTGGTGTGTGAGTATAGAATATAGGATACATGATTAATTCAATAAAAGGCCTATTTTCAGAAGACTTATATTGTCCATGGTAGAGACCAAATTTTGCTCACTGGTCAAATGTGGAGATATGTGAGTGAGCAAATTAGTATAGCCATTGTTAAATGACTGTACTGTTGATTCATAAAACTGTCTGTTACAATGGCAGAATTACCTAAAGTTTAAACTGAGGATATCTGTCTATAGTTCATTGATAAATAATCCCAATCTGGGTTTAGTCCTAAACATCAAACCAGTAGCACATTAGACAATAATTGTTAGTATTTAGGTCTTGAGAACTATACTTCATGACTTTGGTCAATATCAAAAATTTACTTTTTCTGTTAAAATAAACTCAGTAAACTGTGTGTGGTGGTGCACTCCTATAGTCCCAGCTATTCTGGAGGCTGAGGTAAAAAGATTGCTTGAGCTCAGGAGTTTAAAGGCTGCAGCAAGCTATGATGGTACCACTGCATTCCAGCCCAGGTGACAAAGCAAACCCTCATCTCTTAAAAAAAAAAAAAATTAAAAGTCTCAAATAAGTACTAACAGTCTTATTAGTTTGAAATAATTCTGAATTATACTTTGAGTCTGGGAAATCTAATTCTAGCCATCCCAGAGATTAAATCAACTCATTAGAACTTGGACTGTGCAGACTGAACACCTAAATTGAGAAGCTAATGCTACTTAGTTGGGGAATTGTGTTTCATTAAAAATGCTATTCCAGTCAATGTTGTTACATAGTAGCCTCTCAAAAATATCATGCAAATGAATGACTATTAATGTTACTACTTTGTTACTATTTTTGCTGTAATGTTACTATTTTGCTATGGCTATGGAAAATTATTCCAGCATCTTGAATTTTTGTTGAAGCGTTTATCAAGTACTTGTAAGCATTTAATACAAATCAAGATTTGTCAAGTACTTTTAAGCCCCTAAAGCATATATGTTCAAGGAAGACAGGGACTTGTATGCTTTGTCAATGCTTATATTTCCAATACCTAGAACACGGAAGGCACTTACCTTATATATATTATTTACTTACCTAATATAGAACATAGAAAGCACTTAACTAATATTTATTACTGCAGTATGCACATAATAGATGCCCCATTAATATTTGCTAAATGAATTACCATATGTCCTTGGAATGCACTTCTTTCAATTTATAAATTTGGGTCCAGTGGATTTTTTTTTCTACTTTCCCTCTCTACTAATTCTTGCAAGAGGACAGGGAGAGGGCTGTGGAAATGCTCACTTTATGAATTCACCTTAAAGGCTAGAACTTCTTTCAGATAATTTTAATCAATACTATGTTTATTCTTTAAAATCACAATTTTATTTTCACAACGTAAATAAAATTTCTCTCCACATAGAGTGTAATATATGAATCAGACATCTGAGAACTGGAAATAACATATTTTCTGGAAAACAGGTTGATCACTTTAAAGTTAGGTGAGTGCAAAAGTAATTGCAATTTTTGCATTGTTAGAATTTGCCATTTGATATTGGAGTACATTCTTAAACAAATGTGGTTATGTTACACATCATTTTAATGGGCATTTCTTGCTTTATGTTTTTGTGAATGACTTGGTACTTGCCGTTTATTTTATGTTTATCTTAGACTGTGGAAATGATGTCAGACAAAAAGGAAATTCAAGCGATTTTCTTATTCTGGTTCAAAATGGGTAGTAAAGCAGCAGAGACAACTCACATCAACAACGAATGTGGCCCAGGAACTGCTAACGAATGTACAGTGCAGTGGTGGTTCAAGAAGTTTTGCAAAGGAGACAAGAGCTTCGAAGATGAGGAGTGAGTGGCCGGCCATCGGAAGTTAACAACAACCAATTCAGAGCAGTCATGGAAGCTGATCCTCTTACAACTATACGAGAAGTTGCCGAAGAACTCAACATTGACCATTCGTTCAGCATTTGAAGCAAATTGGAAAAGTGAAAAAGCTCCATAAGTGGGTGCCTCATGAACTGAGCAAAAAATAATAATAATAATAATAATCACTTTGAAGTGTCATCTTTTCTTATTCTACACAACAAGGAGCCATTTCTCCATCCAACTGTGATGTGCAACAAAAAGTCGACCTTATACAACAACTGGTGACTACCAGCTCAGTGATTGGGCTGGGAAGAAGCCCCAAAACACTTCCTAAAGCTAAACTTACACCACAAAAAAGTGATGGTCACTGTTGGGTGGTCTGCTGCCAGTCTGATCCACTACAGCTTTCTGAATCCTGGCGAAACCATTACATCTGAGAAGTATGCTCAGCAAATCGAGGAGATGCGCCAAAAACAGCAACACCTGCAGCCAGCATTGGTTCACAGAAAGGGCCCAATTCTTCTCCATGACAACACCTGACTGCACATCACATAACCAATGCTTCTTCAAAAGTTGAACGTATTGGGCTACAAAGTATTGCTTCCTCTGTCATATTCATCTGACCTCTCACCAACTGACTACCACTCTTCAAGAATCTTGACAACTTTTTATTAGGGAAAATGTTCCCACAACCAGCAGGGTGCAGAAAATTCTTTCCAAGAGTTTTTCAAATCCCAAAGCATGGATTTTTACCCTAAAGAATTAAACAAACTTATTTCTAATTGGCAAAAGTGTGTTGATTGTACTAGTTCCTATTTTGATTAATAGAGATGTGTTTGAGCCTAGTTATAATGATTTAAAATTCATGGTGTAAAACCACAATTACTTTTGCACCAACCTGATACTACTTTTTTTTTTTTTAAGTATTTACTTAGTTTTAGGTGTGATGTTTTTGTTATTTGTTTTGTTTTCTTTTTGTTTTTGACAGCCTCTTGCTCTGTCACCCGCACTGGAATGCAATGGTGTGATGCAAGCTCACCGCAGTCTCGAACTCCTGGACTGAAGCCGTCAGCTCGCCTTTGCCTCCTGTGTAGCTAGGACCACAAGCATGAATGAGCACGACTTGCCCCTACACTTATTACTTGAATGGGTTTCTCAAGCTAGCCATGCCAACAGGCTTTGTTAGCACCATTTTATAGAAAAACGTGGGATTCAGTGTTTTGCTCAGAGTAATTGATGAAATTGGTAGAAAAGCTACCTGGGTTCAATTTAGCTTAAAGGTCTATGCCCTTTGCATTATGTTCCTATTCTTTCTACAAATAACGTTATGATTTTAAAAAGTTCAGAGAGATGGGCGAATAGGATTTGCCTTGATCTTGAGAACCTGCTACATGCTGAGTGCTCTGCTAGATGCTGGTGGTCCGACAGTGAACAAAACGGACAAAGGTTGGGCTCTTTTAATCGAGCTATAGATGAAACAAACTTAAAAGCCAGTGCTGGAGATAAGAGATGATTAAGCAAACACAAAAATAAACATATATCATTAACCCTGGGTGGATCATAATGGAGGAAATGACCAATGCAAGAATAGAAAACAAACACAGCGGCCTGCTTAGAAAATGAGCCTCCTTCATAGTCCCTGTATAACTCGGAACAAGCAAAATGTGAGAATTAAACATTGTTTCCACTTTCTGCTCTCCAGTTACATTTTGAAACAATTATCAAGATTCTTTCATATTCAGTTTCTTTATAGGAAAGATAGAATTCATCTTTTGAAGATATTTTGAGCTTAGATAATTTTGGTTGTGAAAATGCTATACATTCAGACACATATTAGGGCTTTATTATAAATTATTAATGTTTTTACCCATGCATTTATTTGATAAATATTTGTTGAACACTTATGACCTACAGAAACTAGGCAAAGTACTCAAAATATAAAGATAAATAAGTTGAAATTCTTACTCTTAAAAATAATTAATGGGTAAAACACATCCATAATTAGAAAATTACATTCTGCCAAGTAAAATATATATAAAGATAAATAAGTTGAAATTCTTACTCTTAAAAGGAATTGATTAAAGGATAAAACACATCCATAATTAGAAAATTATATTACATTCTGCCAAGTAAAATATAGATAAATGTAGCGGAGAAACATCTAACACATTAAACCTTCCTGGAGGATATGACATTCCTCCAACGTGGCAAAAAGATTCCTGGTAGAACAGCAGAGACAGAAAGATGGAGATGGGACACAGCATTGGTTTCTGGAAGTTAAGTGTGGACCAGTGCTGGGGCTTGCAAGAAGTAAAAGGGATGGATAATGGACAACTTTTCATGCTTTCCTGTTATCTCATTTAATTTTCTCCACTTATAAGGAGACCAGCTTGACATATTACCATGGCTATTGCACAAATTAGAAAACTTCTGAGCAACAGTAACAATAATAAAAAAAGAACACTAGATTCTAAGAAGATAGATCTGAATACTTCAGATTAAAGAGTAAATAACTGGAGGTAAGGTTAAGAATGCAGAAATACAAAATCATAGAGTGATGATCACATCCTGTGGAAAAGGAGAGAGACTGGGCTGATGGTCGGAGAGGTAGATGGTCAAGAGAGATATTTTTATTTCATTTACATATGTCTTTATGCTGAAGCTTAAAGCAAGGAGGAAATAGAAGGTACTGAAGAAAAATAACGATTAGGAGAAGAGACTAGAAAATAAGAGAGGTGAAGGGATTACCCTTAAGCAGAGGTGAAGGGATTACCCTTAATGCTAATAATAGTTCGTCAGTGTGTATTCAGTATTTACTATGTGTGAGAATCTGTTGTAAGTGCATTAACATGTTTATGAGGTATGTGCCATTTTTACACAACTTTAAAGAAGAGAAAACTAAAGTACAGAAAAGGTAAAATAATTGTCTCAATATTACTGAGCTGGTTAATGCTGTAAATGGGACTCAATCACACCACTAAGCTCTATGAAAGTAAAAGTAGAAAAATATTACTCAGTTTGTAATTTGTGACATTGCCAAGACCATATACTAATGTTCCTTCATCAAATCTAGATATTACAGTAACATAGTTTAGATCTAATTAACAAGAGTGTATTGAAAGCAAAATCTTAATTCCTAAAGTACAACCCCTGTTAATTTTTATTTTCCTAGCAGAATGAGACAAAGGAAAAACTAAGATGATTTTTTAAGCACTTCAATTCTTTCCTCCCAATATATGACTTATTTCTATAAAATACAAAGATGTGCAATTTGAAAAATATTTTTGAGTTTTGGCATATATCTGCAAGAAGGCTTTTATATTTTATCTTCAAGAAGCATATGTCTTTTGAAAAATGTTTCCAAGGGATTGTTCCTGACGCTGCTCTGATGAAAAGTCAGGTTTGGATGAATGAAAAGGTTGGTTTCTTTAAACTCATTAAATGTGTCCAAATGTTCTGCTCTCTGTCTGTTACTCATGACGAATCTCACTAATTTGAGTCCATCTGAATATTTAGAAACTGGAAGTTATCTGTCAATCTACTGAATTATTTTCAGAAGACTGCTGAATTAAATTATTTAGTAAACCTGGTATTATAATATCAATTAACTATTGCATTAGAATATTAATCAAATCCTTGCTGTTTTATTGGTGATCACCTATAATTTATTGATCACTAATAATATTATCATGAAATTGTTTTTAAGCACAATTAGGATATGTTGAAACACATAGGGCCTCTTTTCTTTCCTGGCCATAATAGAATAACACGGTCCAAATGTTTTCATTTCACATGTTCTGCTAGATAGATAGTATATAAAACAATCATTTTCAGGCATTTTACAATAGGCAGCAAGGTTCTAATATGATTGCTCAGAGAAGGAAAACAACAAGGTAGTCCTTTAGATCACCTGGCATTCTGACTGGAGGCACATATTGGACCACAGAGCAATAGGAAATAAGGCAAGCACAGCATTCGGGCCTCACTGAATTTAAGTTACAGAATTTAAAGTTTAAGGACACCAAAGTTGCTGAGTGCTGCAGTTTTAGAAAGAAAAGGGTGAAACAGAAAAAGAGCTCCAGAAATCTATAGCAAAATATTTACTTGTTAAACACCAAGGGCAAGACTCCATGAAGTAGGTCTAACAGCCTTGAGGAACTGTGAGCAAAGTGGTTTCCATACTCAATTCAGTGAGAGAAAATGTCTGGGTGTCAACCAGCCTGAGTAAGAAGTATTCACTGATTACTCAGGATATTCATGAGAGACCCCAGAAGAACCAGGTGTTTTCAGCGAAAGTAAACAATTTATGGAATAAAGAGGAGTGTAGATCTGCTCTGAAAACGATTAAAGGTAAGACTAAAAAGATCACACTGGGCTGGGCACGGTAACTCACGCCTGTAATCCCAGCACTTTGGGAGGCTGAGGAGGGTGGATCAGGAGGTCCGGAGATTGAGACCATCCTGGCTAACACGGTGAAACCCCATCTCTACTAAAAATACAAAAAATTAGCCGGGCGAGGTGGCGGGCGCCTGTAGTCCCAGCTGCTCGGGAGGCTGAGGCAGGAGAATGGTGTGAACCCTGGAGGCGGATCTTGCATTGAGTCGAGATCGCGCCACTGCACTCCAGCCTGGGCGACAGAGCGAGACTCCGCCTCAAAAAAAAAAAAAAAAAAAAAAAAAAAAAAAAAAAAAAAAAAAAAAAAAAAAGATCCCACTGAACTGGAACTAATTAAGAGTCTGCCAGAACAAAGCCCAATCCTCATACAATAAAAACAATAAATTTCAGACAATTCACAACAAAATAGCACAATATCCAGAATCCAATCAAAATTACTAAACGTGTAAAGAAGCAAAATTAAGTAAATTACAACCAGGAAAAAAAAAATAAACAATAGAAGCAGACAAGGAAATGAGGAAGAACATGAATTCAGAAATAAAGATTTTTAAATAGCTATGAAGTTCTGTTACTATATTAATTAAAGAAGAGGGAGGAAAGAGAAAATACCAAAAATAAGCAAATACAACTGCTAGAAATGAAAATATATAATGTATGAAATAGTGGGATTTTAAAAAGTAAGAATGGACTAATATGAGATCAGGCATGGCAGAAGTAAATATTAGTAAACTTGAAAAAATAGCAATACAAATTACGTTAAAAAGACCACAGGGAGAGTTAAAGGTTTTAAAATATCAACAGGGCATCTGTTAGCGATAGAATAACATCAAATGCCCTTATATACAATAAAACTGGAGTTCCAAAAGAAGGGGTTGTGAAATAGAATTATTTTAAATTAAATAGCCAACTCTTTTCCTAATTTAATGGAATTTATAAACCTATGCTTCTATGAGAAACTCAATGAACCTCAACTGGGATAAATACAAAGAAAATCATACCAATTCATAGTGATCAAATTGCACAAAACTGTTCACAGAAATAAAATTTTATGAGAAGCCAGATACATAATCTATATTTGCATAAAATACAAATAACCAGTCATAAGAAACTACAAAAGCCAGAAAAAATAAAAAGGTAGCTTTAAATTGGTGTATGAAATATTTTCAAGTTAGAATTCTACGTTCAGTTTGTGTGCTGAAAAGACCCACACCCACACCCCAGCACACACACACATTGCTGAGAAGACCACACCACCCCCCTCTCCCCGCAAAAAGATTTAAAAATTTCAGAAATAAATGAAATGTATATTGTCAATTTGTTTTTGACAAAAATATCAAGTAGAAAAACCAAGTAAGAATGAGACTTTTTTCAATGCATGGTGTTGGAATAACTGAATATGCATCCATATGTAGGGAAAAACACCCATCCACCCACACTCATGTGACATATAAAGAAATCTCAGTAGATGCTAGTTATGGTCATTATTTTTCCTAACATGTACAATTGGAATAATGGTATTAGTTCAACTGATCAGCCTAACTTAAGTGATAGAAGGCAGGATGTGGCTAAGTGGGTCAGTGAGGAAGGAGAGAGGGTTGTTTATGAGATGAATACTGGAAATACCATTGTAATGCTGTTTAATTTATTTTTTAATTTAGGAAAGAAGACATATTGATCTACTTTTAGCTCAGAATTCATGCTAGAAATACGTTTTTGTACTAAAATGCTTTTAAAGTGCCTCTCTCTCTGCTAGGGTGAACAGAGAATGCTGAAAGCCACAAGAGAAGGCATTCACCAAAGAGAACAGAGCCAGGAAAGAGCCTTTGAGAAAGAGAAGGCTTTAGAGACGTCGTTTCAACTTGGCAGGAAAGCAAACAAGCAACATAGCCACAGGACTGTTGTAGTGTGACTATGTTTTCTCTAGAAATAAACATTCAAGTCTCAAGGATTTGTTTTGAGCAAATGCATAAGAAATAAAACTTTTGATAAGTAATATGCATGTGTGTATGTGTGTATAGAGTGTGCCAGGACACTAGGGAGGAAAACAGCATCATGAAACACTCTAAGGGTAAATACAAAAAATAAAAAAGGATTTTGTTTTTTTTCTTATGACATCTGAAACATCACTTTTCAAACCTTTCAATGTAGGTGATGTATCCATCCTACAGTGTCTGTGAGCCTTATTTTATTCCTTAGTAAAATAAATCTATTGGATAAAAGGGTCTCTTTAGTTCATCCTAGATTTAACGGTCGCTATAGCATCTCCCCTTTTCTCTGGAAAAAAAAAAATATATGGTCCATTTCCTTTGGAAAGCTTAACCCAATCTCTACAGCACCCTTGACATGAAAAGAAATGCTATATTGGTTATTTTTGCTTTTAAAAAAAGAGTTTGTTTAGCATGGAAAAATCTTTGCAGCTTGTGGGGCAATGATCAAGAGAGAGAAAATTTTATAATCTCCCTTACAGAGCTCTTCATGGCTGCTATGACCACATATGAAAAGTCCCCCTTACAAAGGTGTCTGCCAGATGTTTCACGTGACACTGACTTTCCTAAGAGTGAGACCATATGAGCCAGATGCCAACCTCATCTAATTTGTTGAAACATAATTCATTTCCAATGAGGATATTAGATGAGAGAGGAAAGAGTGTTTTTATAGACTGCAGAGAAGTAATAGTGGAGGAAATAACTTGAAATAGACTGAGAATTACTTTTGGTCCTAGGAGACTTGGAAGTGAAATATGAGTTCCTTGAAACTGCCCTCAGGTCTTTAGTCTTCTTTAAAGTGTTCTATGGTTCACCAGAAATCCCACTCCTTTTCTTACAACCACTATTAACAATACGACTTGGGTTGGCTTTAGGGCCTTTAGATGTGTTTATAAACACCTGTTAACTGTTGTTCACATGGGGAAACATGGTTCTTCACTGGCTAGCAATAATACTTGTTCATCAAAAAGGGCACATGTTACATAATGCACTGTGGCTACTCGCGTGTATTGGTGAACCATCTTCTCGAGCAAAATGCGCTGGTTATCACAGATACCCAGGTAGACTTAGAGTCGTTTACTCCAGACCATGACAACAAGTTCTCCCATATTCCTTTTAATTTCTTCTCCACTGACTCGGTTTCCTCTGCCTTGAAACCTGATCAGACCACCCACTTTTTGAAGAGTATGAGATTTCATTAATAAAGTTACCGTTCAGGATTTTATTCCAGAAGAAAATTACACTGTCCCCACTTCTCTCATTTTGTGTTGTAAAATTAGGTTAACAGACTATTTATTATTAGCCTCAAAGAAGAAATTAGTCACAGGTGGATCCTAAAGACAAAGCTAGTGTGGGGAGAGTCAATGTCTTCCCTGTATTCCACTGAAGACCCTGGAAATAAATGTGGTTATACAAGCCATGAGCTTCCAAATGGAGAACAGAGAGACTAAAGGGGCATCTAAGGATTGCCATTCCAATTGAGCTGTGGGCAAATGTCACAGAAAGTCTAGGAATCGGGGTCAGGGGCAGGAATCCAAGGCAACTCAGTTTCTAGGTGTCAGGACATAAGTCACAAAGAACCTAGTACAGAAGACATCAGAGTTAGAGTCACGGATGAAAGTCAAGGTTCAAATCTGATAATATAAAGAAAGATAAAGTAAGAATCTGCAACAGTCAGCCAGTCTTAGTTGGGAAGGAAGAAGTAAATTTTGGTCTAAATTAATTTAGGAAAAAAGTTCCGATTGACAAGGAATTTATTTAAAGGTCCAGGCACCCAGATGCTTGGATAAGCATCAGATTATCTCCAAATGCGCGGTCTCTGGCTCACACTAGATCTGTTACAGGGCTCGCTTTCAGAGTCACTACCTTCCCATCAAGAGGGTGTTTTCCTGACTCACAACTCAGCTCCTCCGCTAGTCTTAACTAGCCATTTTGCAAAGTGAGCATACGCCACTACAGAGTTGCTTCCTCATCAACTGATATAATTGTACTCATATCTGCAAATGGTCCAGCAATTCACATGCCAGTGCATTTTGTGAATGTCCCTAGCTCAGTGACTTTTTAAAAAATACAGAAACACAATGTGATTTTCCCATCTTTGCTCCTACCTGAAGAATGGCTGGTAACACAGATATCTTCACATTCCTCACAACTGCATCAGCATGATTTCAAGAAGTGCTGGAGACATTTTTTCATCTCAGTTCTGTGTTCAGTCATTACAGAAGACATTCAGTGCTTTCCCTTAGGTCAAGCTCCTGGGCCCCTCATCTATAACACTGAAGTTAAACATGATTTTTTCTTGCTAAAGACTGACATAGATTTTAGTGAGAATGATCTGTGGTTTTCATCACATTTTCTTCCCAGATCAGAGGTTTCCAGAATGTGAATATGGTAAAAAGTAAAGGGTGGTTGGGGGTGGATGAGAATCATGACAATCTCCTACTCTTTGTTCACTGGCCTCCTATGTTAGACTCTGCTTTTGCAAATACAATTTCCTCCTCCCTTAGTAAAGTTATATCTGTGCAAATCTCAGATCTCCTACATACAGACTCACAGCAAAAATTGTCAGTGGCAGGCCAAGAGATGCTTCAATTCCAGAATAAATGGAGTTTTATGAAAAAGCATCACAGAACCTATGGCATATAGAATCATTGGTGTTCTCAAGTATCATAATAGACACACAAATATGAACAATTTTTAAGGTTTGGAAAGCCTTGAAGCACTAAATTTTGTTTTCAAAATTCACTTAAAGTCTTAAAATTGCCAAATTTTTATTCACAGAGTAAGCAGCAACAAAATATCTTGAGGTTTTCTGGGACATAGATGTCTTTTCTAAACTGTGTATCTCTCCACAGACCAGGGTGCCCTTTAAAAGCTCCCCTAATCCTGTCATAACATTTCCCCTAGAAACCATTAAACAAACTAAGCATCACTTATTTATTCTATGAATACATGCTCCTTATCTTTCTTTTGTTGAATTTTCCGTTTCAATTTATCTATTATACATCTATATATTTATCTACCTATCATCTATTAATCATCTATACTCTCTGTTGGGAAACCCAAAAATGAATCCCAGCACTAATACTGCAGCCTGAGACTCCTAGTGCCACAAGGTTTCGAGCTCCTGCCATGTACATATGTCGGCTGATTCTCACAACATTCTGAGATGGATATTACTATCCTTGTTTTGCTATGAGAAAACAGCAACTCAGAAAGGTTAAGCAACCTGTCCAAGATCACACAGCTTTCAAGAAGCACAGGCAAATTTTGAAGCCAGGTTTGTCTCCAAAGCTAGTGCCTTTTCCATTATTACACTGCCACTTAGCTCTTTGCACCTCTCTTTTCCTTTCCTTGGGGCAAATAATACTAATATCATAGGATGGTTGTGTGAATTAATTACAAAATGCAAATGTACCTAGTGCAAAGCCTTAGGAGCCTTAGGTACATTAGGGCCCAAATACTATCTTTACTTTAATTTATCCCATTGTTTTTAAAGGTTACCTTTTTTTTTTCAATTGGAATTAATCTATGAAAGTCTGCAGGGAGATTATCCTCTAGAAGCGCTTAGGATACTGTGGGGAAAGAGAAAGGCATTTTTGTTTCCCAGAGCCCTCAAAAAGATGCTGAAGGTGATAAAAACAAGGAGGCAGGATTCTGAAGGAAGAACTAAGGAGAAGAAAAGTTTGTAAATGAGACTGAAAAATGTGGACCAAACTAGGAGGAAAAACAGGAGATAAAATATTACAAAAACAAGGAGGAAAATATTTTGAAAAAGACCTCAAATCATTTAAAAGCAGTATGTCATAGATAATTATAATAGCTAAGCTTATATGACTCTTTTATGTGCCAGCCCTACTGAGTTTTATATATATATATACACACATACATATATATACACACATAATATATAAATATATATTATAAATAAATTATATATAATATAGCATTATATAGAATACATATCATTTATGTATTATATATAATACTATAATATATATACACATATATTTAAAATCATTACATTGCTCACAATGTACAAAACAGATATTATTGTTATTCCCATTTTACAGAATAGGGATTTGAATATTAGAAAGATTGGCACCCAAAGTCATTATATCAGTTTTCTATGCTGTGTCACAATATTACTCCAAATGTGGCAGCGAAATTAAACATGATCTTACCATTTTTATGGGTTAGAAGTTTAGCCATAGGCTAGCTGGGTCCTTTGCTTACAGCTTCACCAGCCTATCTTCACAGATTAGGCAGGGCTGTATTCTCATCTGGAGGTTTGAGTGAGGAAAACAGCTTCCCAGCTGACTCAGTTCCTTGACGGTTATTGGCTGTAGGTTGCCTGCAGCTCCTAGAGTCTATCCACAGTTCCTTGCCATATGGACATTCTCAAAATTGTCATTTACTTCATCAAACCCACTAGAATAATCTCTGGGGGGAGTCTGCTAGCAAGCTAGTCTTTTACAATGTAATGTCATCATGGACATGACAACTCATAATCTTTGACATATTATATTGGTTGGAAATAAATCACAGGTTCTACTCACACTCAAAAGAAGAAGATTGCAGAAGGGCATGAATACCAGAAGGCAGGAATCACTGGGGGTGGCTTGAGGGTCTGCATACTAGTCACCCAGCTATCAAGTGACACAGTTTACCTCTAAGGACTTTTCTTAAGCATTTTTCCACTGGGATTGGCAACATGGATATCATCAGAGATTTGAGGGAGAGCAATTTTACTGGAGCTATGAGTGAAAACCCAACTGCTAAGACAACAGGCAAATTTCAATTATTCCTAAATTTTTGCTTTTGTTCCTTCCTTTCTTGTCTTTTGTTTCTTTTCATTTTCACTTCCCTTCCTTTTATTTTTCTTCTTCTTCTGATCCTGATCCTCTTTTTTTCTTCTTTCTCTTTAACACTCAATTGCTGATATAGTGAATCACAAATTTTGTTTACTCCAATAACATTTACTCGTAACAGGTACTAAGTCAGGTGCTTAGGGCCCAGTTCTGAATTAGAAGCATGTTTATTTGCTCCCAGAGCTTACCATCTTCCTAAGACTCTGAGACAAACTTTTATCTTGAAAATTTCTCAGACTGACCTTCTGAATTATTCAGTAAGCACAATTCATCTCTCTTGTCACTGGCCCTTCTGGTCTGACTTTTTCCCAGAAGTGAAAGAAGTATGCCGGAAATTCATGGGGACTGTGAAGTCAATCCAACCTGTGTTTGAAATTGGCTGGTACCAGGCTACATTCATCAACCTTGCTGCTGACAATCTTAACTTTTCAGAAATTGTATATAATTCAAAAAGGCAATGTATAAAAGCACTGATTGTAAGTCCTGCCATTCCCTAATAATATAGTCTAATTGAGAAAATGATGACTTCTACCTAATGTAAAGTACTTTTACAATGACCTCCAAAAGGTAAACATTTAGTTCTTTTAACCATGCACCTTTACCAAAAATGAGCAAACATAAAAGGGGCCTATAAACTAGGTAAACTTAGTTTTTTATTTTTCTGTTTAATCCTTGGACTTATACATAGAGTCAATAAACACATGTAAGAAATGGTCACATTTGTTAAATTATTTTATGAAAAAAAAGGAAGAATGAATAATAGAATGAACCAGCAAAAGAGAAATGAATGAATACATGAGTAAATAATGAATCAACTACCCACCTAGTAAGAACAACTTTGTGTAGGCCAAAGATGATAAACGAATTTTTTTTTTTTTTTTTTTTTTTTTTTTTTTTTTTTGAGACGGAGTCTTGCTCTGTCGCCTGGGCTGGAGTGCAGTGGCCGGATCTCAGCTCACTGCAAGCTCTGCCCGCGAGTTTACGCCATTCTCCTGCCTCAGCCTCCGGAGTAGCTGGGACTACAGGCGCCCGCCACCTCGCCCGGCTAGTTTTTTTTTTTTTTTTTATTTTTAGTAGAGACGGGGTTTCACCGTGTTAGCCAGGATGGTCTCGATCTCCTGACCTCGTGATCCACCCGTCTCGGCCTCCCAAAGTGCTGGGATTACAGGCTTGAGCCACCGCGCCCGGCCAACGATAAACGAATTTTTGAAAAGATATATTTCTTTTGTGTTTTCCCATTTTGCTTTTTTCCACTTGAGCTGTCCATAGCAAAATGTTAAGGAGTAAATGCGGAAGTCTTACTAAACCACAATGGTGAGAGTTTTGTAGAGTAGTCTTAGGCTCAGGAATTTCCCTAGTCTGACAGAGGTAACTGGAGTTCAGGAAAAACAACGACAACAACAAACAGGACAAAAAGTGATTCTGGGTTTCAGACAATCTCCAGCCAAGATAGCATTTGCTAAAGGAGCAAAGAGACTTGATCCAAAGCCAAGTGTCTAACACCCAGCCAGCCAAGAAGATGCAGGGGTGCTAGCCTTTAGTGGGTTAGAGCCAAAAGAATGCCTTGTGAATTAGGGCTACCACCTCTTGAGTACTTTCTATAAGCCAGAGACGTTGCATACTGTCTTCTTCAAGCCCCAGCAGTTCTCAGTGCAGGAACAAGGCCATGGGACTTCACCTAAAGTTCCTGAGGCCTGCTGGCTTTCAACATTCAGAAGTATATAACTCTAGAAAGCATAATACTCTATATATGCTTCATACTATATAACATCCTCAGCATAATCACATTCATACTTCTACATGCACAAATTGTGAATATTAAGTGTGATAAGGGAAGACTTACATAGTTGTATGTCAATTCAGAACAGATTTTACTGCCAAAGGATCTTTCACTCTAAATTAATTAATTTTTTTTAGATTCAGGGCTTTAGAATTTCAGAATTGTGTAAAAGAAATTGTGAACATGAATTTGTATAGTCTTGGTATAGATAAAGAAACTGAGACTCAGAGAAGTAAAATGACTCACCAATATTTGCAGAGCTGAGGAGCATGGAATCAGCATGTGGATATCAAAGCGATGCTCGATGTTCCTAGAGAATATAGGCCTAGAGGAAGAAGCTTGAGTCTTGCTGGTCCCAGAGTCTGTTAAACACATCCTTTCTATTTAATTCACAATGAAACTGTGGATATAGGGCCTCTCAGTGACCCAGGCTTTGCTCAATTTTTGAGTCTTCCAGGATATTAAATGATGAAGAAATACTAAGATTCCGTTGTGAAAAATATACATTTTCCCTTAATCTTTCACTTTAGAAAAACACACAGAGTAATCTTTATTTGGAAATAACATTTTTAAAAATCTAAAATTAAGACCTTTTATGAGCATGACTGGTTAAATGAGTGTCAGTCCCATTTGCCACAATTTTAGCCCTAGAGAAATGTCAATGGAACACATCATATCTCAACAGTCTTAGGGTCATGAGAATTGATTATTGAGAAAGTGCTGTGTGAATTGTAAAACGTAATATGCATATGTACAATCATCACTATTAATAAACAACTGTATTATTTGCATCTACCACTTTGGCCATGAAAGCTTCTGAATTAGGATTTCTGTGCCTTTTTTTCCTTGAGGCTATAAGCTATGCTAGACTATATCTAGGGGTATCTAATGCTGTCAACTCAGCAATGTCCATTTTTAATCACTTTTTTGGGGTATACTTTGTGTGTGTGTGTGTGTGTGTATACCTACTGTTTTTGGCACAGTGATAAGCACTGAGTATACTTAGGACTAACCAGATAATTTCTTAACATAATAGGAATTTAAATTTAGTTCAAAAGGTGGATAATGAGCAACAAATTGCTAGGTAAGTGTTTTTAATTTACAATTATGTAAGTGCTATGAAAAAATAAAATGCTATCTTAGAGTATGAAAAAGGAGGACACAATGAAAGTGGCTCAGAGCTTGATTTAATCTGAGACCTAACAAGAAGTAGGAGACATTGAATCAACATCATGAAAATGTTCATACAGCCCAAAGTAATTTACAGATTCAATGATATTCCCATTAAATTACCCTTGGCATTCTTCACAGAATTAGAAAAAACTACTTTAAAATTCATACGAAACAGAAAAAGAGCCCATATAACCAAGACAATACTAAACAAAAAAAAGCTGAAGGCATCATGCTACCTAACTTCAAACTATAATTCAAGGCTACAGTAACCAAAACAGCATGGTACTAGCACGAAACAGATACAGAGACCAATGGAACAGAATAAAAACTCAGAAATAATCCCTCACATCAACCTTCTGATCTTTGCCAAACCTGACAAAAACAAGCAATGGGGAAAAGATTTCCTGTCTAATAAATGGTGCTGGGAGAACTGGTTAGCCATGCACAGAAAATTGAAACTGGACCCATTACTTACACCTCAAGATGGATTAAAGACTTAAATGTAAAACCCAAAACTATAAAAACCCTAAAAGAAAGCCTAGGCAATATTATTCATGACATAGACAAAGACAAAGATTTCATGAAGGAAACATGAAACACAATTGCAACAAAAGCAAAAATTGATAACTGGGATCTAGTTAAACTAAAGAGCTTCTGCACAGCAAAAGAAACTATCATCAGAGTGAACAGACAAGCTACAGAATGAGAGAGGTTTTTTTTTTTTTCAATCTGTCTGACAAAAGTCTAATATCCAAAATCTACAAGGAACTTAAATTTACAAGAAAAAAATAAAAAATAAAAAAGTGGGCAAAAGGATATGCACAGAAACTTCTCAAAAGAAGATATTTATGTGGCCAAACATGAAAAAAGCTCAACATCACTTATTATTAGATAAATGCAAATCAAAATCATTTGAGATTTCATCTTATGCCAGTCAGAATGACGATTATTAAAAAGACAGGAAACAGATGCTGGCAAGGCTGTGGAGAAATAGGAACACTTTTACACTGTTGGTGGGAATAGAAATCAATTCAACCATTGTAGAAGACAGTGTGGCAATTCCTCAAAGACCTAGAACCAGAAATACAATTTGGCCCAGCAATCCCATTGCTGGATATATACCCAAAGGAATATAAATTACTGTATTATAAAGATACATGCACACATATGTTCATTGTAGCGCTACTCACAATACCAAAGACATGGAATGAACCCAAATGTCTATCAGTGATAAATTAGATAAAGAAAATGTGGTACATATACACCAAGGTATACTATGCAGCCATAAGAAGGAAGGAGATCATATCCTTTGCAGGGACACATGGATGAAGCTAGAAGTCATTATCCTCAGCAAACTAATGCAGGAACAGAAAACCAAACACTGCATATTTTCACTTATAAGTGGGAGCTGAACAATAAGAACATATGGACACAGGGAGGGGAACAACACTCACTGTAGCCTGTTGGGGGACGGTGCCAGGGAGAGCATTAGGGAAAAGAGCTAATGCCTGCTGGGCTTAATACCTAAGTGATGGGTTGATAGGTGCGGCAAACCACCATCACACGTGTTTCCCCGTGAACAAACCTGACATCCTGCACATGTATCCTGCACATGTATCCCGTAACGTAAAATCAAATCAAATAAAATTTTTTAAAAAATAACAATTACAGTAAAAAGAAGTAGGAGACATCCAGTAGACACCATGGGGGTAATGTGAAATAAGGATGCACAGAGAGGTTGTAGCCAGATCCCAGATGACCTTGCATGTTGTATTATGGCACATGGGTGGGGCACTGCCCAGGGAGACCGTGGTTCAACTCTTGGAATTTTCATCTTCGCATGTTATGGCAGGGACTGAAATATTCAATGCAGCATAAATGCTCACTATAGTGTTAGCTCAGTATAATCCCAGGATGATTTGGCTGGCATGCCAAGCAACTTAGTTGGTTTGGGATGTAGAAAAAATAACAAAGGCTAGCCTATGATGTGGTCCATTAGGTTTGGATCGTGATCCTGAACACCATAATCCTGAGTATTGAAATCTCAAAAGATAAAAATCCCTAATGTACAAAACTCTGAAAATCACAATCATAGGATAGTTGCATCATGTTAGGCAGGACTATTACCTTGTTTTTGTTATTATTATTATTATTGTCTTTATTTGGAATTCAAGTACGCTTTAAGGATATGAACTGAGAATTAAATATGGTTAAGGAGATGTTTATGGGTGCCAAGTCGACAAGGGGTGAACTTGTGGACTTAAGTTTAGGTTTCAACTTGAATGGATTAAGGAACACCTAGAAACCTGGTAAAGCATTATCTGGGTGTGTCTATGAGGGTGTTTCCATAGATTAGTACATGAGGCTGAGTAGATTAGGTGGCAAACATCTGCCCTCAATATTGGTGTTCACCATCCAACTGGCCAGGGGCTCAGAGAGAATAAATATAGAAAGGGAATGGCATTGTATCTGAGGGCTAGGACAGACTTTTCTTCTAGTGGCCTCAGAACACCAGACTCTGTCTGTGGTCTTTAGACTCCAGGATTTACACAATTCTGCCTTCATAAAATGCTCTTTGTCGGAGAATAAAAAGAATTCAACAAGCTCAGTGACCTGTTGAACCAAAGACACTTGCTAACTTCCTCCAGTGTTAGAAAACACATTACATGGTGAAATAACTTGATCAGGGATTTGACTGTTGGAGAAGATAGACTTCCTGTATTTACCACTAAATCTAACATAGAAAAACTAGCACATGCTTCATTTTGGCTAATAGATGGCACTTTCAAAACTGTTTGTACTGTTTATATACAATTCATGACCCTGTTGGATCTGAAAATTCTAGAATTCCAGAATTAGAATTCTGGAATTCTATCTTCTCATTTATGTATTAATGAATGGAAAAAGTGAAGCACTTTATAAACACTTATTTGAAGATTTGGTGGACTTTGCAGAAGAAAATGAATTTCAATTGAATCCTCAATCCATAATGACAGATTTGAAATTAGGTATGACCAAAGCTTCTAAAAGTGAGTTTCAAGATATTACCTACCAATAATATTTGTTTTATCCATTAGGCTCAGTACATTTGGTGGAAAATTCAGATGAGCACATTGGTCAATTGACAGGGCGATGACAAAAATTGTAGTTCAAAAATGTGTCATTTGCCCGCATTGGCATTCCTTCCAGCTGATGACATTCCAGGAGTTTTTAAGGAATTAAAGCCACATTTTTCTGAATAAGCCAGCAAAGCTACTGACTGGTTCAAAAATAATTATGTGCATGCTAGGATAAAAAGACACACAACGATATTGCTGTTTGATCGCTAATCTTGTTTCTGCCAAATTTGTGGTCTATAAATATAGGCACGCAGAATGTATTTCTGCAAACCCAAAACAACAAGTAAATAAGTATCTTTCAAATCATTTTAATTCTAGCTTTAGAATTATATTTTCAGGTTTTGATCTTCCAGCATTTCAACATTTGGGATGATGGCGTTATTGTGTCTTTCAGGATTATAATCAGCTCCCTAGTAGATTATGTTCACTTTTCTAACACTTCTTACATTGTATTATAGTCATTTTTCACAAGTCTTTTTCCCACTGTAGGTTTAAAACTCAGGGAGTAGAGAAATTTGTATCTGCCTCTACATCTTGTTTAAAAGATGAAAGCAAACTTTAAAAATAAAAATGAATAGGGCCTATAATTTGAGAAACATACATCTTTCAGTGCAAATGAATCTATAGATTTAGCAGTGGGAAAGCATGCTGACAAGGGGACAGTGCCCCTTGCAAAGAACCTTGCGAAAAACACGCAGGATTAAGGGCTTTATCTTGCCTGTGATGGTGAGTCATCGAGGGCTTTAAAAATGGCATGGTCAAATTTACTTTTGAATAGATGACTCTGAGTGCACTAGAGACAAATGCGTCTGGCAGCAGGAAGTCCAGTTAGGTGGCTGTGGCAACAACACAGAGGAGAAAAAGGAGACCTAAATCAAGGAAGTGGCAGAAGAGAGGTAGGGGAGAAGGCATATTAGAGAAGCAACCAGAAGGATTTTGCAATTTCAATTGCTCAACTGACTATTATCAGTTATTTACTATTTACTAGGTAGGATAGGGAGAAATAGTCCCCAGCCCTGCTTCTGAGGAACTAAATTATTTTAGGGGAAATGAAAAAAGTCAGGTGTTTTCTATTATAAAATAAGAAGATATACACTTTATTGGCAAATATTTTGGAAAAATCTAGTGAATACTGCTTATGATAGTACTCTTTAAATTATTTATTTATAGGTATTATTAAAAGCAAAAATAGTGCCAGGTACTATCCTTTACGTTTGTTAATCCATTTAATCCTCACAATAGCTCTATGTGGTAGGTTCCAGTATTAGCTCCATTTTACAGACGAAGAAACCAAAGTATTGTTGTTATTGAATTATACCAAGTAGCTTAGCTAATTATCATAAAAATATGCCATGCCTTTATAATGCAACCTTAGCAGCAAACAATAAGATGGAGCTAATAACATAGTACAAACTGATTGATCTTTTCCTAAGTTTAGGGGTGTGTTCTGCACGAATGCAGGTGAACAGAGCTGGGCCAAAAGTTACTTTGCTTTGACTCTAATCCATTCCTGCAATCCAAATTGCTAAATTAAATGAGTGGCTGAATATATGAAAGCATGGATGGGTGGTTGGATAGTGGGTGAAAGATAGATCCATCTCAGCATGTGATTTTTAAAACAGATGAAGCCAGTTGATCTCATACAAACATATATGTGATAGCTCTTAAAGAGAAGCCAGGCTGGGTGCAGTGGCTCAGGCCTGTAATCCCAGCACTTTGGGAGGCCGAGGTGTGTGGATCACCTGAGGTCAGGAGTTTGAGACCAGCCTGGCCAACATGGCAAAACCCCATCTCTATGAAAAATAACAAAAATTCGCTGGACATGGTGGTGGGTGCCTATAATTCCAATGATTTGGGAGGCTGAGGCAGGAGAATTGTTTGAATGCAGGAGGTAGAGGTTGCAGTGAGCCAAGATTGCACCATTGCTCTCCAACCTGGGCAACAAGAGCAAAACTCTGTCAAAAAAAAAAAAAAAAAAAAAAGAGAGAGAGAGAGAGAGAAGCCAGACACTTATGGGCATTTGGATACATTGGATACATTTCTTGACACCTACGGGTATTTGGATATACTTCCTGGGGGACTTCATTATCATGCTGCATTTTCTCCTGTAAACTGATGTTTTAGTAAGCCGCTGGCTTTTAAATTTGGTTTCCCTTGCTTAGACCATCTGGGGACATTTGCATTCCTCATTCAGAATTTTGAATTCCCAATCCAGGGGTCAGTGCCCTGTGCTATTTGACCAATCCTCCAGGAACAGGGGAATTCAGACTATATGGATATAGGAATGGTTATGTCATCACCTGGACCTCATAAATTACTAGAGATAACAGTTGGGCCCAGAAATGTATCCCTTATTCTTCAACATTTTATTTTTGTTTCCACTTTCTACAGCTTGTCTTGGCAGAATAATTTTTAGCAGAATTATTCTGATTGACTGTCTTGTTTATTTTAAGCCAGTTTCTTATCCATGCCTAGAGCAAAAGTTATATAATGTTTCGCTAGGGTAACTGGGAGTTCAGCAATTGGAATTCAACAATTAATAACGAAAGTATCAAGTCATGAGATTTTCCATTCTCTATACGGTCTCCTGTTTGTCTGACTTTGATCTTTGAAGAATTTTTAGGAGACACCAGATTCCACACTTGAGTGGGTTCCTGCCCTCAGGATTAACCAATATGCTTTTTCTCTCAGCTATAGCAGATACTGTTCTATTTTACTTGAATTCAAGTAAAATAAGGTTTGGTTTGGTGTACACATTCATCCTATGGGCCTTTTGTTCTTTTTCTACTATTTTTTAAAGGAATATCCATATTTTTGTCCAGTTTCATCACAGAGCCAACTGCTTAAGAGTCAGGATTACAGCATGAATCAAGCGAAAGCCACAGGTTCTATGAAAACTGAAGCACCAAACATGATTCTAGGATATCCTTTGGATACCAAGCTCAATTGCATTTAGCTCCTTTATATGCATGATATCTCCAAAAGAGATTCAATTCGTCAGAGTTATGGTATGATGTAGCAGAAATTCTATTAGCTTTGTTAGGACAAAAGTAGACAGTTATGAGCTAACCTGAAATTTACTTCACATGTTCCTTCCTTCCTCCCTTTTTTCCTTTCTTTACTTCTCTTCTTCCTTTCCTTAAACATGTATTTACTGTGTGCCTGCTATGGAGCAGGCCCTGTATTTGCATCTGGAGTAAAACTACATATTCTCTATCATGGATTTTATAAACTTAATACCGAGGTGTTAATACTTCTGTCCTGGGGTTCACATCCATCCAAAAATCAGGTAAGTTTGCTTATGAATGTTGAGCTCCACTGACTAAGTACCAGTGAGTGCAGTAGACCTGGAACAATAGAGGAGGCCTCCTGGGAGAGGGATTTGCTAGAGTAGAGGTGCTGTGGAAAGAATAGGACAGCAGTTGCCACAGGGGTGCTGAGACTGAGGGGTTATGGTGAGAGATAAGTCCTAAAAGGCAAGTCAGGATCAGAGAAGGAAGGACCTATAACATTCTAAAGAGGAGAAGAGGTATGTTTGCAATGACTAGCCTGGTGTATTGAAAATACTCTTGCAGTTACAGAGCGAAGAGCAGGTTGAAGAGGGGCATGAACAGATGTGAGCGGATCAGTTAGGAGGATATGGCAGCAAGCCAAAGGTAAGAGAATGATCACTTCTACTTGGATGGGGTGATGGAGATTGAAAGAAATAGACTCATCCTAGACAAAATTGGAGGGAAAAGTCTTTCTTTAAGCTCCTCCAAGCTAACTTCTATTCTTTCAGAAAGCTTCTCTCATTTGTTGAGATGAACAGAGTGTGTTTTTAGACTCTTATCTTCTTGTTCCCCTTTATAACCAGGTTTGGCTTTATAAAGTTCTTCATTTTACATTTCTTTTTGTACAAAGTAATAAATGAAAAGCAGCAATTAAGGCCATTTCAATTGACCTTTATGTGTTTAGTGGTTTAGTGTGAATTCATTCCATCAACATAGAAGAAATCATTCTTGAAAAAGATCTATTGTTAGGGCCTGGGAAATTCAGAAATAAGCCACTCTCCTTATTTGCCCTCAAGAAATCCCTTTTATCAGTGGAGAAGGACATGCAAATAGATAATTGCATGGATATGATGTGAACAAGATCAAAAGCATACACCAAATGCAGAAAAGATCTCAGAGAGGAATTGGATGATTCTGAAGATAGGTTATAAGAGGATTAAGAAGGTCACAAGTCACCTGATATTTGAGACAGAGCAGTGGTTTTCAAACTAAAACTAAACACATCATTACCAGGCAGAGCTTGGATGAGTAGCTGAATACACAAGGGAAAATAAAACAGTTTTGAAATATTCGAAGTATATTGCTTTGGACATGTCTTTGAGAGCTATCCTGTTTAACTGGATCTCCAGCAGCAATAACTGGCAAGACAGAAAGAACAGGAAAGGGAGAAGCATTTCCCAGACTCCATGGTGCCAGCATGTTGTTCAACATGAGGGACTTCCTGGGACTTGAGTCTATTTATAAGTCTAGAAAGAAAGAGTGGTGGTGTGGGGGTGGGTCCTGAGGACAATATGTATTGTATTGCAAAGCAACAATCTCTAGAGAGGTCATTAAAATTTCCTCAAGTAAGGCAGGATTCCCTCCTTCAAACAGGAATGAAGATATGCCTTCTCCTAAAGCTGGGACGGTTGCTTCCACTGGCAAAGGAGACTCATCAGAATTTAGAGGCTCATTATTCCCAACTTGATTGAGGTCTTCTCACACATCCCTCTTCAAATTGTGAGTATCCTATTCTTTGGCATCAGTGTCCTCACTTCAACGTTAGACACTCTGTAAGATGGGAATTCAACTTGCATTGTAACTCAGCCAGTCACTAAATGAGACTCTGGGTTTGGTTTTCAGGAATCTCAGCCCTGTGGCTGTAGGAGAAAAGGATCTCCTTCAGGGTACACATAGAAGATTTCAGATCATTTATGGGCCACTTGAGTTGGGAATTTGAATTTCTGAGCTCATCCTTCTTTTCCCTCACTTTGTCCAGTGACCATAGGAGCAATTATCTAGCCTCATTACAGTTGTTAGTTTGATTTGTAAAAGTTTAAAAATATCATATATACCGTCATTCACATCCTTGCCTCTCATAAGTGGTTGATTAGGAATGTCCAATGGTGATATGTTGCATATTTCTATTGTCAGATGACACCACAGACTATTAGTTTTCTACTTACTATAAAAATAGAGTCATTTATATCTTTAAATATAATCACATTAGACAGTCAATTTCAGAAATGCAAAACCAATTCTAAGAACTCATTCTTAAAATTTTGTTTTTAAGAGTAAGTTTTTCACTCTCAGTATCAAAAAAATCTATATTTGTCAGATTATCTATCTATCAATCAAAATAGAGAGCAATATTTATTATAAGAAATTGACTCATATGATTATGGAGGCTGGAAAGTCCCAAAATTTGCAGGAGGAGTAGACAAGCTGGAGACCCTGCAGAGTTGATGATTTAGTTCCAGTTAAATTTCAAAGTCGAGAACTAGATTATTTGATAGTGTATTTCCAGTTTGAATCTGAAAGCCTGAGAACCAGGACAGCCAATGATGTAGGTCCAGTCTGAAGGCCAGCAATCTGGAGACCCAGGAAGATTTGATGTTTCAGTTCAAGTTCAAAGGCAAGAGCAAAGTTAATATTCCAGTTCAAAGACCATCAAGCAGGGAGAACTCCTTCTGAGGAGACAGTTGCTTTTTTATTATATTCAGACCTTCAACTGATTAGATGAAGTCCACCCACATTATGGAGGACAATTTGTTTTATTCATTCTACTGATTCAAATGTTAATCTCCTCCAAAAATGCCCTCTTGGACATACCCTGAATCAAATATGACCAAATATCTGGACATCTTTTGCCCTAATAAAATTGACATACAAAATTAATCAGCATTTAAGATGTCTTTCTTTAATAGCTTAGATAGGATGGTGGGAAACCAGCTCACTTGGAATATATCTGTCTCACATAAGCTTATAGGTAAATATATATTATATATAGTAAATAATCTTCATGTAGGAAACTTTACAAGTTTTGATAAACTCACAGCTCCCTGCCAATCCCCTATAATTTTATCTCCAACCTACCATTCATGGCCCATTGATCAGACCATCATCTTCCTCTCCTCATAAAGCAAATTCTTCTTTAATTATCATAAGAGCATGGTTTTAAAATATATAGTTATTTAGTGTTTTAAAAAATACAAGTTTGGATGTTTGGGATGCTTGCATTAGAATTGAGGAAAGGGAGAAATTGGGAAGTTATACAGTAATAACACATGCTTTAGCCAGTCATGGTGGGGGTGGGTAGCTCTGGAACTAAAATGGGCCTACAAAATTATCCTGAACTTTGATATGGAGGCAGGGCCTTTATAACCCAGCATTGAATCAGTCATTAAGTATGCTATGTGCCTTGCAAAGAGTTCTGATTGCACGTTAAGTCTATTACTTCAGCTAAGAGGTACATCAGGAGGGATGAGCGACAAGCCATCAATAATCCCTGGTGCTTGGGTGAAGGAGCTTTTCAGTCTTGAGTAGGAGTGGGAAAGCTGATAGTATAGCAACTCATCCTCCACTCCCTATTGCAGTTCTTTGTCAATCATAGCAAGATATGAATGGAATGCAAACATGTGATTTAGTTCATAATTATGCATCAAATGATCTGGCAGAAGTTCCAACCTGGAGAGCAATGCGACAGTGTTGGCTAAAACAGCCTTGGAGCTGTGGTTATGATCACCTTCTCCTGATGCTTGACTGAAAGGGCTAAAGGAGGCCTGTTTCCATGTAGTCACGAAAACATGACACAGAGTTCAGTGAGAGGGCAGGATAAGGTACGGCTTGGGGAAGAGTCTTAGCTCCATAAAGTCATTCAAGGGTCTAAACGCCTTCCATCCTGTGACTCCATCCTGTTCAAGATCATTAGAGTTTTCTTTTGTCCACTAGTGGAAAGAAATAGGTCATCTTAATGAACAGGACTGCACATGGCTTTTATCACTTCTGCTCATATTTTACTGGGCATAAGTAAGTCTCCTGGGCTTACTGAGCTAAATAAGGAAGTCTGTAAAATGTACGCCAGCTGTTTGCTCAGGAAGTAAAGAACACTAATATTGGCCGGGTGCGGTGGTTCATGCCTGTAATCCCAGCACTTTGGGAGACCAAAGCAGGTGGATCACACAGTCAGGAGATCGAGACCATCCTGGACAACATGGTGAAACCCCATCTCTACTGAGAAAAAATTAGCTGGGCATGGTGGTACACGCCTGTAGTCCCAGCTACTTGGGAGGCTGAGGCAGGGGAATCACTTGAACCTGGGAGGTGGAGGTTGCAGTAAGGCCAGATCACAACACTGCACTCCAGCCTGGCAAGAGCAAGACTCCATCTAAAAAAAAAAAAGAAAAAAAAAAAAACACTAATATTTGCACTCAGCATGGTCTCTGCCACACAATGGAAAGAACTTAGGCAGAATTATGTTCAAATTCCAGTTGTACCATCATATGCCATCACATCTGTAGCTGTGCGTCATGGGGCCAGTTGTCTAACCTTTCTGACTCATTTTTCTCATCTCCAAAATGTCACTATTATGTGTTCCTCCATGGCTTGTGGAAAAATTAATTGTGGTGAATTTAATTTCACAGAAAGTCTTACATAGTTTTTCTTTCTCTTTTCTTGTTCTAGCTCATTGTAAGTATGATCTTTCCAGTATTTGGAGCTGTCCAAAGAGGTGTGAAATGTGGTGGCCTGAAAGTTAGTTGCCATGGGAGGCATTTTCATGAAGTGGCAAATGGGCTGTATCGACTTCCAAAGTTCTTCAATACCATAGAAACAGCTGAAATAGTAATTAAACTCACACCAAGGTAAGCCAGAGTCAGACTAGGCATTTACACTGGAACCAAAGTCTGGAAAGTGCTCAGTAACCATAGCTTTGCTTTTCTTCTGGAAGTAAGTCTTCTCAGCAGAATATCGACATCTATAAAGCTTTCAGACTCGACTTTTCATTTCTCCTCTTCGCCGAGCTGTGCTTGTCTTGGCCTTTTCATCTCGGCATTTAAGTGAGAAGAATTTCAATTGTTTGCAGTCAATCCCACAGTGCTTTTTCAATTTCCTTTTGTTTTCTTTGGGATTTTCAGAAAACCTCATGTGCCCTACATAATGCAGTTGTGATTCCAAGAGTCTGGTGCCCCACAGTCACTGACAGATGCTTAAAAATATTTCAGCTCCTGTGTATGAGAAGGAGCATTGGATTAGGCATCAGAAGGCCAGTGCCACACTCCAGCCCTGCCATTAATTAGCTGTGTGACCTTCAAGAAGTACTTTTGTTTTCCTTTCTGGGTTTTTTCAATTGAATAAGGAGAGCAAGTTGAATCCATGGTTTGTAAACCATGTTTTGTGGAATCCTGGGGTTTCTTGGAGATATTTCCAGGACTGTGGGTATTTCCAGAGGTGATGAAAGGCAGTCTTTTTCCCATATGACTCAATTCTTTACTTAATGTGTATATTTGGAGTTCTAGTAATGTCTCATTACTTGATGTTTCATTAATTTTTGTTTAAACCACTAAATTCCGATGACACCTAAGGGCCAATCATGCTTCTACTTTCTCTAGCATGATAAGTTGACCAACATATGTATGTTTTTTCAAGTGTAGGATAAAATGAGGAACTGACAAAATACTCAATATTAGAGGAAATCAAATTAAGTCAGTTTTATCATAAAATAGCTCAGAAGTAAGCTCAAATAGAAGCTCTACCTTCAACTGCCTTTGGGTAAATTATTTGAATTTTCTAGCTTTAAGTTACTAATTGTAAGATGTGGAAGAAAGTGCTCATCTTGCAGATTATGATTGAAGTTAATACTGTATAGTGTCAAGCATATAGGCAAAAAATGTGCACACACTGCTGGTTTTCACTCCCACACCCATTGTCAATCAATTAGTGCCAGATTTGCTTCCTGCCCTAGATGTGGCTCCAGAAATCCTTCCCATACTGGGCAGTAGGCAACCACTACTATAAGAGAAAATCTCCATTTGGGATAAAGTGCAGCTGACATCCTGTTACACTCCCATTTTCTGTCTGTATAATAAGAATATCTGTAAACTGAATTGTGTCCACCCCCAAAAACAAATTCACATGTAGAAGCAATAACTTCCAATGTGACTATTTGGAGACAGGACCTATATGGCAGTAATTAAGGTTAAATGAGAATTGGGCCCTGATCTAATGGGAATAGTGTTTTGTGAGATACCAGAGAGCTCACTCTCTCTGCTATGTGATGAGACAGTGAGAAGGCAGCTATCACCAAGCCAGAAAGAGGGTCCTCATCAGAACTCAATCTTGTTGTCACCTTGATCTTGAACTTCCAAACCCCAGAACTGTGTGAAAATAAATTACTGTCATTTAAGCCACACAGCCTATGGTATTTTCTTACAGAAACTTAAAGTTGGAAAATAGAGGAATGCCAATACCTTTTTAGATATGTATTATGATGATTAAAGAGGGCACCATGCATCCAACATTATTTATGTCTACTATGCATAGGACTCTATGATAGGTATAGGGTGTTTAAAGACACGTGCAGCATGTATCAATTCTCATGGAAGTGACTGTCTTAAAGAACGTGCTAACATACTGCCATTGCATAAAATAACCTAGAAAGTGCATGCTACCTTGGAGATATGCCTACGTAGTTAAAAAAAACATAAATGCCAGTTAGATGCAGACTTCGTTGTAAATAATATTAACTGAAGACTTTGTATAATAGTTTAACTTGGAAAGGAACTCCAATTTGCTTTTGACTCTGAGCATACCATGTGCCTTTTACCTTTTAACACATTCTCTCCACTAACACAGTGGCCAGAATAGAATAGGAGCTTGTACATGTTTGTGGAATAAACACATGAATTAATGTTAATATGTAATATATTGTACATAATATATATATATCACCATATCTCATACCAAAGAGAGGGGAAAGGAAAAAATATACACTAAATTGTTAGTAGATTATCTTCAGTTTGCATGAATCCATGTTTACATATAATAAAAATAAACATTTACATTTCTTTTGTGGTCAGAAAAGGAATTGTATCATTGATGTTTAGCCAGGAAAACCAAAGCCACTCTAGATGACCTGATATCAACTAAATGATATCCCCCACAAATTCATATTTTGAAGCCCAAACCCCCAGTATGATAGTATTTGCAGGTGGGGTCTTTAGGCAGCAATTAAGGTTAGATAAGGTTATAAAGGTGGGAGCCTCCTGAGAGAATTAGTGTTGGCTCCTGGTTGTGGCAAACTGTGGCCACAGTGCCTCCTCAGGCCTGACCCTGACTCATCGTTCCTCACTGGATGGGTCTTCCCTGAAGGAACTCCAACAACTCCAGCCAGAGGCTCAAGGACAGACCCCGGATCTCCCTGGGCCTGAGGCCCTTAGGGAGGAGAATGGTTGCAGACTCTGTGGACTAGCAGACTTAGCCTTTCCCATTGGTGGTTCTAAGGAATCAGGGCAACCCAGATTAGTGGGTTTCCCCTTAGTGAAGCACACCACCTCCGCCAAGGAACAGTCAAAGTGCTTCGTTAAATGAGTCTTGTTCCTGTGCCACCAAACTGGGTGAGACCCTCCAACAGGGATTGTCAGACACCCTACACAGGAGCCTCCTTGAGTGACATCTTCAGGCATGGGAGCAAACCAGATGAATAGGGGCTGAAGTGAACGCCCCCAGCAAACAACAGCAGCCCTACATAAAAGAAACCTGACAGCCGAAAGAAAAACAAACAAAGAGAAAGCAACAACAACCTGACAGTTGAAAGAAAAACAAAGAGAAAGCAGCAACAACAGCATTACCAACAACAAAAACAGTCCCCACAAGAACCTTATCCAAGGGTCCGCAGCCTCAAAGATTGAAACTAGACAAACTCACAAAGATTAGAAAGAATCAACAACAACAAAAAACACTGAAAACCCAAAGGGCCAGAGGGCCTCTTCTCCTCCACATGACCGCAATGTCTCTCCAGCAAAAGTGCAGAACTGGACAAAGGAAGAGATGGACAAATTGATAGAAGTAGGCTTCAGAAGATAGATAACAAAAAACTACACTGAGCTAAAGGAGCATGTTCTGGCCCAATGCAAAGAAGCTAAGAAATTTGATAAAAGGTGAGGAGCTGCTTACTAGAATAACCAATTTAGAGAGAAACATAAATGACCTGATGGAGCTGAAAAACACAGCACAAGAACTTCACAAACATACGCAAGTATCAATAGCCGAATCGACCAAGTGAAAGAAAGTATATCAGAGTTTGAAGACCACCTTGCTGAAGTAAGGCATGCAGACAAGACTAGGTGAAAAAGAATAAAAAGGAACAATTATACATATGTAACAAACCTGCAGGTTATGCACATGTACCCTAGAACTTAAAGTATAATAAAAAAAAAAAAAAAAAAAGGAACAAACAAAACCTCCAAGAAATAATAGAACTTCATAAAAAGACCGAACTTTCGATTGATTGGAGTACCTGAGAGAGAGACGAGGAGTATGGAAATGAGTTGGAAAACAGACTTCAGGATATATTATCCAGGAGAATTGTCTCAACCTAGAAAGACAGGCTAACATGCAAATTCAGGAAATACAGAGAACATCACTAAAATACTGCATAAGAAGATCATCCCCAAGACACATAATCATCAGATTCTCCAAGGTCAAAATGCAGGAAAAAATGTTAATGGCAGCCAGAGGGAAAGGCCAGGTCACCTACAAAGGGAAGCCCATCAAACTAACAGTGGAGCTTTCAGCAGAAACTCTACAAGCCAGAAGAGATCAGGAGCCAATATTCAACATTCTTAGAGAAAAGAATTTTCAACCCAGAATTTCATATCCAGAAAAACTAAGCTTCATAAATAAAGAGGAAATAAAATCCTTACCAGACAAGCAAATGCTGAGGGATTTTGTTACCACCAGGCCTGCCTTGTAAGAGCTTCCGAAAGAAGTACTAATTATGGAAAGAAAAAAACAGTACCAGTCACTGCAAAAATACATCAAAATATAAAGACCAATGACACTATGAAGAAACTGCATCAACTGGTGTGCAAAATAACCAGATAACATAATGATGAAAGGATCAAATTCAAACATAACAACACTAACCTTAAATATAAATGGGCTAAATGCCCCAACTAAAAGACACAGACTGGAACATTGGCTAAAGGATCAAATCCCGTTGGTGTCCTGTTTTCAGGAGACTCATCTCATGTGCAAAGGCACACATAGGATCAAAATAAAGGGATGGAGGAAAATTTACCAAGCAAATGGAAAGCCAAAAAAAGCAGGGGTGGCAATTCTAGTCTCTCACAAAACAGACTTTAAACCAATAAAGATAAAAAAGACAAAGAAGGGCATTAAATAATGGTAAAGGGAACAATTCAACAAGAAGAGCTAACTATACTAAATATATATGCACCCAATACAGGAGCACCCAGATTCATAAAGCAAGTTCTTAGAGACCTACAAAGAGACTTAGACTCCCGCACAATAGTAGTGAGAGACTTTAACTAAAACCCCACTGTCAATATTAGATCAATGAGACAGAAAATTAACAAGGATATTCAGGAGTCGAACTCAGCTCTGGATCAAGTGGACCTAATAGATATCTTCAGAACTCTCCACCTCAAATCAACAGAACATACATTCTTGTTAGCACCACATAGTACTTATTCTAAAATTGATCATATAATTGGAAGTTAAAGACTCCTCAGCAAATGCAAAAGAACTAAAATCTAACAAACAGTCTCTCAGACCACACTGCAATCAAATTAGAGCTCACTCAAAACCATACAATTACATGGAAATTGAGCAACCTGCTGCTGAATGACTCATGGGTAAATAATGAAATTAAGACAGAAATCAAGAAGTTCTTTAAAATCGATGAGAACCAAGAGATACCGTACCAGAATCTCTGGGACACAGCTAAAGCAGTGTTAAGAGGGAAATGTATAGCACTAAATGCCCACATCAGAAAGCTAGAAAGATCTCAAATTGACACCCTAACATCACAATTAAAAGAGCTAGAGAGTCAAGAGCAAATTAATTCAAAAGCTAGCAGAAGACAAGAACTAAGATCAGAATAGAATTGAAGGAGATAGAGACACAAAAGACCCTCAAAAAAAAAAAAAATGCAATGAATCAAACAGCTGGTTTTTTGAAAAAAATTAACAAAATAGATAGACCAATAGCTAGACTAATAAAGAAAAAAAGAGAGAAGAATCAAATAGACACAATAAAAAATGATAAAAGGGATATCACCACTGACCCCACAGAAATACAAACTACCATCAGAGAATACTATAAACACCGCTATGCAAATAAACTAGAAAATCTAAAAGAAATGGATACATTCCTGGACACATACACCCAAGACTAAACTAGGAAGAAGTCAAATCTCTGAATAGACCAATAGCAGTTCTGAAATTGAGGTAGTAATTAATAACCTACTGACTGAAAAAAGCTCAGGACTAGATGAATTCACAGTCGAATTCTACCAGAGGTACAAAGAGGAACTGGTACCATTCCTTCTGAAACTATTCCAAACAATTGAAAAGGAAAGACTCCTCCCTAACTCATTTTATGAAGTCGGCATTATCCTGTTACCAAAACCTGGCAGAAAAACTCATACAGAAGAAAACGTCAGGTCAATATCCCTGATGAACATTGATGCAAAACTCCTCAATAAAATACTGTCAAACCAATTCCAGCATCAAAAAACTTATCTACCACGATCAAGTCAGCTTCAACCTTGGGATGCAAGGCTATCAACATACACAAATCAATAAATGTAATCCATCATATAAACAGAGCCAAAGACAAAAACCACATGATTATCTCAACAGACACAGAAAAAGTCTTTGATAAAAGTCAACATCCCTTCATGTTAAAAACTCTCAATAAACTGGATATTGGTGGAACGTACCTCAAAATAATAAAAGTTATTTATGACAAACCCACAGCCAATATCATATTGAATGAGCAAAAGCTGGAAGCATTCCCTCTGAAAACCAGCACAAGGCAAGGAAGCCCACTCTCACCTCTTACTCAACATAGTCCTGGAAGTTCTGACCAGGGCGATCAGGCAAGAGAAAGAAAGAGTATTCATATTGGAAGAGAGGAAGTCAAATTGTCTCTGTCTGCAGATGACATGATTTTATATTTAGAAACCCACATTATCTTTGCCCCAAAACTCCTTAAGCTGCTAAGCAACTTTAGCAAAGTCTCAGGATACAAAATCAATGTGCAAAAATCACAAGCACTCCTTTACACCAACAATAGACAAGGAGAGAGACAAATCATGAATGAACTCCCATTCACAATCACTACAAAGAGAATAAAATACCTAGGAATACAGCTAACAAGGGATGTGAAGGACCACTTTAAGGAGAACTACAAACTACTGCTCAAGCAAACAAAAGAAGACACAAATGGAAAAATATTACATCCTCATGAATAGGAAAAGTCAATATCCTAAAAATAGCCATACTGCCAAAAGTAATTTATAGATTCAATGCTATTCCCATCAAACTATCATTGATATTTTTCATAGAATTAGAAAATACTGCTTTAAACTTCATATGGAATCAAAGAAGACCCCATATAGCCAAGACAATTGTAAGCAAAGAGAACAAAGCTGGAGGGATCACACTACCTGACTTCAAACTATACTACAAGGCTACAGTAACCAAAAGGGCATGGTACTGGTACCAAAACAGATATGTAGACCAATTGAACTGAAGAGAGACCTCAGAAATGACATGACACATCTACAACCGTCTGATCTTTGACAAACCTGACAAAAACAAGCAATGAGGAAAGGATTTCCTATTCAATAAGTGGTGCTGGGAAAACTGTCTAGCCATATGCAGAAAACTGAAACTAGATCCCTCCTTACACCTTATACAAAAAATAACTAAAGATGTATTAAAAACATAAATGTAAAACCCAAAACCATAAAAACCCTAGAAGAAAACCTAGACAATACCATTCAGAACATAGGCATGGGCAAAGAATTCATGACAAAAATGCCAAAAGCAATTGTAACAAAAGCCAAAATTGACAGGATCTAATTAAACCAAGGATCTAATTAAACTGAAGAGCTTCTATACAGAAAAAGAAACCTATCATCAGAGCGAACAGGCAACCTACAGAATTGGAGAAACTTTTTGCAATCTACCCATTTGAAAAAGGTCTAATATTCAGAATTTACAAGAAATTTAAACAAATTTACGAGGAAAAAGCAACCCCCTCAAAAAGTGAACAAATGATATAAACAGACACTTCTCAAAAGAAGACATTTATGCGGCCAACAAACATATGATAAAAAGCTCAACATCACTGATCATTAGAGAAATGCAAATCAAAACCACAATGAGATACCATCTCATGCCAGTCAGAATGGTGATTATTAAAAAGTCAAGAAACATTAGATGCTGGTGAGGCTGGGGAGAATTAGGAACGCTTTTACACTGTTGGTGGGAATGTAAATTAGT
Organism: Rhinopithecus roxellana; assembly: GCF_007565055.1. NCBI lineage: Eukaryota > Metazoa > Chordata > Mammalia > Primates > Cercopithecidae > Rhinopithecus > Rhinopithecus roxellana. The sequence continues at coordinate 162,658,351 of NC_044550.1, read as the reverse complement.
TCAACCATTGTGGAAGACAGTATGGCAATTCCTCAAGGATCTAGAGCCAGAAATACCATTTGACCCAGCAATCCCATTACTGGGTATATACCCAAAGGGTATATATTCTCACTCATAATTAGGAGTTAAACAATGAGACTACATGGACACAGAGAGGGGAACAACATGCACCAGGGCTATTTGGGGGTGGGGGGTGAGGGGAGGTAACTTAAAGAACTGGTCAGTAAGTGCAGCAAACCACCATGGCACACGTATACCTATATAATAAACCTGCACATTCCGCACATGTATCCCAGAACTTAAAGTAAAATAAAATTTAAAAAAGGACCAACAACTACACGTGTGTGTGTGTGTGTGTGTGTGTGTGTGTGTGTGTGTGTGTGTTGTTTAAGGCAAGTCTGGAGTACTTTATTATAGCAGACTGAGAAGATTAATACATTACTCATTAGGAAAGTTTTCAGCACAGAGATTTAGAGGCCCACACACCCTAGTATTTACTGGAAAGTGAGGTCAGTGGAAGTGAAAAAATTAGAGGATTAGAAGGAGGATATCACAAATGGTCTCATTTGCTAGGGTCACCACCAAAGTAGGTGTTTCCCAGGAGCGTTCTTGGAAGCTGGTACCAACTTCACATCTATTCTCTGCCCACACACCATCTACCATTCATAGTTTATTCATATGGAATGCAGAAATTCTATTTTATTCATCTCTTATACACAGCACCTAGTAGAATTCCTGAAACACAGAAAACATCTCAAAAATGTTTATTGAGTAAACAATGTCTTCCTGCATCCTCACAACTGATCAGAAGAGTGGGTATTACCAATCTCAATGATAAAAATGAGGAAGTTCCTGAAATTCATCAAAATTGCCTTAAGATACAATATTATGCAATAATTTTCAAAATTTTAATGACATGAGAGAATGTTCATAATAAAATATTATCTTTACAAACACACACACACACACACACACACACACACACACACACACACACATGCTGAGGTATTAGTAGTGGTTATTTCTAAATCGGGAAATGAGGCTTTCCTGTATTCCTCATGACTGAGGTGGAAGGATTGCTTGAGCCCAGAAGTTTGCCATTGCAGTGAGCTATAATAGCACCACTGCACTGCAGCCTGTGTGACAGAGTGAGACTTTGTCTCTAAAAAGAAAAAAATTTTGTTGCCATTCGAGTTAGTCTCCATGCCCTTTAGTCACTATTCAAATTTCTGTCACCACAAACTAACTTTGCCTTCATATAATATAATTACACAGTTTGTACTCTTCCATGTCTGGCTTCTTTCTCAGCATAATACTTTTCAGATTCATCCATAATGTAGGCATCAGTAAGTTTGCTCCATTTTGTTAAGGAATAGTTTTCCTTTGTATATACATACAACAGTTTGTTTAGTTATTGAAGTACTGATGGGCATTTTCATTGTGCCTGGCATAAGTAAAGCTGCTATAAACATTCTTTAAAAATCTTTGTGTGAAAATAACTTTTCATTTATTCAGGTAAATAACTAGGTTTAGAAATTTCTAGATCTTTAGGTAGATGGATGTTCGAATGCCAAATAGTGTTCCAAATTGGTTGTAGTAATCTACAAACCTCCCCCAAACCTTCAGGACCATAGGAGAATCTCAACTGCTACACATCGTCACCAGTATTTTTTTGTCAGTGTTGCTAATTTGAGCTCTTCTGGAGAATGTACACTCTATTTAAGTTTATAATTTTTATTTCTCTGATGACTAATGATCTTAAGCAGTATTTTCAAATTTTTACTAGTCATTTATATATCTTCTCATTGAAGTGTATGTAAAAATATTGTCCATTTTAAAATTGAGGAATTAGCCTTGTTATTGGTTTATAAAAGTTTATTACATATTCTGGATGAAGTTCTTCCAGATATATTTACTATATATTAATGATATATTATATGTTATCAACTGTATATACATAAGCATTTAAGAAAAGATGAGGTTAAAGTAGAGAAAGTAGATATAAAAATAGTCTAAGAATGTTTAAAACTCTGAGTCATTGATCAGGGTTGACATATTAGCCTCTTTCAAAGCTTACCATTAAGAAATTTAAAATGACTTACATGTATTTAGCAACACCACTAGGCAAAGTACTGTGAAGTTTGCTATATAAAGAAGATTGAATCTCATTTCACAAGAATGAGAACTTCCTAGGAATACATGCTACGTGCTTATATTATCATTTGATTTAGTATTAAAACTGGCATATTGAAGGTGGTCAAACACATTTGTGGAGAGATTGAGATAAGTTAATTGGCTAATTATATCATTTAATTATCATAAAATAGAACCAATCACTAAGCTTTGGGAAAAAACAAAACCACTGCAAATAAAAGCAATATGTATGTTATGTATTGATGATGTTTGGCTTCATCTAAGTGAGAAATGGGCACAGTATGAAAACAAGATAAATAGGATGGAACACCCATCCACAGTTCCTAGATGTCCATAAATCCCATTTAGCCTAAGGCTAAGAATCAAATATTGCACTAATGTTTCTGGACATAATCAATTTCTTTCTCATGTACCATGACTCTTACTTTCTCCTGGATCAATCCTATCAGCATTCACACATGGTTTTTGTCTCCTTTCACTAACCCTCCTTTGACCTCATATTCTCCTCCAGGTTTCTCAGAGGTGAAAAAAGAAAAGGGAAAAAAAGTTTGCAAAAGTTGTTAACACCTGCTGCCTGTGCTTCCCAGTCTCCAATTTATTTTTCCAGTCTTTCCTATCTGGTTTCTGCCAACCACATGCCAAGGATATTACTCTTCAAGAAATCTGCAGAATGCAAAATCAATGAGCAGTTCTGTGTCCTAGTCTTATGTGAGAGTCTCTGCAGCACTCATCAGGACTGGGTCAATATAACAAAGTGGTTTATGTGGGAGCAGGAAACCACACTGCACGGATTGGGATGTCAGCTCTACTGCTTATTCAGACATCCTCCTCTGACCGTCATAGGATCTTTGTTGTTCCTTGAAAGTTGATTTTTTTTCTTCCCCACTTGGAGTCTTTGTACTTGATCTTTTTGCTTAGAATGTTCCTTTCTGTTTTGTCTCAATGAGATGAGTCAGACACCTCGGTTGGGAATGCAGAAATCATCCGCCTTCTGCGTTGATCTTGCTAGGAGCTGCAGTCAAGACCTGTTCCTATGCAGCCCAAAGCATATGAAAAAAGTAATAAAACCAAAGAGCTTCTGCACAGCAAAACAAACTATCATCAGAGTGAACAGGCAACCTACAGAATGGGAGAAAATTTCTGCAATCTATCCATCTGACAAAGGGCTAATATCCAGAATCTACAAAGAACTTAAACAAATTTATAAGAAAAAATCAACTCCATCAAAAAGTGGGCGAAGGATATGAACAGACACTTCTCAAAAGAAGACATTATGCAGCCAACAAACATATGAAAAAATGCCCACCCTCACTAGTCATTAGAGAAACGCAAATCAAAACCACAATGAGATACCATCTCACACCAGTTAGAATGGTGATCATTAAAAAGTCAGGAAACAACATGTGCTAGAGAGGATGTGGAGAAATAGGAATGCTTTTACACTGTTGGTGAGAGTGTAAATTAGTTAAACCATTGTGGAAGACAGTGTGGCGATTCCTCAACGATCTAGAACTAGAAATACCATTCGACCCAGCCATCCCATTACTGGGTATATACCCAAAGGATTATAAATCATTCTACTATAAAGACACATGCACATGTATGTTTATTGCAGCACTGTTCACAATAGCAAAAACTTGGAACCAACCCAAATGCCCATCAACGATAGACTGGATAAAGAAAATGTGGCACATACACACCACAGAAAACCATGAAACCATAAAAAAGATGAGTTCATGTACTTTGTAGGGACATGGATGAAGCTAGAAACCATCATTCTCAGCAAACTAACACAAGAACAGAAAACCAGACACCACATATGCTCACTCATAAATGGGAGTTGAATAATGAGAACACATGGACACAGGGAGGAGAACATCACACACCAGGGCCTGTTGTGGGGGTGAGGGAGCTAAGGGAGGGATAGCATTCAGAGAAATACCTAATGTAGATGATGGGTTGATGGGTGCAGCAAACCACCATGGCACATGTATACCTACGTAACAAATCTTCACATTCTACACATGTACCCCAGAACTTAAAGTAAAAGAAAAAAAGAAACCCACAACCCCCCACCAAAAAAAAAAGGAAAAAGCTCATCATCACTGGTCATTAGAGAAATGCAAAGCAAAACCACAATGAGATACCATCTCATGCCAGTTAGAATGGTGATCATTAAAAAGTCAGGAAACAACAGATGCTGGAGATGTGGAGATGTGGAGAAATAGAACACTCTTACATTATTGGTGGGAATGTAAATTAGTTCAACCATTGTGGAAGACAATGTAGCGATTCCTCAAGGATCTAGAATCAGAATTACCATTTGACCTAGCAATCCCATTACTGGCTATATACCCAAAGGATTATAAATCATTCTTCTATAAAGATACATACACACGTATGTTCGTTGCAGCACTATTCACAATAGCAAAGACTTGGAACCAATTGAAAATGCCCGTCGATGATAGACTGGATAAAGAAAATGTGGCACATATACACCATGGAATACTATGCAGCCATAAAAAGGATGAGTTCATTTCCTTCGCAAGGACACGAATGAAGCTGGAAACCATCATTCTCAGCAAACTAACACAGGAATAGAAAACCAAACACCGCATGTTCTCACTCATAAGTGGGAGTTGAACAATGAGAACATATGGACCCAGGGAGGGGAACATCACACACTGGGGCCTGTCAGGGGGTGGGGGCTAGGGGAGAGATAGCATTAGGAGAAACACCTAATGTAGATGATGTGTTGATGGGTGCAGCAAACCACCATGGCATGTGTATACCTATGTAACAAACCTGCATGTTCTGCACATGTACCCCAGAACTTAAAGTAGAATAATAATAACAATAATAGTAATAAAAAGAAAGCTCCTTTCCCAGGCCCTCCCTATCCTTCATTTCTCTGCTCACGTTAATTCCCCTCAGAGAGGGCTTCCCTGTCCTCCCTTGTACATTAATGTTTTTTCCCCTGTAATTTCTATATCTGTCCCTGAAGCAAGGCCCATGGGAGTCACAGCTTGGCCACACTCTGACTCCATGACCTGGGCCAAGTGTAGAACTTCTTTGCACTGCACTTTTCTCTTGCATACATTACCATGACGCCCACCACAACAGATTGCTGTAAGCATCCAGGGAGTTAATGCAGGCAAACTGCTTGTTATAGGGCTTGCCACATAATCTGCTATTGTTATAAGAAAAGTCCACACTCGCTTTTCCCTTCCTAGGGATGACTAAAAAATCTGCTGTGGTTAAAATTGCCTACTTGTCTCTTCTAGAGAAAGATCTCCAATAACTGGAACAGACTGCCATACCTGTTGGGAAAATAAAGTTATTCTTTTTAGAGATGGTCACACTAGAGAAAGAAAAAGGGTAAATAGGTCTCCAAAAAAAAAAAAAAATTAGAAATGAGCCTTCCGCATGCCCTTTAATAGAAGTGTTTTTGTTTTTGTTTTTGTTTTTGTTTGTTTTGAGATGGAGTCTTGCTCTGTCACCCAGGCTGGAGTGCAGTGGCCAGATCTCAGCTCACTGCAAGCTCTGCCTCCTGGGTTTATGCCATTCTCCTGCCTCAGCCTCTGGAGTAGCTGGGACTACAGGCGCCCACCACCTCGCCCGGCTAGTTTTTTGTATTTTTTTTAGTAGACACGGGGTTTCACCGTGTTAGCCAGGATGGTTTCGATCTCCTGTCCTCGTGATCCACCCGTCTCAGCCTCCCAAAGTGCTGGGATTACAGGCTTGAGCCACCATGCCTGGCAATAGAAGTGTTATTTAACTTTTATGGGTGTGTCATAGAGAAGACACTAGTTTCTGCCCGGTGAGTTTACCAACAAAATAAACAAACAAGGGAGGCAGTGGGCCATTTGATAAACCTTCTCAGAAGACTCACAGAAACTGGAGAATCAAAATTAACCGGCTGTGTTTGTGTGTTTGTTCACTTTTAACTTCTATCTGGGTTGAGCTTTAATTTCTGCCTGAGCACATGCTACCCTTTTTATTATGAATTTTTCCCTGAAGAAACATGTGTCCTAGTCTTCTCTCTCCTGCATTTTCTCATAGAACTTGTGATCCCAGTATACGAAGAGGTGTGTGTAAGGCCGTGTGACATTATGGCTAAGCACAAAGCTGTTATCAGACCATTCTAGTTCTATCATTTGAACACTGCCCAATCCAGAGAGATTTTCCTAATGTGTTAAACCTCATTTTGAAACTAAGGAAAGTATTGTCACCCATCCCATAGAGTTGTGCAAAGGTTTAAATTAGATGATTCATGTAAAGCCCTTGAAGCTTGCCTGGTCTGGAATAAGCAATGGTTCAATATTTGATTGCTTTCCTCTGCCCCCATATCATTAGGATGAGTCTGACTATGTTTACCACTACTAGAAGCATCATCCAGGAGGGCTCTCTCTTCTCTCCAGTCTTGTCACTTAGTGTTCCAGTTTCTGACTCTTCCTGAAACTTGGATGACCATACTTCATGGAAGACATCCAGGGAGAGACTGGGCTGCCCTTCTTGGGGAGGTGGAAGAATAGAGAGTGAACCATGTACATATGTTTGAAGGTCTCTTCCACCTTTGTGACTCAAAGACAACAAAAATCTAAACACTGGTGATTAATATATCAGCTGTTTAAAAATCTACTTCATGTCTTGATTTCTTCCTCCTTGCAAATTTCGAACTACGCCTAACTAACCAAATGACTCTAGGATGGTTGGGAAGAGCTTGGTGTCTTTCTGTCATAGAAGAGACATGTGAAAGCAGATTACATCAGCTCTAAAGTTCATTAGAGCACCAAGAAACCATGATCCTTCTTCCCTTGCTGCAAACAAACAAACAAAAGAACAAGACAATGTGCTTGTGTATTTTTTAGGCCTCTAACTGAACTCTCAAACTGTGGTTAATCATACTCTGTTTTTTTTTTTTTTTTCAAACCCATCATTATCTGATTATTCCCTTCATGAAAGAGTCCCTCCGTGGTCCCCTCCTCTCAAGAATGAAGGGAGTGAGGCCTAGCTGCAGCCCATCACTCTGCCCACTGAATACATGAAGACCCAGGGTCTTTGGTTGATAACTGTCGCTTGCAGACCAAGCTGAAGCAAGAGTCTAACCTTATATTACAAGTGAAGACCCTTGTCAGAGGATGAGTTCTCTAGGCAGAGCCTTGTTTGAAAAAGAGAAATATCCCTCTTCAACTGACTGAACTCTTTCCTGATTAACACTGGATAAATATGGAGACTATTACTTAGATACCACATGCTGGGAAGCAAATGTGATAATTATTATCTGTCAATCTGCAGAACCCCGTGCCCACCCCCAAGCCCAGTCTCAACTCCAGTGAAATGCTACCATTTCAATCTCATCTGCGAGAGAGGCAAATGGAGAGAGGACAATGACTATGGAGAAAGCTGAGAGCACCCCAGCTGTCAAAGCATGTGTAGGAGGCAGCGGATGGTTTGGGTGTCATCACATTAGCGATCTCTTGAATGAAGGGAAAAATGAAAAGGAAGTCTGGCTGCTTTGCGCTTGAAAAGGAGCAGCAGTTGAAAGCATTAAAATTAGATGCCATTTTGCTGAAGATCATGATTATTTAAAATGTCAGTTGTTTTCCCTAAAACTATCATTTATGATGGAACACAGTGAAGAATATCAACATAACTAGAGATTGAGCCTTTTCTACATGTCACAGAGTGATGAAAAATGCACTATTTCAGATGGTGCTGAGGGCTCACAATGGTGGCGGGTGTGTGTTTGGATGTGAACATGTACGCATTTCCAATGCTGCTCTGAATTCCCCTCTCCTTATTAGGAGAGCTGGCCTTCAGCCCACCACACAGGCTGGAGAAAACAGCGGGGGGACTTTCCATGGGTAGAGAGGAAGGAGAGATTCAGCAAGACACAGTGAAACACCAAAAGACACGGTCCCAAAGAGATACCACGAGCCTGTGTATAAAGGTGATGATGATGTTGATGTAATAACAATAGCTAGCATTTGCATACTGTTGAGTGTAGTTCTAACTTTATTTATGTGAATCCACTGAATGCTTACTATAGCCTCATGAGTTAGGAAACCTTTTTACCTTTTTTTTTTTTTTTTTTTTTTTTTTTTTTTTTTTTTTTTTTTTTGAGAAGGAGTTTCACTCTTGTTGCCCAGGCTAGAGTGCAGTGGCATGATCTCGGCTCATTGCAACCTCCACCTCCTGGGTTCAAGCAATTCTCCTGCCTCAGCCTCCTGAGTAACTGGGACTACATTCGTGAGCCACCACACCTGGTTAATTTTGTATTTTTAGTAGGGGGGTGGTTTCACCATGTTGGTCAAGCTAGTCTCGAACTCCTGACCTCAGGTGATCCACCACCTCGGCCTCCCAAAGTACTGGGATTATAGGCATGAGCCACTGAAAGCAGCCCAGGAAACATTTTTAATCCCCTGTTTACAGATGAGTAATCTAAAGATCAGGGCAATAACTAGCCCAAGGTCAAATGATGGTGGGGACTGGCTCTGGGAGTTGGCTCCAGGGTTTATACCCTTATCTTCCTAGTTGGATGCTTCTCAGAGTAACGGTCCAGATAAGCACAATGATTAGTGTGAAATAGCAGTTGGCTCATAAACAGGGAACAGTCAGGACAATTACTAGAGAAATACCCAGGTGTAATGAGGGGTACAGCATGGGGCTGCAGCATGGAAAAGGCCAGTTGGACTCTGACAATATGAAACCCAGGAGGCAACTGGGCCAAACTGTGAGTGACCCCAAGGAGCCAGCTAGAGCATGCCTAGCATGTGCATACGAGCACAGAGTCCTAGGATGCATCTTTTTGTCAAGAATATCTTATTCATTTTTGTTCGTTCAACACTGTCATTTCCTTCCAACCACAGGACCTGTGCACATTCTGCTGTCTCCTCCTGGAATGCTTTCACCAGAGGATCTTTCCCTGATCATCCAAAATACTAGTTCAGCAGGCCCTTTCCCCTTCTTAGCACTCAATACCATGGAAAAGTAATTTATATGTAGTCATTGTTTTTGTTGTCTCTTCCAATAAAATTCAAGCTTCTAGAAAACATATGCTATATCTATTTTTTAAACATCAATTATCCAAATTCTAGCACAGGCAAATAGAATTACTAGTAATAATAGTTGTGAATACTTTTTTACTGTAGCCTACTCTGTTCTAAACGTTTATATATATTATGTTTGAAATCCCCACAATAGGTCTATAGGAGGGGTATTTTATGATTTCTCTTTACAGTTGGGGAAGCTAAGTCATACATTTTTAAATCCTATTGATGTAAGTAGTATAGCCAAAATCTGAATACAGGCATTTGGGCCCTAATATCTACTCTTTTAATTTCACTTAAGTAAACTGTCCTTTCTACAGATCCTCAAGTAAAATGTATTAAATGGAGAGATGAAGGAATGAATTGATGTCTTCATGACGGACCAAAATAATGTCTTGTGAGGTTCAGTGGCTATGACAGAACCCAACCTGGGAGGAAAACTCTGAAGAATTCTAATCACAGTAACTCTCCATAGAGACAGGAAGCTGACTCTACTCGTTAGGTAGGACTTGGCCTTGGGAGAGTCTGAGGTAAATCTAAACCTAAACCAGACAAAAGTCTCAAGGACCACAGCTCAGACAGATCATAGGGTGATTTCACTGCACTGCTTTTCTTGTTCCTTTGCAATTTCTAGATGTTTTTCAGCATATATATATATATGGTTTTTTTGAGATGGAGTCTCGCTCTGTCACCCAGGCTGGAGTGCAGTGGTGCTATCTCGGCTCACTGCAACCTCCACCTTCCAGGTTCAAGCGATTCTCCTGCCTCAGTCTCCTGAGTAGCTGGGATTACAGGTGCCCGCCACCATGCCTGGCTAATTTTTGTATTTTTAGTAGAGACAGGGTTTCCCCATGTTGGCCAGGCTGGTCTCGAACCCCTGACCTCGTGATCCACCTGCCTCAGCTTCCCAAAGTGCTAGGATTACAGGCGTGAGCCACCATACCCGGCCTTCAGCATCAATTATTAAGGAACAAATGGAGACCACTCACATGACTAATACCTTGAGTGTGAATATTTTCATCAAATTAAGCAGAGCTGTGATCATGTTGATTAATTCATCCACCTATCAGTCACTGAGAAACCCTTCTATATCAAGCCCTCCATGAAGCAGACAAGAAGACAGGACTAGATGTACAAAATATTTATTGGGGAAATAAATCTCTTCACAGGAACATCAGTAAAGGAGAAAGGGGAGGGTGAGCAGGAATAAGTTGGAAGAGGATTCAGACTATGATATAGGGTCTTCACCTTTGAAAAGAAAGAAGGAAGAAAGAAAATGGGATATGAAGAGGCTTGGACCACAGAGCAACTCTAAGAAAGTCTCAGCCAGGTCTGTGGGGAGTCCATGAGCAGGAGTGGCTCATTACAGGAGTCCCAATGATAGTAGCCCCACTATCCTCGAATAGTGACTGGGAACAGTGTAGGTAAGTGAACATGGCCTCAGGTGACTGCTGCAGTGGATTTGAGGATAAGGTTTGGCAGCTGGAGGCTGTCAATCCATTGTGCTTTCGGTAGCAGGTCCTCTTGCAGGGAACTCTGAGTGATGCAACTCCATGGCCTCTACGCTGCATTCTTTAATGCTTCATTCACGTGCCACCCCCTCTTTGAAGCTCTCCCTATTCACCGCATCTGGCAATAAACTCTTCCTCTAAAACTTTTGGCACTTTCATCTTGTGTTTTGCCTTTTCATGTATCATATTAAATTTTAGTTTAATTGTGTATGGCAAAGTTCATGATGGGGCTGGGGCACTCTAACCTGCATGCTTATATTGACTATTCTCAAATTTCAGAACTCACAGCGACATCTGGACACCCATGGCCTTTGCAGAGAAAATGCAATGAGAACTTTGACAAAGAGATCATTGAAATGCTTTTGGTGCCATCCTAATGAATATTGCTCTTGGGGTCCTGAGTAGGCACGCTGAGTAAAGGCAAAACATATGTCCCTCCATGTATGGTGTTCAGGATTGGTTGGGAAGGGCATTTTTAAGTGGCACATACCATGTGGCCAATGCTGTCCCTTGAGGAACTTGTTCTTAATCCTTGGCAGACAGGATATCACACTGGAAGGACCAGCTTATCTTTGTGTTCTATCATGAAGCAGCTACTTATCAACGAGACCCTCAAAAGCTGACCAAAAGAGCCCACACAGCTTAAGCCTTTCCTGCCTCAAATCTGGATTAAGAACTACCTATATGTGTCCCACTGGGTAAAAGTAGAAAAAGCTAGGTGGGAGGCTGGAGGAGTCCTCAGGGATGGGAAAATCATATTTACTAGCTGGTATTAACCCATAGGCTTTAAGTTCAGCTTTAGGTAGAAAATTTCTCCTACTAGTCACTGGTTCCCTGCTCAAATATCATACTCCTGAGAATAAATGTCTTTCTTCTCTGCTCTGTTCGCTGATGTGTGCTGTGCTTTCAAGTACTAGCTCTGCTGGTTTCTCAATTGTCTCTCCTCATCAGAGAATACAGTGTTGCCTCTGACCAGCTAAAGCATTAGACTTGCTACCCGCAAAAGACCTTACAGGAACCAGCAACTTATCTTTCTTTATTTCTGAAGGAAATTTCATACCCTCATTCCCTATCACCAGCATATAGCCTCTGACACTTCCACCCACTTATGAACCTCTGCTTTTTTGGATCATAACTGGCATTGAGACACTTCTGGTACACCATGTCTATTCCATGGAAGCATTGCTGTCTTTTTACAACAGCCAGTTATAGGGGAAAATTGAATTTTAGGGTGGAAAAGCCTGGTCATAGGAAGCTATAATTAACTCTAGAATTGACCGCCTTTCCTGTTATATATTTTCATATTATCATGCACATTCCTTTTAAGGCAGTTGTCACAATTTTAATTATTGTTGTAATTATGGAGTAATGCTTCCCTCTACTTTAGTGGCTTCCTAAGATCTTGCTATCTTGTTCACTGCTGTATCCCCAGCTGCTGGCATAGGCCACGGCACATAAAAAGAAGCAATTAATATTTGTTCAGTAAATGGATGAATAAATTAACGAATGACTGTCAAAGGATCTACTGAGTAAGGTTAAACTCACACTTTGAAATTAGAAATCTCTACTATATCTCTACTATATAGGTTTTGGTACCAACCTATATACAAATTCTAGAGACTGTTCAGTGTATCCTGGTAGCTTCTGAGTTCTCCTCTGTAAAAAAGCTTTTGAAATCACCTAGCTATGGTGTTTATCACCCCAATAGAGGCTAGGGTTTACTTAGTCTATTGAACCAACTTGTTTTGTATAAGATTCTAGTGTGTGTGTGTGTGTGTGTGTGTGTGTGTGTGTGTGTGTGTGCATGCACACGGGTGTGTCCCTTTCTAATATTTTACAAGTTTGGAAGCAGTTTACAGAAAATGACCTCTAAGTCAGCTCAAAAGTTACATTTGTATTAGAACTTAGGCTTGCCATGTTTCTGGCTTTGTTCAGCTTTGTTTCTATCCTAGATCATGTTGAATTTGTCCCACACTATAGGTGTGAAAACAATTACTTCCTGTTTCAGAGAGCTATTAGGCTAAACATATGTGTTTGCTCAAAATATATGTTTTAAATACTAAGCCTCTATCAGTTAATTTCTTCTTTAAAAAAGCTTTGCTTCCTTCTAATACGCTGGTTGTTGATCTATCTGTTAATGAAAATGAAGACAGTGCTACTGCTCACTGCTGTGCTGGTCAGAGAGTTGTGCCTGAATTCTTGACATAATTAATTGTTTGGTCTTTGTTATGGCATCAGAAGTATTTTAGCTAGCTCCTCAAGTTTTAGAAACTGTTTTTATTCTGAAATAATTTTAGATGAACACAGAAGTTGCAAGAATAGTGCAGAGAGTTCCTACGTCCACTTCATTTGGTTTTCTCCAATGAAAGCATCTTTCATTACCATGGAAACCATTGGCACTATACTAATAACAAAACTACAGATCATATTCAGAATTCACCAGTTTTCATGTAAACTCATTTGTGTGTGTGTGTGTATAGTTCTGACATTTTACTCCCTGTATGGATTCATGTAACTGCCAGCACAATGAATATCACCTCTTGATAGTTACATATTCCTCCAACACTTGAAAACTTCCCATCTGTTCTCCATCTCTATAATTGTGTCGTTTTGAGAATGTTAAGTCATATAACATGCAACCTTTTGAGACTGGTATTCTACTTCTGAGTTTACTGCCCTTGAGAATAACCCAAGCTGTTTTATATATCAGTGATTTTTTCCCTTTTCACTGCTTAGTAGTATTCCATTGTATGACTGTATGTGTTTGTTCAGCCATTCATCCCTTGAAGGGCATTTAGGTTTTTCCAAGTTCGGGGCTAGCACAAATGAAGCTGCAGTTTTTAATTTTTATGAATGAAGCTGGACATTTGTAACAATGTTTATGTGCAAAATGTTTTCATTTCTGTATGATTAATCCCAGGAGTTGAGTTGGTAGCTCATATAAAACGCATTTTTTAACTTTATAAAACACTGCCAAACTTTGTTCCAGGATAGCGATACAACTTTGCATTCTCATCAGCAAAGTCTGAAAGATCCAGTGTCTCTACATCTTTAATAGCACTTGGTATGGTCAGCATACACATTTTTAATTTTAACTATTTTATCAGGAATGTACCCTATTTAAAAAGTTATTTTTTTGCAAGAATCTGAGATAAAATGCATTTCTCCATTGGGCAGAGTCACAACAGAACCAGCGTAACTCAGTGAAACTTTCCTTCAATAGCTATGGCAGAGCGAGTTAATGTTTTTGCACCAAATGTCAAACAAATGGGTATTACAGAATTCTGTAATTTATAAAATATTATATACATGAATTATTTTCTTGTATTATCACTCATAAGAAACATGTAGGGAGAAATTAGAGGATAACTGGATTAACTAGATACAAGACTTTTTGAGTGACAGGAAAGATATTTTCCTAACTGTAGAAATGGAGAAGTCATCAGAAAAGTAATATAAACAAAGCTAGTTTTTTGGAAGATCCACGTAGTTTCACTGTGGTAGTTGGACTAAATGGAAAGGATAGTAGAGTGGAAACTGAACAAGCATGCTTACAGAAACTTCATAAAAATGTATACAAGGCCAGTGGTAGAAAAAAATAGGATACAGGAAGAACATGTTGTGAAATAAGAACTTATATATCAAGGGAGTCATGAAATTTAGGATGACTCTAGGGTTATTAAAACAGAAATAAGAAAGTCAGAATTAAAAGCTGGTAAAAACAGAGTGGTAGTGATAATTAACTCAACCACCACTAGCAACACCTGGCTGTACTAAGTGCTTTCTTTGGTAATCTTTACCATAGTCCTACAAAACAAGAACAATCAGCTCCAACTACAGACGAGGAAACTGAACATCACAGATGTCAATAATTTGTCTGAGATCAAACAACGAATAGATTTCTCTTTCTATCTGTGTAATGAGACAGTAGTGCTATCAATATGATTATTGAAATATTAAAATAAGATCATATCTACAAACTTCTAAGGGCCATATAAATATTATCTAGTATTGTTTTGGCAATAATTCTTCTCTAAAGATTGAATGTACCAATGGTTTCCAGGATTTAAATAATGGGTACAATTTCTCTTCAGAAAAAAGACATTACCACACAATAAATATTTTCTATATTCAAAATAAAAGCTCTTTGGGTTTCATTCCAAGATCTCCCATCAGAGACCTTAATTTAAAAATGAATATGACAGGGAACTCAGAATTCTTTTAATTTTCCATCAATTATGTATAATATAAATGTGCATATAAACAAATATTGCAGTAGAAAAATAATACTTTATCCTCATTTTTCTAGAGTGTCAAAAATGATAAATTTGAATATTTGTGGTAAACAATCAGCAAAAATGTCAGAAACATTACTTCCGCAAGCCAGTGTCTCATTGTCAGCTCTTTGTAATCAGTTTAATTTTTATTGAGGAAAAGCAACAATCACAAATCAGCCTTCTTGCGTCCTTTGAATTCTTATGGCTGCAAATGAGGCTTCCAGCCATGTCAATTTCATTTTGCAAAGGCAATATGTTGAATCATTAATTACCTAAGAAGATTCTGAATCCTTATCTCCTTCTGGTAAAAATAAATAAATAAATATATATATATATATAATATATATATATATATATGTGTGTGTGTGTGTGTGTGTGTGTGTGTGTGTGTGTGTGTGTGTGTGTATTATATGTATACATACAAATCAGATTGGAACCTGGGGCTGTAAAGTCATCTTTTCTTAAAATGCCGTCTGCCAAATTTCACTTCAGAACATCAGAAATCTTTAAAGGTGAGGGAAGGAGAGACAAGTAGGGGCAGTGAAGCATCAGAGTGTCAAGCTGTCTTATCATAGGAGCCTGTGCTGTTCCCTCCTCCCTAGTCTCACCAGCTCCAGGCCCCCTTGGATTACTGATACAGCCAGCTATCTCATCCCCCCCACTGTCAGCAGCCCTGTCTGCTCATAAATCTGAGCAGCCAGAACAGTCACTCCATAATGCCTATCTGGCCACATTTCTTTCTGACTCATAATCTCCCGAAGGCCTTCCATGCCTGTGATGTCAGGGCTCCCTAAAAGGCCAGCAAGGTGCTTTCCACTCAACCCCCACATACCTCGTCAGCATCCTCTCTCACTATCATCTATCTGATAAACCATGCTCCTGCCATGTGTAATTAAAAAAGTCACTTTAACTCTAGGCTTATTATTGTAGTAATCTCTGCCTGAGGCAAAATTCATGACTCAGTTTATGTTTTACCTCTTCTAAGTCTTCCATAACTCTCCGACTACCAATCACCATTTTTCATCCACCTCAATCATGAGACTGAACATGGTGTCCTGCAAATTGGTTTCAACAACCTTTGATAGTGATTGCATGTTGTTATGATCGTCCTTTGTCTTTTTTCCATCCTCCAATAGTTTGTAAGATGCGTGTAACAAGGCAGAAAAAGGAAATATCATGTCATATTTGACAGCATAAATGCAGTCCCAGTGTTACATATGTAGTTGACAGGGAAACAAATGTCATCTATGAAGGTATTTGAAATAAAAGAGAGGAAGAAAGAAAGGAAAGAAGGGAGGGAGGCGAAGAGAAAAGAAGGGAGGGAGGGAGGGAAGAAGGAAGGAAAGAAGGAAGGCAAGAAGGAAGGAAGGAAGGAAGGAAGGAAGGAAGGAAGGAAGGAAGGAAGGAAGGAAGGAAGGAAGGAGGGAAGGAAGGCAGGCAAAGGAAAGGAAATAAAAAATCATGTCAAAGACTAAGGTGCAGTGGGTGGGCTGGATGTCCATTCTACTCTTAATTCTTCTCTCATCATCATGTTAAGAGTCCTAATAAATGTTTATACTATTTGAGCATAAGTTTTGCATCTTTAAAATAAGATAAAAATAATTCCTAGGATTCATTTTAACTTGAAAATTCTGATTCTCTAACTCATTATCGGCATCCTCAAGGTAATTTTAGCAGCAGAAAAAGGCTGGACTTCTGGTGAAGTTGGACATGTCTATCTCACTGTTGGAGCTCAGGAGCTGCCTCACCACACAGTCTTCATTTAGCTCTACCCTGGCACAAAAAATCTTTCTCTCTTTTTTTCTTTTTTCTTTTTTTTTTGAGACGAAGTCTCGCTCTGTCGCTCAGGCTGGAGTGCAGTGGCATGATCTTGGCTCACTGCAACCTCTGCCTCCCAGGTTCAAGTGATTCTCCTGCCTCAGCCTCTCGAGTACCTGGTACTACAGGTGCCCACCACCAAGCCCGGCTAATTTTTTGTATTTTTGGTAGAGACAGGGTTTCACCATGTTAGCCAGGATGGTCTCCATCTCCTGACATTGTGATCTACCTGCCTTGGCCTCCCAAAGTGCTGGGATTACAGGTATGAGCCACCAGGCCCAGCCTCTACATATTTATCATAAAAAAACACCTGCACGCTAATGCTGGCATTCTGAATGTTCTGCATGTCTCATCATTCTGAAACATGACCAAGCCTTGTCCAGGTCTTTCCAATACTCCAAAATGTCTGATAACTGGGACTACATCTGTAGAAGACCAAACCTCTCCTTAGAGTTTGACATTATACCACATTTGTACATTCAACACATATTTATTAAGGGGTTGTTCTATGACTAATACTATACTAGGCACTAGTGGTATGATTAAAAATTAGACATAATTCTTTCTTTCATAAAGCTTTAAGTCTAGTTGGAAGATTAAACAATGGTATCTATCTTAATAATTTTTGTATTAAAACAGAAAGCCCAACTCAACATGGATAGGAAAAAGAAATATATTGGCTGTAACTGAAGAGACTGTCTGTTGGTCCAATTCAGACAGAGATTGATCAAGGTTCTCAAATGATAATCATAAAGAAAGGACACACACACACACACACACACACACACACACACACACACACACACACAGGCACATTTTCCTTTCTCTTTCTTCACTACATGATGGCTACCTCAGCTTCAGCCCCTACATTTTTCCTGATTTATGTCGACAGGAAAGAGAAAGCTACATCTCCAGCAACTTTTTTTTATGGCCCAGAATTGAGTTTCATTATGCTACACTGTCCTGATTTGAAGTCAGAGGCCCATCCTGGAAGCAGTTACCATGAGCAGAGGGGAGGATGCAGTGTTTATTTTAGTCTCAGTCATAGGATCCTGCCCTGGAGCCCTGGGCTGAAGTCAGCTTCACTTAAAGCTTATGGGCTCTCAAAAACTAAATTGCGCTTCTCTTTCCCCAAAAAGTAAGAGGGGATATGGGCAGCAAAACCCCCAAATTTGCTTTAATATAACTTAAAGGTTGGCAAATGATAGGAGAGAAAAGAACAATGAGAAAATCAAAGAAAATGTCTGAAAGAGCATGGCCTGGGAAACTCGCCCTGAAGAAGTGATCATTCCACAAAACAGGATCTTTCAAAGGACAGTAAGGAAACAGCCATAAGGCCATCCATGGGAATCGTATTTCAGACATGGAAAACAGTACAAATGCCTGAGTCTCAGAGGAGGTTGGTTGCTTCTGGGCAGCATGAGATCAGGTGCCTGCATTGTGGTGGGATAGGAAGAAAAGGGTAAGGTGGCGGGGAAGGGGTAAGCAAGCATTCCAACATGTCAACTGCATTCTAAATATTATAAGAAGTCACTAATGGATTTATTCCTCTCAGTCCTCAATACTCCTATGCTAATTATTCAGCAAATCTTCATATATTATTTATTCAATAAATAAACATACTGAAGGTGTTAAGAAGTAGGCATGCTTCCAGCTTTCAAGAACCTCACAGTCTAAGGAGTGGGAGGAAGCCAAGACAACAATACCACAGCAAGATAACAGGAAAAGCAGCCACACATAAGCATCTGCCAAAGCCGCCTGGAACTGCACTAGGTATGTCGTCTGCATGGTCATTAATTCCCCTACAAGCAATTTACCAGATAAGTGTCATTTTCCAGAAAGAGGGCACCCACGTATCCCAAGCTTGCCTGATGTCTCACCCATAGATTAACTGGTAGAGATAGGGTTTGAATTTAAACCTGGCTGACTTCTCATAATATTTACAAGACCTGCTTAAATGTAATAACAAAGCAGTCATTTACATTTAGTTTCTGCTAGTTTTCAAAACAGTCCAATGATAGATAATAACTTCTCTCTAATAATAAAAGCAACACGGCCTCAAATAAATAAACACTTTTCCAAGGTCACAGAGCAAGAGCATAGCACGGAAACCGGGCTCATCTGCGTGCCAAGCCAGTGTTCTCTGTCCTGCCATGCTGCCTCCTAGATCCTGAAAAAGTATTTTGCTGATTCAGAAAAAGGAGGGCGCAAGTCCAGTTGAAGAATTGTGGAAGCCTTCTTGTTGGGGCAGCAACTTGCTGCTGAGGCATTGACTGAACCTGGGCAATCAGATTAGGGGAGATTTTAACTATGGGAGCTCTAGCAGTTCCCACTATCCCTCTCTCCCCATTCAAGGAGCTCCTCAGGGGGTCCTGAAGTAGGGATTAAACACATGTCTCTGACAGGCATGCCCTTGAGGATGGACCCAGGTTAGTTGGGATCCCCACTCTGTTGACAGCCTCCTCTCTTTCCCTCTTGGCTTTCAAACAAAATTAGCTCCTGACAAGAAGAGGAAAGAAGGGACCTGACAGTTTTGGCTTCTCTACCTAAAGGCTAACCCAGTTCTCACAGTGTAGTGCTCAGCTGTCCCATCAACTGGCATCCTCCATGCCAGAGACAACCATGGGTACCCCAGGGGAAAGAAGCTGTGTCAGGACCCATGGTGGCTTGTGTCATCTCTCCTGGATTAGTCCTTCAGGGATGCACATCTTAGTCTTGCTTCCCCATAACATATGTCAATTAACTTGCTTTGAGCATGCAGTATGGTCCAAGCACTGGACTGGTACACTCAGTAAATAACACAATAGTACTTGCCCAGCTTCATGGTGCTTTTAGTCATTAAACACATATCTCTGACAGGCAAGCCCTTCAGGATGGGTCCAGGTTGGCTGGGGCCCTCACCCTGTTGCAAACCTCCTCGCCTTCCCTGCTGGCCTCCAGGAAAAAATAGCTGAAAATTAACTGTCGAGGAGAGGAAACACCAAGAATTACAGTTTGGTGTGATTTTCCTTATGTATGTATTTATTTATTGAAGGAGGTGTATTAGATTCCTCAGTTGCTCCTAGAGGAGTCTATAATGCACACGAGCTCTCTCCTGTGGACCATAAGGCCTGCAAATCCAG
The DNA here is from genome assembly GCF_007565055.1 of Rhinopithecus roxellana. Taxonomy (NCBI): domain Eukaryota; kingdom Metazoa; phylum Chordata; class Mammalia; order Primates; family Cercopithecidae; genus Rhinopithecus; species Rhinopithecus roxellana. The sequence continues at coordinate 162,638,417 of NC_044550.1, read as the reverse complement.
GCTAAACTCCTGGGTTTTCACTTCCATCTAAACCTCATGGGAAACATGTCTTCCTTTAAGTTTGCTGACAGTGCAAATTTCATAAAATTTTTTTCAATACATATTTATTAATTTGAATTATAAAATAATCTGTTTAAAGGGCACATATTAAGGGATCATGCATTTTGGGAAACAGACAGAGCTGGTGCCTGTCACACAGGCATGCCCCTCTCCCTTGGAAGCCACTCTAGTGCCCGCAGGGAAAACTTTCAACTGCTTGGTTTAGATACAAGACCTTCTGTGTTCTTGAATCCTGGTCTGTATTTCTAGCATCACTTGCCACCATTTGTCCAGGCTTCTGGGCAGCTCCCACACTGTCTTCAGTGCTGTTCTCCCTATCAAGACTGCCTTATCCTACCGTTCTCAAAAATGGGTTGTTCTATGATCCCACTTAATAGCACACACTATGTAAACTGTGCCCCGAATCCTTCAGGCAAAATATATGGGTCTTGCTGTGATCCTGAACCAGCCCTTCAAGGTGCTAATAGGACACTTATCACAATACAGCCCAGGTAGGTGTATATGTGGCCATGATAATCTGTGACTCCCCCATCCTCTACATGTAGCACAGGGCCTTGCCTTGCTCATGGAAGGTACATGACTTAATGATTACATTCACGGTAAAATGTAAGATGGTGGATTTCATAGAGCTTAAGTTGCAGGGCAGCAGCCTGACAAAAGCACAAGGGAGAGAAAAGAAAAGGGGATTGGTATGGTACATTTGTTTAGCTAAATACAGTTGTGTTGGAAAATCCCTATAGGAAGCCTCCGGGTCTTCCTTTCCCATCTACACATGGCTGGAGGTCAATTTCTTAGAAAAAAAAAGTGAACAATAGTGAAAAGAAAATAATACCAGCCAGCATAAAAATTGAGCTATATGGCTTTTGTACTAATAACATTTTTATCACAGATGTAACATACGCCCATTATAGAAAATTTAGAAAACACTAACAAGCAAAGAGAGAAAAAAAAAAGATAACATTAATTCCACAACAGAGAAAGAGCCACTATTAATTATTTAGCATATACTTTTCATATTTTTGTTTTCATATGGTACCTAAAATATATATTCCATCCTTTATCCCTATCCCTCTGATATGGTTTGGCTGTGTCCCCACCCAAATCTCATCTTGAATTGTAGTTCTCATAATCCCCACATGTCTGGGAGGGACCAGGTGGGAGGTAATTGAATCATGGGGGAGGGGTTTTTCCCATGCTGTTCTCATGATAGTAAATACGTCTCACAAGGGTCCATGGTTTTATACAGGGCAGTTCCTCTGCCTGCTGCCATGTAAGATGTGCCTTTGTTCCTCCTTCTCCTTCCACTATGATTTAGAGGCCTCCCCAGCCATATAGAACTGTAAGTCCATTAAACTTCTTTTTCTTTACAAATTATCCAGTCTCAGGTATTTCTTCAAAGCAATATAAAAATGGACAAGTACACCCTCCTTCATTTTTCTCTTCTTTCCCTGCTGTTCCTTCTTCTTTTCCTGCCTTCCATCACCTTTTCATTCTTTATCCATATTAATATAGGCAATTATTCAAAATATAAGATTCTAAATAGTGTTTGCAGAATGCCACCTTATATGTAAAATCCAGGGAGAATAAGAAAATATAAGTTTGATTTTGCTTATATTTCTATCAAGGTTCTAGAAAGACACACAATGAAAATAAAAGTGGTTGCTGATTGGAGTGAGCTGGGGCAAACTAGATGGATTAGGGCAAAAGTAGAAGAAGAATTCTTACTTTTCACCAAGTATCATTCTATAGTACAAATACTCCTTGACTTACACTGGGGTTACACCCTGAGAAAACCATCATGAGTTGAAAACATAGCTAAGTAGAAAAATGCATTTAATACACCTAACCTTCCAAACATCATAGCTTATCTTATTCTACCTTAAATGTACTCAGAACATAGTACTTTGATTTTGCATCAGATGAACATAGTTCCTTGTAAACAAAAATAATAGTGTTGCAGGTCACACGTGCTTTCCTCTACTATGCTTTTGTACTCCCTCAACTAGTGTCCTCTTGAATCTAGGTGGCATCTCAGACTGCTTGTCCAATAGAATGTGGTGGGAGTGTTGCTGTGTCAGTTCTGGATGTCATGGATTGGTCTAGATGCTTTCTGGGAAGCTAGTTACCATACAAGAAGTGTGACTACCTGTGTACCATCATCCTCTGGGAGCCCCAGTTTTGCACAGAGGCCAACAAATATCAAAGCACTAGTCATATGCATAAAGAAATCACCAGGCATTCTGCTCAGTCACTCCTCCAGATGTCACCAGCCTCAGCAACAATCTCACTGCAACCTCATCATGAGAGATCCCCAACAAGACCCCGTCCAGTCAAACCACAGAAATCTGGAAGTCACAGTAATGTATTTTATTAAATAAAAAAACATTTCAGGGTAGTTTGGCATGCAAGACAATCTGAGCAGAAATGCTAAAATGTAGGTAGACAAATACCATGTGCCTGCTCTGCAGCATAGGTGTAAAAAACTCAGATTTTAGGTTCAGGCTGCCTGTATTCAAATCCTGGCTCTAACTCAACTATCTGCGTGACCTTGACCAACTTTATTTACCTTTCTGTGTCTCAATTTTCCATATAATAGAGGTAATACTACCTACCTCAAAAGAGTGTTATGAGGATTTAATAATATTTAGAATACTACCTGGCACACAGCAAAAGCTCAGTATTAGCTATTATTATTATGTACCAAGAGTTATATAAAATTATCAATATTTTTTGGTATGAAGATATTCCTCAAGTAAATAATAGGCATTATTCCTGAAAATACTCTAATGGATTTTTTTTGTAATTTTTTTTTTAGTTGAACCTCTATGTTCAAATTAAGACTAGACTGGATTTTTTGTTTTTTTCTCTCTGTCCTCTTTTATAAGTTATCAGGGTTATGTTTGCCTCATAAAAAGCTCTGATTTTGGAATAACTTACATAATATATAACCTATCTATTTCTTAGAAGTTGGAATCAACTACGAAAATGCTTGGAAATTTTGCCTTTGAATTTGTTGCATTGAAAAGATGCAACAAGTTTGTAATTTATTCTAACTTTGTTGGGAAGCACTACAGTAGTTTATAAAGATGGTGTAATGCTCAAACCATTGTGAGAACATGATGGTCTTTTGCCACGTGGCATGGTACTCTGAAGGACAAGTCGAGTAACAGCATAATAGTTTTTGTCACTATAGGTCTGGCCCCTTTTTATTTGCCTGCCTGAATTACAGATTCTTTTTTTTTTTTTTATTCCTTGCTATTGTGCATGTCACAAAGCTACATTTAAGAATGATAGTCATGAACCTCATGGCATTCACTTGATTGGTGAGCCTCTCTGATTTGAACATTAATTATTCAACCTTATTTTATTATTTTTGTCATTTCTCATCTTATTCAATGTATCACTTATGTTCTCTTTGTTATTTTTCTGTTATTTTTTCTTGAACAATGGAAGTATATTTGAACCAACTTCTCAAATACTGATGTATTTACTTTTCCTGCAGAATCCAGTTCTATCCACTGTCTCCATCACTTTTTTTTCCCTTAATTCTAAATTCTTTCAATTGTCTAAAATTTTCTGGCCTTAAATCTTTATTTCATAAACATCTTGCTTCTTTAATGATTTGAAATTTCCTCAAATCTTGTTAAGAATATGAATGAATATATCCTAAACATATCTCATGGTTTTTTTTTCCTTTTTTTATCCAGTTTTCTTTTTTAGCCCTTCTCTTGAGTTTTCCAACCTACTCTTTTCATAATCTTAGATTCCAGAAGATCAGTTCACTTCCTATTGGGAGGTGGCACTGCTTCTATCAAAAATAGCACATATCTCTGTTCATAAGAACCTGATCCTGACACTATTGGCACTCTGACTCTGGCTGAGCTCAGGCCGGCCTAAGTCAGGCCTTTCAGAGAAGAGGAGGGGATGGTGTTGAGGACAAGCATCTTTCCCCAGCAAACCATCCGTAGCATCCTTGAGGATATGCACCCCTAAGGAATCCATTGTTTCAAGAAGAGTAGGACCCTCCAATTTAGTATCGAGAACACGTTCTCCTGGCACCTGGGATGAGGGGTAATTTAAGTTTATTCATTTATTTTTGTTTTTGTTTGAGACAGGGTCTGGTTCTGTCACCCAGGCCACAGTGCAGTGGCATGATCTCGGCTCATTGCAACCTCCAGCTCCCTGGCTCAAGTGATTCTCCCACCTCAGCCTCCCAAGTAGCTGCAAACACAGGCGCATGCCACCATTGCTAGCTAATTTTTTAATGTTTTGTAGAGGCAGGGTTTTTCTATGTTCCCCAGGCTGGTCTCAAACTCTTGAGCCCAAGTAATCCACCCACCTTGGGGCCTCCCAAAGTGCTGGGATTACAGGTGTAAGCCACTGTGGCTGGCCTGATGGGAAATTTTAATCAATAGAGAAAGTCTGAGAGAAAGTCGAGCCAGCTGCATAGGTCTGGAGCTCCCACAGTAAAGTCACTCAGTTTTCAGAGAAGCCCTGATTGGAGTCAGAATTGTCATCTCCTTCCAGCTCTGCCTCTGATGACATAGGTGGTGTGGAGTGGATTACAGAGCACCAGTTTTGGAGACAGATCAGCTAGTGATCACACCCTGCCTCTGTTCCTTGCTAACTTGTGACCTCAAACAACCCTCCTAACTGTTCTGAGTATTCTTTCATGTGTAGGTTGAAAATAATAATGGCATGACCATTTTCAGGGGAACATGAAGTATAGTAATTCACACGAAGTTTGTTATATCAGTTCACTGTGGTTCTTATTCCCATCCTCTTTCACCTTACCCCTCTCCACAAAGCCTCAGGCTCCTTGATGAAAGCAAGATGTTGAGCTAATCTCTTTCCAAAGTCCATTTCAGCCTGGAAAACATAGAACATTCCAGGCATCTGGGATGCTGATATTTGACATTGCCATTCAAAGGACCAGAAGAACCAGAAGTCTTTATCACTTTGGGGTATAGGTTTTTCTATCTGCCTTGAGATGTTGCCTTATTCCGGTCCAAGCCTACCGATGCTAGCACCATATCTAACTCAGCCATCAGTTGTCCCTGGGGCTCCCTACCTCTCATCTAGTGGATCTCAGATCTGGTAGGGGAGTACTATACTTCTTTTCTCTTTTACAACCACATCCATCACAGACTGTCAGCTGATTATCTGGCATATTTCTAAAAGGAAGACATTATATTACAAGAAAAACATGGGTGACTTATTATATGACAGTAATTTTAGGGGAATTATATTTTCACTTCGATATTTAACACGTGATTATTTTTATTATAGAAAATGCACATAAGTAAAAAGAGAAAAATGAATTGTCCACAATTCTACCTTCCAGAGATTACCCTATAATATTTAGGGATAATTCATTTAAAATGATAGACCATGCTGTGCAGTCATATAATCTGTACTCTCCATTTGCAATGAACAGTTTCTATTTTAATTCACATAGGCCTACAAACCACCTTTTAAATAATTTCATTGTGTGCTTTTCTGAGATGTACAATATTTAATTTATCTAATTCATATTGATGAGGTTTGAGTTCCAATTTTGAATCAAGTGTATGACAAAATAGACTTGTATCAATGTTTTTATATTTATCCAATCATCTACTTAAGATACATTTTCATAAAAATGGAAATTCCACATGAAAAAGGGGGAGTCTTAAAGATATTGTTCATCTTTTTATACCCAGTGTATAACTATAGTATCTGGCACATAATACCATCTGAAGACATATTTGTTGATTAAATGAATTTTTTGAAGTATAATTGTTAGGTCAGAGGGTATGCATATTTTATATTTTTATATACATTATAAAGTTGTATACAGAAAATTTATACAAATGTATAACCCTATCAACAATGTCAGAGGGTGCCTTTATCCTTCGTTGCTCTTGACAATGTTGCGTATCAACAATATTTCGAACTTTGCTAAAATTGTAGTCAAAACTTATCTATCTCACTTTACTCATTTCTTAGATTCCCTATGATATTAAATGTTTGTTTATATTGTTTGCCATGTATGTATCTCTTTATGTGTCTGTCCATCTTCTTTTGCCCCTCTTTGTACCGAGATTGTTTTTCTTTTCCAAGTTAATTTGTAAGTACCCGCTATATTTATTAAGAGTATTAATACGGAGAGTGCTATTCATGTTAAACATATTCTACTGAGTGCTATTTGTCTTTTAACCTTATGTTATTTATTATACACACACATTGTTTCTATTAAAATGTTTTACTCTATTCTTTGATGGCTTGGGAAAGGGTCATACAAACCCAAATGCCTTCAGTAGCCAGGCAGGTGACAGATATGTGTTTTTAAAAAGGTGTATGTAAGACCTCAGAATATGTTGTTTCTAAGACAAATCAGAAATGATGTGCCTTTAGGGCTTTCAATTCAGTTATTTACTTCTTTCTTTTTTCTCTCCTCATCCCTGCTTTCTTCTCTCCTTCTTTTCTTCCTTCTGTCCTTCCTTCCTTCCTTTTTCTTTCTTCCTTTCCTTTCTTTTGCTTTTCCTTCCTTCCTTCCTTCCTTTCTTCCTTTCCTTTCCTTTCCTTTCTTTCTTTCTCTTGGTACTTTTGTTTCCTTCCATTCCTTTCTTATTTGTTGTTCTTTCCTTCCTTCTGTTCTTTCTTTCTCTTTGTTTCCTTCTTTCTTTTCATTTCCTCTCTCCCTCTCTGCATTCCCCTTCTTTTATCTCTTCTTTATTCTTAAGAAATCTCTCTCCTACCCAAAGTGAATAAATCTTTGAGCAGTATTTGAGCTGGGCATCATTAGTTTGTAATCTCTGCTTTCATAACTCCTTGAATCTTTGCCCTGCTTTAAACAATCCTCTCTATCCCAGGACTAGGGATATATACACACACACACACACACACATTATTTATATATACATAGCATATACGTTATAGATGGATATGTTATATTTAATGAATATATATATATACATTTCCGTTATGTAGTTTTTAATATTTTTAAAAAATTCATATTTTAAATTCATCTGGAATTTATTTTCATGAATGATGTAATATTAATAGATGCATTTTACTTTGTTTTCTAAATGGGTAGCCATTTGTCTCATCACCATTTTTCAAATTGTCTGTCTTTCCTAAGGGATTTTGGTGCCTGCTATTATCATATACTAGTTTCTCATATATCCACAATTCTGTTTCTGTATATTCTGACTCTTCCTGTGAACGTACCTGTCTCTATTTTTATCTATGTCACCACCTCTCTATTCTATTTACTATATCTCTGTAGTAGATTTCTGATAAAGCAATCCCCTCAGTCACCCTACACAATTTCCCATACCATTTTATTCTTTTACAGAGCTTCATTAGATATCCTTATTTAGTTATTTCTCCAAATAATCTTTAAAGTAAGAATTTTGATTGGAATAGGATTAAATTGATTTTTGAGAAGAATAAACATACAAGATACTGAGGCTTCATATCTAGTAAAATAATACATTTCTCGTTTTTTATGCACTTGGTTATAATTTTGTAGTTTTCTTCACCAAAATTTTGTACCTTTCTTCCTAATTTATAACAATTTTATATTTTTATTGTTTTTTGAATGAAGTATACATATAATATTTAATATGAGTGAAACTCATTGTTATATGTATGTATATACATTTTATATATACTATATATGATACATTATATATAATATATATACAATACAATATAATATATACATACTATATATAACCTGCCAAAATGCTGACTATTAATGTTGATATCAGGCACCTTTTCCATGTATGGGATGTTAGTTGCAGTGCTTTTAGTACTCATAGGCTTATTTCATAATTTTAAATCCCATTTTTGAGCCAATCTGCCTGAATTTAAGTGACAGCTATACTGTTTCATGACATATGATCTTCACAAAATTGCAGAACCTCAGTTTTGTTATCTCAGTTTTGTTATCTCCAAAAAAGAAAGATAATACTACTTAGAGGTGGTTTGAGTGTTAAATTAGTCGATATATGTAGAAGTGCTTAGAACAGTTCTTGGCATGTGGAAAACGGTCAGTGCTAACCATTATTGTTAAGCACGATATTTGCTATTAGATTTTATACACATTCTATCATGCTATGGAATTTTTTTTTTATTTCTACCCCACGATTAATTATTTCTAAAATATTTTTAAAAACAAGAACAGATATGTAATTTTATTTATAGCTTCTACAAACCTATCAGGAAGTAAAAATCAATTTTTTTCTCCTATTGGAATAAAGGCTTTTTTTTTTTAATGTTAAACTATCATTGAATTCCTAGCTTAAATCCTGCTAGGACACATTATGTATTCTTTTCTTTTACCAACAAGCAAAATTTGTTGCTATCTTTCATGATCATTGCATTATTGTGCAAATGTTCTAATTCTTGTGATACAATGTTGTCAGATACACTTTCCTAGAAAATTATTAGTGTTGAGCTATTCAAAATTTTAGCAAAAAAATGTAAATATAGTTTTATTATAATTCATAAACTTCCTGTTCAGATATATTAGTTCCCATTTTTAAGTTCTGGTACCATATACTCCTATTTTCTATCTTGTATAAACATTCAAAATGGGTGCCTGTTTTATGGATATATTTATGACACAACCTGGAAGAAAGGGTATTTTATAGTGAGAAAAAAAGTCTCTACATATATACACTTATAAAATATTTGCAGCAAGCTCAATCACCCCTAATTCCTTCACACTACATGCATTATTCAGCAACCTGTGCATAACAAGCTGACCAGTGACTTAATACAAATTTGTTATCATTCACCAGGCTGTGGCTTAGCTAGGCCACACATCCGATAAGGGTTGAGCTATGCTGACTGTGGCCAATAGTGCTCAGGGTAAAGCAGTCATCACTGTATGTCTCACTGAGGGTTGGCCGGATGAAGATGATCTCACTGGCTTACAAAGTAATCACAGATAGCCAACAGAAAGATCAATAATAACCAAACTTTCTTGAGACTTAGGCTTGGAAGGAAGCAGCATAACTGCTACACTCTCTTGGTCAATGTATATCACAAACCTAGCCAAGATTTAAAAGAAAGAGATGTAGTTTTCCCTGCTTGAATGGAGAAGCTGAAAAGTCACTTTGCAGACAGAAATAGAGAATTTGAGCCATTTTGGCAATCAATCTATCCACAAAGTAATGAAAGAATGACTTATTGCATACACTTTCCTTCTCTCTCATGCACACATAATCTTGTGATAATCTTATGTAAACTTGAACAGCTGAGGTCATCTCTGAAATGTCCTATGCTGCTGTTGTCTCCCAGTTTAGTGACATCTACACTGAAAGTCTACTTATCACTGCAATGCATTTCAGTCTTGCATGTTGCCCATATGTTTCTCAAAGTCCAAATATATTGGGACTTGTGCTTCTGGGAAGATGGAGTACGTAAACATTTTTCCATTCTTCCAATTAAGTATGGCTAAAAATAAAACACTTGTGTGTGAAACCTAAGGAAAATGTGTGCAGGACTTGTATGTGGAACACTAAAACACTGATAAAAATATTTTTAAAAATTGAAATAAATGGAGAGGCATACTGTGTTCATGGATTGAAAGATAACATGGTAAGTGTACCAGTTCACCCCAAATTCATTCACAGGCTTAACACGATTCTAGTCAAAACAACTATTATCATTTGTTGTCTAATATCATCTATTTTTTACAGATATAGACAAATAATATAATTCTAAATTTTATATGGAAAGGCAAAGGAACCAGAATAGTTAAAACAATTTTGAAGAAAAATAAATAAAATAGGAGAAATCACTCGATTCACTTCTAAGATTTGTCATAAAGCTGCAGGAATCAACACAATGGTATTTGTGGAGGAATAGATATATAGGTCAATTGAACAAAATGGAGAACCTGGAAACAGCCTCAGATAAATCCAGGTAACTGTTTTTTTTAATGCCCAGTCTAAGATAATACTTAATCTTACAGAAATGAAAGCGTATCCAAACAAAAACCTATACATGATTGTTCATACCAACTTTACTTGTAATAGTCCAAAAATGTGAATCATCAAAATTTTTTTTCAAGAGGTGAATAGTAAATAAAATGTTGTACACCTATCACACCAAAATATCACTTGGCATTCAAAAAGGAAAGAAACATTGGCACATGCCTTGGATGGATCTCAAGGGCATTGTGCTAAATGAAAGCAAAAGCCAGAGGAAAAAGGTCAATTAAGGTATAATTTTATTTATAAAGTACTACCGAAATTGTAAATATACAGAAATGAGAAACAAACCAATGGTTACCAGGAGTTAGAGGTTTTGGGGGAGGGGAGAAGATGGAGGTGACTAAAGAGGGGTTGCACAGTGGAGATCTCTGTGGTGATGGAATAGTTCTGTACCCTGATTGTGGTGGTGGGTGCACAAACATACGTGTGATAAAATGGCATGGAACCATATATATGTAGTGCCAATGCTAAGTTCTTGGTTTTGATAGTGTGCTATAATTATATGTGATGTAATTATTGGAAAACTGGGTGAGGGTATACAACTCCTCTCTGCGCTACCTTTGTGAGTTCCAGTAAATCTATAATAATTTTGAAGTAAAGAGCTTTAAAGGAAACAGCAATCTTTGAATCTTGACCCTGGGAATGACTGTGGGATCCTGCTGCTCTCTTCCTCCAGAAGCCTTCTGTGTCTGCCTGTACTCTCTAGAGATCAGCACTCTTCCTCTCCAGGAGCCACATTTTCTTACTGCAATGATGGGACAGGTACTAAAATCACTTTGAAGAGTAGAGTTTCTTGATGCTTGGACCCTAAACCAACAAGTGCTCCACAGTCTCAAAGCATACATTGACCTAAGTCACACCCATGAAAGAGTCCCCTTGGAAGTAATACCACAATGAATTACTGTTTAATTGCATCTGATCCAATTTTGTGTACATTATGCTGAAGTTTTCTGCCAAAGCTCATGTTCTTTTCATCTTAAAGTTTGTCATGTGATGGTTTCCCTTTAAAAATAAATATTGGATACATGACAGTTTGTAGGAAAGAACATTAGACTAGGAATAAAAACCTAAGTTTAAATCCTTTTACACTATGTTATTTTATGATTGAAAGCAAGAGAACAACTTGGTCAGCATTTAGAAAGATCACTCGGGACACCATTTGGAGAAAAGATTGGAGAGCAAGAAACTGCAGGCAATGAGAGAGCTAGGGCAATAATTCAATTCAGCAAATGTAAGCCAAGATTTTCCTTTATCTTTGGTAATGCTGAATTCCGTGCCTAGAATTTACTATTCCATATCAGTCCAATTAGACAGACAGATAGATAGATAGATAGATAGATAGATAGATAGATAGATAGATAGATAGACAGATAGATAGATGAATCAGACACTGTTGGTTGCCTACCCAACAAGAATACTTGATTTTGTTTCACCTCTTCCCCACATGACTCAGAGATCAATCCTGATTTATTTCACTTAAACATGACAATCATTCTGCCATTAAAAATAATGCATTTGAAGGTGTCCTTTGACCCAGTTTTCATTATTGAGTTGTGAGGACAGGTTTGCTGGAAGATCTTTCATGAAAGTTCTAGAGCTTACATAAACAATAGGAAGAAACAGTGCCTTCTCTTGCACTGAACATGACTAAGAGTGACTATGCAAGGATCTCACCAAGGACAAAAGTCTAATGAAGGTGGTAAAATTGAAAGATGGAAAGAACTGGGTACTTGTTAAAATTTCTGAGACGCTGAATGACCAACCCCAAAGCACTTTATCCCTAGCCATTAACGAAGCTATAACATGCTTATCATTATTATTATTATTATTATTATTAACTTTTATTCTAGGTTCAGGGGTACATGTGCAGATCTGTAATATAGGTAAACTTGAGTCATGGGAATTTGTTGTACAGATTATTTCATCACCCATATACTAAGCATAGTACCCAATAGTTACTTTTTCTGTTACTCTCCCCCTTCCCAGCCTCCACCCCATGTCGTCTCCAGTGACTTTTCCCTTCTTTGTATCCATGATTTCTCATCATTTAGCTCCCACTTATAAGTAAGAACATGCAGTATTTGGTTTTCTGTTTCTGCATTAGTTTGCTAAGGATGATGGCCTCCAGGTCAATCTATGTTCCTGCAAAGGATATGATCTTGTTCTTTTTTATATGCCCCTTATTTTCAAAGCCAATTAAAATGAGTCTTCTGTTAGTTGCAGCCAAAAGCATTGCAGCTGATGTAAACTACTATGAACCAGACATAGTGCTGTGGGTAAGAAATCAAAGTGAGGTCATCACGGGCCCTGTGTTCTAGGAACTTGTCATCTTTTGTAAGTGTTTTCAATCTGTATTTGAAGTGTTGGAAACAATAGTTTTTCCTAGGCTGTGGTAAAATTCCTGTACATCTTGTAAGGCCTACCCAGATTCATTTCATTTTTTTCACTGATTCTTAATGCTTCTCTCATAGCACTTATTCTACTTTTTCATATCTTCCCATTAACATATATCCTCTCCCCAACACTGTAGGAGAAGAATGAAACCATCTTGGAGTAATGCACTGCTTCTACTTTATATTATTTAATTGTGAGACTAAGAATTCAGATGACAAAATCATGTATTGTCCACACATAATTGCAGCCCTGGCTATAACCATGATCAGATGACTTAATCTTCTGGCCTTGACCACAAGCCTACAAATATCACAAATATTTAATGGAGGAATATCTAACTACTCACTAAACAATTGACATTTAAGCTCTTGTTTTATTTCTCTCTGATGTCAATGCCACAAAGTCATCTTCAAAACACCCCTTTTATCCCCATGCATGTTTATAGGGCACCAGGTCTTTGGTAAATGGAAATGGACACTGTGGAACCAATTATCAGAAATTTACATTTCATTCTGTTGCATCATTAGAGAAACAGCATTTGATTATCGGTTACTTTTTGTTTTATCCCCCAGCTTATTCCATCACACAGAAGTTCATATGCTTAAGGAAGACCCATAGGTATGTAAATATGCAGTATAATCATAGCATCTGTTGGCATGCAAATCCCTTAAGTTCGGTTCTCATAATGAACTTTGCAGTCCCAAACTATCAAATCAAAATGGAAATCTTTTCTGCTCTTCAGATACAGAAGCAACTGCTACATCTTAAATTGGGGGCAGATCACTTAGATAAAATAAAATGCTGGGGAAAATAAAATTCTATGCAAGTTCTCTACGTAAGTAATGGTAGTCTGAACATATAACTTTTTTTCATCAACTTTTAAGTTCCAGGGTACATGTGCAGGATGTGCATGTTAGTTATGTAGGTAAATGTGTGCCATGGTGATTTGCTGCACAGATCAACCCATCACCTAGGTATTAAGCCTAGCATCCATTAGCTATTCAAGACTGAACCAGGAAGAAATTGAATCCCTAAATAGACAAATAACAAGTTCTGAATGAGGCAGCAATAAATACCCTACCAACAACAACAACAACAAACATCCAGGACCAGACAGATTTACAGCTGAATTCTACCAGAAGTACAAAGGGGAGCTAGACCCATTTCTACTGAAACTATTCCAGACAATTGAAAAGGAGGGACTCCTCCCTAACTCATTTTATGAGGCTAGCATCATCCTGATACCAAAATCTGGCAGAGGTACCACAAAAACATAAAATTTCATACCAATATCCCTAATGAACATTGAGGCAAAAATTCTCAGTAAAATACTGGCAAACCAAATCCAGAAGCACATCAAAAAGTTTATTCACCACAATCAAGTTGGCTTCATCTCCAGGATGCAAGGTTGGCACTTGAACGTATATCTTTTAAGTAGAGATTAAATTAGGGGTTTTGACATTATACAGTCAACTTGTTCTTTGCAAAGAGGAAGGTTTTAAGTCTGGATGAATTCATTGGTTGTCCTAAGGTGATCGACGTAAGCAGAACATTACCTTATTCTCTCTTAATTTCTGTGGTGCTGATAATCATACAAATCTTATTCCTCGCCGGGCGCGGTGGCTCAAGCCTGTAATCCCAGCACTTTGGGAGGCCGAGACGGGCGGATCACAAGGTCAGGAGATCGAGACCATCCTGGCTAATACGGTGAAACCCCGTCTCTACTAAAGAATACAAAAAACTAGCCGGGCGACGAGGCGGGCGCCTGTAGTCCCAGCTACTTGGGAGGCGGAGGCAGGAGAATGGCGTGAACCTGGGAGGCGGAGCTTGCAGTGAGCTGAGATCTGGCCACCGCACTCCAGCCTGGGTGACAGAGCCAGACTCCGTCTCAAAAAAAAAAAAAAAAAAAAAAATCTTATTCCTGTGAGTCACCCTAATAATTTTTCTCATACATGATCCTATCCCCTGTGAAGTTAAGAATATGTATTTTTGCAGAAACATATTCTATAGTTTCAAAGGTATATCTTCTAATCAGTAACAGTAGGGGGCTCTACTCTGCTAAATGTGTTAAACTCATCCACAATCCTCAATCTTAGAGTCTCTGTGGCATTTCCTGCAGCTGAGCCAACACTTGTAGGCCACAGATAATCAATTAATCAAAGTCCCTGCATCATTTTCTCTGCATGGAGTCTGAGGCCAGGCCCTCCAAGCTAATTGGATTCTCCCACCTTTCCTCAGTGTCTGTGCTAGGAAGGATGATAGTGAAAATCAGAGAGTGGAGGAGAAATCAGCCCCTAGCCCTTTTTCTCCCAGTTTGAATCTAGTCCCATCCTTTGAACTTGATGTATAATCTTGATCCCCTCAGCTTCATCCCAGAACTCTCTAAATACCTTAGCCAGATTTCCCACTGGATTCCTCCACTTCTGGTTTTCTCAAATAGGAGAGATTATCTTCACTCTTGTTTGGGGACACAAACATGACCTTATTTTCCTAAGGAAAACATTTAAGTGGAGGGAGAATTGGTAAGAAGCAAAGAAATAAGGTGATGAAAAATTACAAGAGGAGGCTTCATCCTAATGTCATTGGAGGTCATCTTCCTGGGGGTGGATCAGTCAGGTTAGTTATGTGAACAGGCTCTGGTAGACATTAGGATAGCAAAGGGCAGAAGCAGCAGTGACCACTTTTGCAAATGCATCTTAATCCCACTTCTTCTCTGATATCCTGTCTGCTTCATAATTCTCTCATGTCCACCACCTGTAACAAGCCAAGTTGTGCCTTTAAATGACCTTAAGGATCTTTTTGGATTTATGCCCAGGTATCCAAACTCTAATTTTTGTAGTGAAGGAGCACAAAGTGCAGGTTGTGTAGTTTTTCCTATCTGTATGTTATATAGATCTAGGGTTTGGTTCTTGGGGGCCAGAACTAAGTCCTACCTAAGGCATCCAGGAAACAGTATTTACAAAGGGCCAGTTGGAGACAAAGTCCTTAGATTATGTCATGAAAATTAGCAATAGGTATCTAGCCCAAAGAAGAGCATGGCTTGGATTACCTATTGCTGCATAACAGCCCATACCAAATGTAATGGTTTAAAGCAACATCAGCTGCTTATTTTCCTTGTGAATCAGCAATTTGCGAAGGGTCATGCAATATTATGGGAGGTAGAGAATAAGCCGCCTCTATAATTGTGTGAACCATCTTTCACAATTAACATCTATCCATCAATCTATCTTACCTATATTTAAATGTACTATTGGTTCTGTTTCTCTGAAGAACACTGATTAATACATCATTTGACTGAATCATTTTTTAATTCCAGGCCTTAAGTCATACTTTGGATGTCACTGAATATTCTGCCTATGGGTCAGATGCCCACGCATCTTGACATGACTGGCAAGTAAGTACAGGTGTTATGGGTTTAACTGTATCCCCCCAAAATTCATATGTTGAAGTCCTATCCTCCCCAGTACCTCAAAAGGTGACCTTTGATTATCAGGTTTCTATAGAGGTAATCAAGTTAAAATAAAGTCATTAGGGTTGGTCCTAATCCCATATGACTGGTGTCCT